>NW_027361693.1:23872500-24450000 GCF_039654945.1 Dendrobates tinctorius | reverse complement strand
AGATTTAAACTAAAAGTATACCAGCCACTAAGAGGTTATGTCCTTAAAGGATTTTTACTAAATTATAGACAGTGGCTTGCAAAAGTATTCACCCACCTTGGCTTTTCTACCAAATTTATTACATTACAACCTGTGTTTAAATATTTTTTGGAATCCTATTTTTGTATGATGCCTCAGCAATAAATAGTCAAAGTTTGGGAATTGAAGTGAGAAAATTAAAGGCATACATTAAATTTATGGGATCAAATAACATAAAATTGGCAGTACATGTGTATTCACCCCTTTTGCTATGAAGCCCCTAAAAATTTTTGGTGCAAGCAATTACCTTTATAAGTCACATACTGTATTTAGTGAAAGGAAGTCCCCCTGTGTGCCATCTAAGTGTCACATGGTCTGTCAGTACATACACACCATTTCTTAATAACCACAGAGGCTGCAACATCATTAAGTAAAGGCCCCGTCACACACAACGATATCCCCAGCGAGATCGCTGATTTTGTGATGCCACAGTGATCTCGCCAGCGAAATCGCTGTGTGTGACATGGATCAGTGACCGGCCCCCCTGCCGGGTATCGCTGATCATGCAGGATCATCCTGGGCAGTTTTTTGATCATTGATCTCCCGCTGGCCGCGCGCATCACTGCATGTGGTAGTGGGAGAGCAACGATCAGCGATGCTGCACACTGGTTTCCAATGTAAACAGCGGGTATCTAGCAGCCGTGTGGCTCTTAGTTACCCGCTGTTTACCTTGGAAACCAGCGTACAAGCTGGTTTCCAGGGTAAACAGCGGGTATCTAAGAGTCGAGCGGCTCTTAGATACCTGCTGTTTACCTTGGAAACCAGCTTGCTCGCTGGTCCTGATCGCTAGTGGGGCTGTGTATGTGACAGCTCACCAGCAATCAGCTAACTATGTCCCAGCAATCCAATCCACATCGGATCGTTGGTGGGATCGCTGTGACATCGTTATGTATAACGGGGCCCTAAGAAGCACCACTAACCGAACACCATCAGGAAGACCAAGGATATAATCAGACAAGTCAGGGCCAAGGTTGTTCAGAAGTACAAGTCAGAGTTGGGTTATAAAAAATTATTCCAGTCTCTGATGAGCCTCCGGAGCACCATCAAATCCATTATCATCAAATGGCAGACAACACATTGTTCAGCATTTACAGTCTTGGCAGCAGATGACCCTATCTGTCCACCTAATTATACAGTCCCTTACCACCAACATTTGTCTGGCCTTTGCTGCACTCCTATCTCCCTCCTTCCTACAGCAGTTGTTTTCCAGGTTGCTTATTGCAACGTCCTGCTGTAGTGATCATAGTCCTGGGCCTGCATTAATAATATCAGCCAAACTAACAGGCATATTTACTAGGATGTGCCTGATCAGGACTAGGCTCCATGGTGCTTTTTTCCCTACCCCTTCTTCTAACTTTTACCTTGCTACCTGCTTCTGGGTCCTGATCTTCCCCACCACCATCCTCCTCCATATCACTGACCCCCACCAGCACACTCTCAGTGAGCTATGAACTCCTCTCCAGGTTTACTATGCTCCTGAGTGTTCCAAACTGCACATTCATATCCATGAGGCTATGTGCCCACGTTGCATTTTAATCCTGACACTCAAAACCAGACTACTTCCCAGAAATTATGCGTTTTTTTCCGCGCGATTTTACCACGATTATGTTCGCGATTTTCGCGTGCGATATTCAAGCACTTTCCAAGCGATTTGAAGCATCGTTTGGAAAGTGATTGACAGGTTGGTCACACTCATCAAACATAGTGTTTGACAAGTGTGACCAGCTTTTTACTATTGAGGCTGCCTATGCGGCATCAATAATAAAAGATAGAATGTTAAAAATGATAAAAAAATGAAAAATCGGGGTATATTTACCTTCCGATGTCCCGCGCAGTCTCAGCGACGCTTCCGTTTCCAGCGATGCCTTGCGAGACCTGTGATGGCGTTGGTCTCGCGTTGCTATAGCGATCTCACGAGACCGCTTGAGTAACGCGAGACTACGTCATCACAGGACCTTGCCGTAAGGCATTACTGGGAACACTGAGGCCCGGGAAGGCTGCGCGTGACGCCGGAAGGTAAATATACCCCGATTTTTTATTTTTTATTCTTTTTTTTTACAGGGGTATGGTACCCAGGGCCTGGAGGACAGTCTCCTCTCCTCCACACCGTGGGTACCAACTGCACATGAGACGCTTAACTTCCCGCATGGTGGACATACGGGAAGTAAGCGGTTCTCATGCATTCCTATGGGTGCGGAATCGCGGCAATTCTTTGCGATTCCGCAAAAAAGAATGAGCATGCTGCGTTTTTTTCCGCGATGCGATTCCTCCGCGGAAAAAAGCGCAGCATTAGCACAGCATGTGCGGCATGCCATAGGAATGCATGGGGTGCATTCTATACGAGTTTTTTAAATGTTTTCGCAGCATTTTTGCTCCAAAAATTGCGGCAAAAACGCTTAAAAATCGCATCGTGGGCACAGCCTTACATGGGCTTACAAACTTGTAACATGCTGATATCGAGTGCAGATATATTCACTCTCAAAGGATGTCTTTTCAAGGCTTGAATACATCTCACAAGAAGCACATCTAGTAGCACTGTCCATGGATCACATATTAAACGGAGTAACACTGCAGATAAAAACAGAAAAACTATGGAAAACTAGTAATGAAAACACCAAACTATGCTTTTGTGTTAAACTATAATATTGTGTTTAACTATGCACTTATCTGCAGACCTGCATGTAACATGCAGCTCTTGCTCAGCTCAGCAGCCTCGCTTAGAGTTCTTGGAACTTATAGTTCTTCAACCATAATCACAGGTATGTCTTCTACAAGCAACTAGAAGCTCTTAAATCACAGACACTTGATCACATTGACCAGTCAAAAGATTCCTTTTTATACAAGTTGTAACACCCCCCCAAACAAACACAAATACATTAATCAAATATGACACATACACAGTTATCACAAACTATGATATTGTGCTTAACTATGCACTTATTTGTAAACCTGCACTTAAATTGCAGCCCTCCGCTCATCAGCCTTGCTTAGAGTTCTTGGAACTTGCAGTTTTCCAACCAGCAAGCAAAGGTATGGTTTCTAGAAGCTGCTAGGGGTGCTTAAATTTACAGTGACAATATAATAAAATACTGTATGATTCCCAAGTCTTGGGACATGACACTCTCCATATCAAATCTTTAGATTTCATGATAATCCAATCTTGACGTGATGCTCTTAGATGATGTCCGTCACCATTCCTGGAACCTGAAAGACAAAAAATAAACATGTGAACGTGCAACAATGAAACTTTGAACAACTCTAAAGTCCAAATTCATAGCTGGTGGCCAGGAGCCAACAACAGTAAGATTGTGCTTGTTCCACTGGAATTCCATATTCAGCTTGGGGAAATCACAACTTGCAAACATTTCCACTAGCCCAACAATGAAAATGGTAAACGTTCCATGTTGTAACACAGCTGGAGGTATGGAGGTATATATATGTACACTTCCTATCTTAAGCTGTGTCCAGCAGCAGTACCCAACTTTGTGTGATGCCTTCTCTTTTGAAGCACTTGGCAATGTAAGTTAGATGAACATCAGCCTGCACGATAGCTCACCAAATTGAGATGCATCCAAAGTGACGTGATTTCAGCTTTGATTTTGATAACACAGATGAGCAGCATGTACAGATGGCTGTTATGTACTCCCTGTCTGACTCCAGTTCCTCAAAGTAATGTGCACTGTTGGCATCAATTGAGCAAGAGTCCTCGTATAGAAAACTTGGAGTCAACAACCACATGTTGTTGCTAAAGGTCCCGTTACATTTAGCATTCCACCAGCGATCCCGACAACGATACAACCTGGTCAGTATCGCTGGTGCATCGCTAAAATGTTGCTAGTGAGCTGCCAAACAGGCAGATCTCACCAGCGATGCAGCAGCGGTCGGCAGTCGTTACTTACCTCTCACACGCAGCTCTGCTGACTTCTTCCACCCGCTTCCATGCGTAGCTCGTTGGCGCCAGCAGGAAGCCAGTGATGAGAAATTGGACCATGCCGTTCTCGCACAATCAGCGGTATCCAGCGGGGGGGCCGGTCAGAGGTTAATTGTCACATGTAGCGATATCGCTAGCGATATTGCTGTTGCGTCACAAAATCGGTGACGTTTTAGCGATATCGCTAGCGATCTCGCTATGTGTGAAGGGGGCTTTAGGCTAGATGCAGTCATGAGTCCTGTTTCTCAATCAGATAGGCCCTAGCTAGTAGAGTTGTGATGTCGTTACTTCAGGAGTGACTTCAGCAACTTACACTATCCATATAGCAGCACAAAGTTTGAGCCTCGGTACAGAGTGTGCAGGTTTTGGGATCAATTTGGCCTTATCCAGGAAAAATCCACAATAAACCTTGCTGTTTGCTTCTGAGATCTTCAGATAGACTACTGCAGCTATGGCCTATGTAGATGCATCAGAGAAAATGTGGACTTCTCTGATGTTAGCTGAGAGGGACTTTAAGGAATAACAACTTAGGACTTGGAGATATTTTAAAACCTTCAGAGATTACCTCTATATCTCCCACCTTTGGTCGAAAGACCCTTCCTCAGACAGCATTGTGGTACAGTGCTCATTTGCGTAAATCTTATGGGTACTGAATCCCTATTCCACTCAGCACTTTTCCTTCAGTGTATCACGTGCACTCTGTCGGAAGGTCTTTTCGACTGAAATGTCACTGTTTTTGGATTGCTTTTCTAAGAAAACTGATATAGTTTTTCTGCAACTCAATAAAGTGCTGTTTTTCTCTTCACTGATTATGTCGAGTGGTATCTTATCTTGGCACTATATTCTTATAGAGAGTGGAACCATAACCATCTCATGGACACTAAACCCATTAAAGCAAATTATAATGGATCAATTAAATCACATGCACTAAAGAGTAATCGTGTATAATGGGTTTACAAATGGACATAGAAGGACAATCGCAAAAAACATCAAAATGTCAAGAGAAAAGAAACAATCAAATAATCACTAGCATGTCCCCCCAACGCACATTTTGGCAAATGGCCTTTTTCACCCCTTGAAAAAGGCCATTTGCCGAAACGTGCGTTGGGGGGACATGCTAGGGTGGACCTCCACTCAATATCCGAACAGGTAAAGACTCCTAACCTCTTTTCTACTTGTAATGATCATTATATACATTCGTGTATCCTGCCTGGCTATATTAGTCTCATTAGCGATAGGTGCAATATATATATATATATATACAGTACAGACCAAAAGTTTGGACACACCATCTCATTCAAGGAGTTTTCTTTATTTTCATGACTAAGAAAATTGTAGATTCACTCTGAAGGCATCAAAACTATGAATTAACACATGTAGAATTATATAATTAACAAACACGTATGAAACAACTGAAAATATGTCTTATATTCTAGGTTCTTCAAAGAAGCCAACTTTTGCTTTGATTACTGCTTTGCACACTCTTGGCATTCTCTTGATGAGCTTCAAGAGGTATTCATCGGAAATGGTTTTCACTTCACAGGTGTGCCCTGTCAGGTTTAATAAGTGGGATTTCTTGCCTTATAAATGGGGTTGGGACCATCAGTTGTGTTGTGCAGAAGTCTGGTGGATACAAAGCTGATAGTCCTACTGAATAGATTGTTAGAATTTGTATTATGGCAAGAAAAAAGTAGCTAAATAAAGATAAACGAGAGGCCATCATTACTTTAAGAAATGATGGTCAGTCAGTCCGAAAAATTGGGAAAACTTTGAAAGTGTCCCCAAGTGCTGTGGCGAAAACCATCAAGCGCTACAAAGAAACTGGCTCACCTGACGACTGGCCCAGAAAAGGAAGACCAAGAGTCACCTCTGCTGCGGAGGATAAGTTCATCTGAGTCACCAGCCTCAGAAATCGCAGGTTAATAGCAGCTCAGATTAGAGACCAGGTCAATGCCACACAAAGTTCTAGCAGCAGACACATCTCTACAACAACTGTTAAGAGGAGACTTTGTGCAACAGGCCTTCATGGTAAAATAGCTGCTAGGAAACCACTGCTAAGGACAGGCATCAAGCAGAAGAGACTTGTTTGGACTAAAGAACACAAGGAATTGACATTAGACCAGTGGAAATCTGTGCTTTGGTCTGATGAGTCCAAATTTGAGATCTTTGGTTCCAACCACCGTGTCTTTGGGCGACGCAGAAAATGTGAACGGATGGACTCTACATGCCTGGTTCCCACCGTGAAGCATGGAGGAGGAGGTGTGATGGTTTTTGGGGTGTTTTGCTGGTGACACTGTTGGGGATTTATTCAAAATTGAAAGCATACTGAACCAGCATGGCTACCACAGCATCTTGCAGCAGCATGCTATTCCATCCGGTTTGCGTTTAGTTGGAACATCATTTATTTTTCAACAGAACAATGACCCCAAACACACCTCCAGGCTGTGTAAGGGCTATTTGACCAAGAAGGAGAGTGATGGGGTGCTACGCCAGATGACCTGGCCTCCACAGTCACCAGACCTGAACCCAATCGAGATGGTTTGGGGTGAGCTGGACCGCAGAGTGAAGGCAAAAGGACCAACAAATGCTAAGCATCTCTGGGAACTCCTTCAAGACTGTTGAAAGACCATTTCCGGTGACTACCTCTTGAAGCTCATCAAGAGAATGCCAAGAGTGTGCAAAGCAGTAATCAAAGCAAAAGGTGGCTACTTTGAAGAACCCAGAATATAAGACATATTTTCAGTTGTTTCACACTTTTTTGCTAATTATATAATTCCACATGTGTTAATTCATAGTTTTGATGCCTTCAGAGTGAATCTACAATTTTCATAGTCATGAAAATAAAGAAAACTCTTTGAATGAGAAGGTGTGTCCAAACTTTTGGTCTGTACTGTATGAATTATGTTACTATATTTATGCTAATGTTACCTCTATTCCCTTGATCCTTATACCCCATGCATGCCCCATTTGTTTGCCCATGTGCTCCTATGGTCATTTTGACTCAATTCCCATGTTTCCTTGTTTCCTGTTTAATTATAATAAAATTGAAGTTTATATTTTTCTAAATACTTGGTGTTTGGACCTTATTTGATCGTTTCTTTTCTCTTGATATTTTTATACAGAGTGGACTTGGTGTTTGGACCTTATTTGATCGTTTCTTTTCTCTTGATATTTTTATACAGAGTGGAGAACATCCCTTCTACCTTTTACTGAATATGACACAATCAGCCAACATATATAACACACCTGTTTTGATTGAGTCACCGTAGGAGGCAAAAATAGAAATGCTAGCTAAGTCCAGAAAACCAGAGAAGTTGGCAGCTATCGGATTACAGACTCCTGAACCTATCAACACAACTAGCAGCAGCCGTGGGGGGCTCCTACGATGCCCTAGGCCCCTCGATCACAGCCGGAGGACTACATAGCCTAAAGACAGAAAGGGAAATCTAAACTGCCCCAGAGCAGACCCCAAAGCAAAAGGCAGCCCCCACATATAATGACGGTGAAGCAAGAAGAAAGAACAAAACACAGACAGAAAGATAGACTGAGCAAAGATGGGGCCCAAGCTAGCTTAGATAGGAAAGGACAGGAAGGCTGCTGTCTGCAATCCGTGAGAAACCCTATGAAAATAAGAGCCAACAAACTGACAGTAAAAAGGCCCTGAAGACGCTAGGCTTCAAAAAAGGCTATGTCAGTACTCAGGAATATTCTGAAGACAGAGCAACAGGCAAAAGGAGATTCAGCTCACCCCAGCAGGGAATGGAAGAATCCAGAAAAGCAAGGAAAACAAAACACTAATGCAAAAAGGCAAAGCAGAAATCTTAGCTTTAGATGAGCAGGAATCAGACTGGTTTCCTAGAAGTCCACAGAGAAATCACCCGCAGGCCAGAAGGGCGTCGGCAGCCTTATATCCAGTCATTAACTCCACTCAGCCAGTCATCATCATCAGCCCCAGGTGTTTGACAATCAGGCTCACTACCTTTCTTCACCAGAATAGGGAGTTCCTCGGGCCTCAGTAGTGAAGGGGAAAATGAACTCACAACACACATCGCTGGGAATTAGCAAACTGCAGTGTTAGCTGAAAATTTATTGAAGCCTGGATAATCGCTTTAAAATGCAAATACTATTTGTACAATACTAACAACCACAATTTTCTAGCATCAGTGTGTCAGCTACAAATATCATAGTTATTTCAGTAGCAAACAACAGTATAAGTACATTAAATTTCTCCCGACTATTCCCCACCCTCTGGAATTCTTTGCCTCACGTCCGATTATCTACCACCCTCGGATCCTTCAAACGGAACCTGAAAACCCATCTCTTCAGGAAAGCTTAGAGCCTACAATAACCATTCTGCCGCCTGACCACCATCAGAGCTGCCGCCTCATCACCACAAGAGCTACTGCACCCCTGACCTTCTGTCTCGTCCCCATTATCACGTAGAACATAAGACCGCAAGGACAGGGTCCTCTCCCCTCTGTACCAGTCTGTCATTGTAAATTTGTTTACTGTTAACGATATCTATAACTTTGTATGTAACCCCCCTTCTCATGTACAGCACCATGGAATTAATGGTGCTATATAAATAACTATTAATAATTAGCATCATCAGCAAATATTCCTATGCCAGTGTGGAAGCTGTAGATACCTCAATAACAGTGTCTCAGCTACAGATCTCTACATAAAATAAAGTAAAGTAAGCTAAATGAATACCTCTATTAAAGGCAAACCAATACAACCAGCCAAATAATCAAAATAACATTATTATTAATTTTTTTATTAAGCTGGATAATTGCAATATTAAGTCTAAGCAGAATATATTGAGTAGACTACGAATGTCAGACTACTCTGAAATTCACATAGAGCAATTATAATAAATTTTTCAAAATAATTTCCTAACTAATGTTTATGTGGCTAATATTTTGCATGTAGAAAAGCAAAGCAAATGGGAAAAGCTCTACCATCTGTTATACATTGCTCATTATAGAGAATCATAGACTTTGATGGGTGAAGTTCCCAAGTGCTTACATGAATCAAACCGAATGAATAGCAAAATTTGTTTGATCTTGCCTACTCAGAAATTTCTTTGGGGACTGATTAAAGTCAAAGGTAAATAGGTTTAAATCCTTAAAGTATGTTCCATCATCAAACAATGTTTAAACAAAGATTTATGAAGGTGATAACATAACAGGTATTTATCATTGTTATCTGCACATTTAATTTAACCCAACATTATAAAAATTTAATTTGGAAATTTGTTTAATTAAATGCTTTAAAGGTTTACTTAATTTGTATTGAATAAACTTTGGTAGTTAAAATCACTTCATTAATGTTAATTAAACTGCATTTTAATGCAGAGTCAGATTTTCTGGAGCAAAAATTATCACCTTTCTTTGTCCTACTTTTTTGCCAGCAGTCTAAAAAGACAGTGATAAAGACTGTACTATAACATGTATTTTTCAGATGGGACTGCTTCAAAACATGCCTGAAAAAAATCTATAGCTAAATGCTCAAAAAAATGAAATATGCATTTCTATTTCCAAAAAATAAAAGTAAGTGTTAGGCACCTAACTTTAACATCAGTGGGAAAATAAAGGCCCCGTCTCACTAAGCGATCTTGGTAGCGAGATCGCTGCTGAGTCACAAGTTTTTGTGACACAACAGCGATCTCACCAGCGAGATCGCTGTGTGTGACAGCGATCAGCGAGCGGCCCCCCTGCCGGTATCGCTGATCGCTGGAAGAAACCTCTGGACATTTCTTTGGTCGCTGGTCTCCCGCTGGCCATCACGCATCGCTGTGTGTGACAGGCGGGAGACCAGCGATCAGGTGTAAAAAATAATTAAAAAAATAAAAAATATAGTTATTCTCACCTTCCGACGTCCTGTTCAGCCATCCTGTCTCTCTCCACGCTCCGGTCCCAGTGATCCTTTGCACGAATGACCGCGAGACTTTGTTATCCCTCGAGACAGTGACGTCTCGCGGTCATTCGTGCAAAGGATCACTGGGACCGGAGCGTGGAGAGAGGCAGGATGGCTGAACGGTACGTCGGAAGGTGAGAATAACTATATTTTTTATTTTGATTCTATTTTTTACAGCGATGGCAAGCGATGCCGGGCGCTCGGCATCGCTGTGCTGATCGCTAGTGAAGCTGTCTGTGTGACAGCTCACCAGCGATCACATAGCGACTTACTAGCCATCCTGACACCTTGATATCGGTGTCGGGATCGCTAGTAAGTCGCTTAGTGAGTAGGGGCCTTAAGACCTTCAAGGACAAGGAAATAAAGGAATGGTGGTGCTCAGCAAATGCAAATAAATTAAGTATAATAAAAGAGAAGAAATTACGTCATTCTCCAAACTGCCTAAAAAAATTCTGTTATTTACAAACTGTCCATTGAACTGGAACACTTTAAATTACACACAAGGGGGCACCACTGACATATAAAAGGGGATCGAACCAGACCTATGCAAGATTGATGCCAATTTACAAAGAAGAGAAAAGATATAGGCCACACATTGAGGATCACCCAACATAGGATTTAGCAAAAAATATAACAATCTTTATTTAGACACACAAGCCAAAACACCCAATCGTTAAAAACATTAAAATTGGTCCCACATGTGACATGAAAATCTAGGCTCGAAATAGAGCCAAACCCTCATGGCTCCACATTCCACATGAAATAACTCAATTGAGAACCAAATGTGTATATAGATAGCATACCACAATATAAAGGCTTTGCATAAAGACTAGTTCGTAAGAACAAATGAATGAACATACCATAAATACAAATGATGGCAAATGGTCACAAATGAGTTAAACAGCACTAAGACAGCATGTATTGTGCATACAGATGAAAATGATTTAAACCATGTAGCAGAGAATATAATATACCTGTAAAAAACATGCTAACAAGCCCAAAAACAGTATCCGGCTTGAGTAGCCCCCTAATACAATGATATTAGCAACATCCTAAAGGGATATGCATGCTTCCCTAAGAATAACTCAAATTGTCACGATTAATCAGGCATGCTGAAATTAGATAGCACAGGCTAACAATAGCCGCCTGCAAAGAATACTGAGCTAAGCTTTAAATTAATTATATAAAAATTACGAATCAGAGGTGGAGTAGAGCCTGAGCGTCCTGAGACCCGACGCGTGTCACCACCAGTTGTGGCTTCGTCAGGGGTACTGACTGTTAGTTAGTTGTGTCTTTTATACATCAATTAGATTAGTAATTTAGCGCAGCTGCGCTAACACCTACCAAAGAGGCTGTAGGACACATAGACGGCTAGCGGCCAATGATTACATTGTATAACCCCCGTCAGGGCTGAATTCTATCCAGAGCGCGGGTGCCAGCGTACGTACCCCAAAAGTGACTGGCACGGCATAAGATCTAAGATTTGTCTGACTCATTGTGCTTACGCAGGATAACCGCTATTCACAGCTTATTCCAGAGACTTAAAGAGGTCTTTCTGCTGCACCTGCAGTTAAAACACAGCTACACATCTCATGACCACCAACAAAAAAAAAAAAAGGATTGTATCAATATGCCTATGTTAAAATAGTGGGACGGTAACACACAAAACCCAGGCGTCATAAAAAGGTTAAACATTGCATAGACCATTTCAATAAAATTGTACCGATATTTTGGTCCAATGTGAACAGGCGCTCATGGACCCAGATTTTATACATCTAATCCACAAGATTTCAACCTATAGACCCTATTATACCGATATTTTGGTCCAATGTGAACAGGCACTTGTGTACGCAGATTTTATAAATAGTCAAAAGATTAGAACCTATAGTCCCTGTTACACCGGTACTTTGGTCCAATGTGAACAGGCACTGGTATACACAGATTTTATATATAGTCAAAAAAGTCAATCAAAAGCTAAGGACCCTATTACACCAATAATTCAGTCCGATGTAAACAGGCACTAGTATACACAGGTATTATATACTGTCAGAAGGTCAAAACCTATATTCCCTATTATACCGGTATTCTGAACCAATGTGAACAGGCGCTGGTATACACAGGTTTTATATCTAGTGAAAAGGTCAAAACCTATGGACCCTATTATATCGGTATTATGGACCAATGTGAACAGGCACTAGTATGCACAGGTTTTGTATATAGTTGAAAGGTCAAAACCTATAGACCCTATTATACCGATATTATGGTCCAATGTGAACGAGCACTAGTATACATAGATATAGTCAGAAGATTAGAACCTTTAGTCCCTGTTTCACCAGTCCTTTGGTCCAATGTGAACAGGCGCTGGTATACACAGATTTTAAACATAATCAAAAAGTCAAAACCTAAGGACCCTATTGCACCGAGATTTCGGTCCAATGTGAACAGGCGCTAGTATAAACGGGTTTTATATACCGTCAGAAGGTCAAAACCTATAGTCCCTATTGTACCGGTATTCTGGACCAATGTAAACAGGCACTGGTATACACAGATTTTATATCTAATCACCAGGTCAAAACCTATGGACCCTATTATATCGGTATTATGGACCAATGTGAACAGGCACTAGTATGTATATAGTTGAAAGGTCAAAACCTATAGACCCTATTGTACCGATATTATGGTCCAATGTGAACAGGCACTAGTATACACAGATTTTATATATATAGTCAAAAAAATCAAAACCTAAGGACCCTATTACACCGATATTTCGGTCCGATGTAGACAGACACTAGTATACACAGGTATTATATACCGTCAGAAGGTCAAAACCTATATTCCCTATTATACCGGTATTCTGGACCAATATGAACAGGCGCTGGTATGCACAGGTTTTATATCTAGTCAATTTGGTCTCCCAAGTACAAACGGGAGACACGTCAGAATCGGAGATGCTAATTCCCGTATGTAGTTCCATGACTGATGCCCCTTCAGACTCTGGTAGGTTACAGATTATAAATCTTTCTTCATATGTATTGACGGATTTGGAGGTTGCCGTGTTGGAGAAGGGATTTTCCTTCTGTCCAACCAGTTGTCTAGACAAATTTACTTTGATCAAAGATGTCGACAGCTTACCTTCAAGCTACTATACCATCAGCCCACCGTCATTGACGATCTACCATTGGTTGAAAGGCAAGCCTTCAGGGATTTATTAGACCTGCTTGAGGAGAATGAAGGGGCACATGGAACTAGAAGAAAATTCTCGGGTAGGTTACCATCACAGGCCACTCCCTCTTTTTCTTTGTTTCCATCAGTACAAGGTTTTTTCAATACGGTCTGTAAAGATACACAAGCTCTAAAACTCGACAAAAATAGGGATAGAAATCTGAGTGCACGTGAGCAGGCCGCTATTACAAAGTTGGTGTCTAACCGCAATTTTGTCATACGTAAGGCAGATAAAGGGGGAAACTTGATCATTTGGCCAGTGGAGTTATATCTAAATGAAGCAAAACGTCAACTAACAAACCCTCAATGTTATCAGGTTCTCCCCTCGGACCCTACGTGTGTGTTTAAAGCAAAATTGGACCTCCTGTTGGATTCAGCATTTTTAAATAATATAATCAACAAACGTGAGAGGGATTTTCTGACATGCTACCGTCCAAGAATACCGACATTTTATATGATCCCTAAGGTCCACAAGTCACTACAGGTACCTCCTGGGAGACCTATTGTGTCTGGAATTGGCAGTTTGCTAGAACGACCATGCATTTATGTAGATTTCTTTTTACAGCCGTTGGTTTCTTCCCTCAGGTCTTTCGTAAGAGATTCTGCCTTTT
The DNA here is from genome assembly GCF_039654945.1 of Dendrobates tinctorius. Taxonomy (NCBI): domain Eukaryota; kingdom Metazoa; phylum Chordata; class Amphibia; order Anura; family Dendrobatidae; genus Dendrobates; species Dendrobates tinctorius. The sequence goes on along the minus strand of NW_027361693.1, from coordinate 24,436,239 downwards.
TGATTCAACAGCTACGTGATCTTAAAATTATATGTGTCATTATCTATTCTTTCGTTTCTTTATTTAACCTGTCAGTGTGATTTTACTGTATTGCTAAATGAATTGCCGGCTTTTTGTAAAAGACACCGGGTGCGATTTTATCGCAACTCACATATCTGGTCCGTTTGTAATCCGATTTTTTATCGCCCCCATAGACTTGCATTGGCGAGTCCGATCCGAAAATCGGTGACAATCGCAGCATGCTGCGATTGTCTCGGTCTGAGGAAACGCTCAGAAAAAAAATCGGATGATGGGAGCTGCACCATAGAATAACATTGGGACGAATGCAATGCTATTTTTTATCGCATTGCATTCATCCGATTTAATCGCTAGTGTGACTCCGGCCTTAGATGTATAAAATCTGGGTCCATGAGCGCCTGTTCACATTGGACCAAAATATCGGTATAATAGGTGGAAATATTGTGGATTAGATGTATAAAATCTGGGTCCATGAGCACCTGTTCACATTGGACCAAAATATCGGTACAATTTTATTGACATGGGCTATGCAATGTTTAACCTTTTTATGACGCCTGGGTTTTGTGTGTTACCGTCCCACTATTTTAACATGGGCATATTGATACAATCCTTTTTTTTTTTTTTGGTGGTCATTAGATGTGTAGCTGTGTTTTAAGTGCAGACGCAGCAGAAAGACCTCTTTAAGTCTCTGGAATAAGCTGTGAATAGCGGTTATCCTGCGTAAGCACAATGAGTCAGACAAATCTTAGATCTTATACCATGCCAGTCACTTTTGGGGTACGTACGCTGGCACCTGCGCTCTGGATAGAATTCAGCCCTGACAGGGGTTATACAATGTAATCATTGGCCGCTAGCCGCCTTTGTGTCCTACAGTCTCTTTGGTAGGTGTTAGCGCAGCTGCGCTCGATTGCTAATCTAATTGATGTATAAAAGACACAACTAACTAACAGTCAGTACCCCTGACGAAGCCACAACTGGTGGTGACACGCGTCGGGTCTCAGGACGCTCAGGCTCTACTCCACCTCTGATTCGTAATTTTTATATAATTAATTTAAAGCTGAGCTCAGTATTCTTTGCAGGCGGCTATTGTTAGCCTGTGCTATCTAATATCAGCATGCCTGATTAATCGTGACAATTTGAGTTATTCTTAGGGAAGCATGCATACCCCTTTAGAATGTTGCTAATATCATTGTATTAGGGGGCTACTCAAGCCGGATAGTGTTTTTGGGCTTGTTAGCATGTTTTTTACAGGTATATTATATTCTCTGCTACATGGTTTAAATCATTTTCATCTGTATGCACAATACATGCTGTCTTAGTGCTGTTTAACTCATTTGTGACCATTTGCCATCATTTGTATTTATGGTATGTGCATTCATTTGTTCTTATGAACTAGTCTTTATGCAAAGCCTTTATATTGTGGTATGCTATCTATATACACATTTGGTTCTCTATTGAGTTATTTCATGTGGAATGTGGAGCCATGAGGGTTTGGCTCTATTTCGAGCCTAGATTTTCATGTCACATGTGTGACCAATTTTAATGTTTTTAACAATTGGGTGTTTTGGTTTGTGTGTCTAAATAAAGATTGTTATATTTTTTGCTAAATCCTATGCTGGGTGATCCTCAATGTGTGGCCTTTATCTTTTCTCTTCTTTGTAAATTGAACTGGAACACTAACTGTTGCTGTCCCGGGGGTACTCTTACAGGTATAGAGACCCGAGTCTCTGACATTACTGTGCTCCTGTTAAATAGTCGTTGGGATAGGAAAAGATTTCGGCTCAAATGATATTACAGAAATGTAATGTAAACAAGACAAAACAGGGATAACAGAAAACTTCTATCATACAAAGCACTAACCAACAATATGGAGGAAGATAGGGCCAGGGAGGAATAAACTAAATGGGAACAGGGACCAGGAGATAAACACATATGTACTACAGCAAACCACAAAGCACTTCTACAACAATTCTGCTCCAACCAGTTAGCTTTAGTACACAGCACAGAAAGATGAATCTTTCATTAAGAAAAAGAAGATTTAACCAGTTTATATAGGGAGAGGTAATGACCAGATCAGAAGCAGCTGATATGGTGCTGCATGATTTTGACCAGCACAGAAAGGGTTGTTAACTTCTTCAGCACCAGAATAAACTAAATCCATTTATAATGGAATAAAAATCGCAGCATCTCTAAAAAAGACCTGTGATTCTTTACCTGACATGAACGTCTGACTCCAGGTCTTCCAGGGGAACTTGATACCCTCATGACAGATACATGCCTGTAGGTCTGGTAATAAGAGCTTAATCTGTTCATCTGACCTCAAGCAACTCTTTCCCATGTTATGCAGTTATTTTGAAAATAAATGATTTTTTATGCAGCTTGATGAGTGAAGTATTTCCTTCTCTCTATGAAATAATGACTTACTCTTCATATGTTTAGTCTTCTGTATGTTTTTTAATCACTTCAGAATTCCAAATACAGCAAGTGATTAAAAGTATCCCCAGCTCTAAGACATCTCCTGGAATACATATGGGTATCTTTTTGAGCATTTTGCCAGTGTCTTTGTTTCAATAACTGCTAGCTGTTTCAAAAAATATTAAAAAAGCCATGATTGGAGACATCATGCTGTGTGATGTGCTTTGTGGAGATATGATGATGCATGGGGGGGACTACGAAGGGATGAAATAATGTGCTGGGGCTTTGTGGGGGCATCATTCTGTGTGAATAGCTGTATGAGATAATCATACTGTGTAAGGGGTTGTTTGGGGACATCATGCTACAAAATGGGAGCTTTTGGGGACAATACTTTGTAGTGGTTTTGAGGGGACATTATACAGTAAGGAGCTTTGAGATGATATTGTATTGCATTGGGCTGTATGAGGAAATGATTTGTGTGTTCATCATACTGTGTGATGGGGTCATCATACTTTGTGAGAAAGCTTTGTGGGCACATCATACTGTGTGTGGGAATTTGTGGGGAGAGCATACTGTGTGGGGGACATCAAACTACATGGGAGGCTGTGTGGGCACATCTCACTGTGTGGGTGTTACGAATAGGAAGGAACTGAACAACAAAAGAGACATAAAGGTTAGAGAATGTGCTCAGATAACATCTTATCCTGATTCACACATAGACCACCATGTGATCTGGAGAGTCTAAATGGCAGTCATGTAGCAGAGAATCGTTGAATATCAGAGAGGACAGTGATAAATGAGTATATTAACTCACTGACACTGCACTACATACAGTATTCTGTGACTACAGACATTTGATTTTATGTACAGGATAGTATGTGATGGTATATCTTATAATATGAGTACATAACATTAGATATTATGACAGTTGCATGTTATCCTAAGTAGAACATCATCAGGAGAATGACAATCGTGGTTGCACAGGGTATGACCAAGACCAGGTCTGTGGAGTCAAGCGGCCAGGGAGGATTCAGTTTTTAAATGTCAAGAAATGGTGTGATCATCTGGCTACAATTTTTATGAAGATAGTTACATGTGGAGGTGTAATGTTGATTGTATCTCCACTAATACCCCCATGAGAGGCAGTAGAGACACTATGGTTGTTAGATCTGTGGTTTAACCTGATCTTACTTGAATTTACCTTCTTTCCTTCCTGATATCTTGCTTTCAAATGTCTTAATTTTGAATTTAATAGTGGTGTTAATAGGTTCTGAATTTAGATATTTCTTGTATTTTGCAACATCAAATAATACTTTTGGATTGCACATTTACTATAAATGTCCGGGAAGTCACATATAAATTTGCACTTGTGTTCTAAAATGGCAAGCTTGTATAATAGTACAAGCTATAGAGGAAGAAAACACAGCCACACTTCCAACAGAGAAGATAAACATGTAATTGCACTCTGTGATATCTTTAGTGTGGCTTCTTGCCTGCTGTTGCCGCTGCTGCAGATGTTAATACTAATTTGTGAAAATGTGAGCAAGCATGGTTGGTCTCCATCTGCTGAATTGGCTGTAGTGGAAGATGTGTCGGTCCCTATTATACTATTTCTATCTCGTGAAATTGATACCACTTTGGTGGTGTCTGCCCTTCATTATTTTACATTTGAATACTCTTGGTTCGATCTCTTTCATGTGTGTTGCCTGTAGCAAAAGACCTCCGAGACCAGCAGGATTCCACTTCCTTTGAGTCAACCACTCGTGTTACTATCCTTAGATTTTACTGACAATAGTAGTCTATGAAACTGATATTTGTGCCACCTGAGTTTGGCTGAGCATCAAAGCAGGCTGAGCTGTTGCATATGATATCAGCGCTCCTAGCACAGTAGGCCTACACTGATCCACTACCCCTCCACAGAGATATAGACTTCAGTCTAAACAGAGAATTTGCATAGGTCCCCATTCAGATGAAGACTTCAGTCTACTGTAAGTGAGGATTGGCATAGATAGGGTCCTGGAAAATGAGAAATGCCTTACTGTGGCTTCCAGGTACACATAAAATTGGCCATTTTATGCACTAAACTTTCTCAATTTTTCATACTTCCAATGCAGTAATGCAATTCATTTTTCATATTTCATGTTTGCATGTTATGGCGCTACAGTGTGCTTCCTTTTTTGCTTGAATGTATATGAGTTGGTGACTCTAGGATAAGCACTTGTTCACACTATGCTTATGCTTGGATGTGACAGTCAGTTTTTGAAATCTGTATTCATTAACCTTCTGACTGAGCACTCCACCTAATGACAGAAAAAACTGGCGGCACATCTAGAACTAGTCTGAATAGGTGCACACCAAAAACCAGCTTACATATCAAATAAGGAAATGGTTGCACTCAATTGCATTAAGGCATATCAAATATGAAATATATGAAGTACGAATAGCATAATGGCTTTTGTAATCTAGAAAAAACATATGAGATACTTAGCACAAAATTTGGCCAAAAGATGTGAGCCCATTCACCAACGTCAAGGTAATCTCATTGAACGGGTCAAGGTGATCTCATTGAACGGGTCCCTATTCTAACTGCCTAGTGTGAACTAACCTCTGGCTAATAACATGGTAAAGCCTGTGTTATAGGAAGATAGGATCCAAAATGTGATTCCTTATTTGATATGTAAGCTGTTTTTGGTATGCACCTATTCAGACTAGTTCTAGATGTGCCGTCAGTTTTTTCTGTCATTTGTATGTTAGCTTTCTGACTGAGCAATCCGCCCTTCATCAAGCTGTGATTTTAATTACATCTAATCACATTTTGGTTCCTATCTTCCTATAAATCCAGGCTTTACCATGTTATTAGCCAGAGGTTAGTTCACACTAGGCAGTTACAACAGGGACCCGTTCAATGAGATCACCTTGACGTTGGTGAATGGGCTCACATCTTTTGGCCAAATTTTGTGCTAAGTATCTCATATGTTTTTTCTAGATTACAAAAGCCATTATGCTATTCGCACTTCATATATTTCATATTTGTTACGCCTTAGTGCAATTGAGTGCAACCATTTCCTTATTTGATATTAGTACTCCACCTGTTAGCTGAAGGTGTTTTTAATTAAAGCAGGGCCTCTACCCCTCCACAGAGATATAGACTTCAGTCTAAACAGAGGATTTGCATAGGTCCCCATTCAGATGAATACTTCAATCTAAGTGAGGATTGGCATAGATAGGGTACTGGAAAATGAGAAATGCCTTACTGTTAGGGATGAGCGAGTAGTGAAATACTTGGACTCGCTGTGCTTGTTACGTGTACCTCCTAATACTCGGGTACTTGTAATGAGTAGCGAGTCCAATGTAAGTCAATGGGAAATGCGAGAAAAGGGCTGTGTGTGTGCTGGCCTGTGCGGGACTGCGCTGGGCTGTGCAGGTACTGTGCGGGTACTGTGCTGGGTTGTGCAAGGCTGTGCGGGGACAGTGCTGGCCTGTGGGTGACTGTGCTGGGCTGTGCAGGTACTGTGCAGGACTGGGCAGGACTATGCTGGGCTGTGCGGGGACTGTGCTGTGCTGTGCGGGACTGTGCTGGGCTGTGCAGGGCTGTGCGGGACTGTGCTGGGCTGTGCGGGGACTGTGCTGGGCTGTGCAGGTACTGTGTGGGACTGTGCAGAGCTGTGCGGGGACTGTTCAGGGACTGTGCTGGCCTGTGCGAGACTGTGCTGGGCTGTGCAGGTACTGTGTGGGACTGTGCAGGGCTGTGTGGGGACAGTGCTGAGCTGTGCAGGGACTGTGCGGCCTGTGCCGAATACTGCGAGGTGAGTAGCGAAATACTCGCCAGGATTCGAGTACCGCATTACTCGCCGAGTACCGAATCCTAATAAGTAAACTCGCTCATCCCTACTTACTGTGGCTTCCAGGTACACCTAAAATTGGCCATTTTATGCGCTAAACTTTCTAAATTTTTCATACTTCCAATGCAGTAATGCAAATCATTTTTCATATTTCATGTTTGCATATTATGGCGCTACAGTGTGCTTCCTTTTTTGATTGAACACAACCTCAAACAGTCACACTCCAAACTCCACTATGGTGAAGTCCAAAGAGCTGTCAAGGGACACCAGAAACAAAATTGTAGCCCTGCTCCAGGCTGGGAAGACTCAATCAGTATTAAGCAAGCAGCTTAGTGTGATGAAATCAACTGTGGGAGCAATAATATGAAAACGGAAGAGATACAAGACCACTGATAATCTTTCTCCATCAGAGGCTCCACGCAAGATCACACCCCATGGGGTCAAAATGATCACAAGAACGGTGAGCAAAAATCCCAGAACCATACGGGGGAACATAGTGAATGACCTGCATATAACTGGGACAAAATGTAACAAAGGCTACCATCAGTAACACACAACGCTGCCAGGGACTCAGATTCTGCAGTGCCAGATGTGTCCCCCTGTTTAAGCCAGTGCATGTCTGGGCCCGTCTGAAGTTTGCTGTAGAGCATTTGGATTATCCAGAAGAGTATTGGGAGGATGTCATATGGTCTGATGAAACCAAAGTAGAACTGTTTGGTAGAAACAAAACTTATCATGTTTGGAGGAGACAGAATGCTGAGTTGTATCCAAAAAACACCATACCTACTGTGAAGCACGGGGGTGGCAATATCATTCTTTGGGGCTGTTGCTCAGCAAAGGGACCAGGATGACTGATCCGTGTACATGAAAGAATGAATGGGGCCATGTATTGTGAGATGAAGATGAAATGTGGATGGGTCTTTCAGAATGATAATGATCCCAAGCACACTGCCAGGGCAATGAAGGAGTGGCTTCTTAAGAAGCATATGAAGGTCCTCGAGTGGCCTAGCCAGTCTGGAGATCTCAACCCCACAGAAAACTTTTGAAGGGATTTGAAAGTCCATGTTGCCCAGCGACAGGCCCAAAACATCACTGCTCTAGAGGAGATCTGCAATGAGGAATGGACCAACATGCCACCAACAGTGTGTGCCAACCTTGTGAAGACTTACAGAAAACGTTTGACCTCTGTCATTGCTAATTAAGGATATATAACAAAATATTGAGATTAACTTTTTTTAATGACCCACCATAATTTGCAAAATAAATCTTGACAATTCAGACAAGGTGATTTTCTGGATTTGTTTTCTCATTTTAACTCTCATAGTTGTGGTCTACCTACGATGTCAATTACAGGCCTCTCTCATCTTTTTAGGTGGGAGAATTTGCACAATTGGTGGCTGATTAAATACTTTTTTTCCCTACTATGCGTATCCTCGATCCTGATATATGTCACCTGTTCTGCCGCTGTTATTGCAAAAAAAACTAAATAAACTCACCTTCCCTCTGCTTCCCGCTGTGTGGTGTCATTTTCTGAAGCTACCAGATGACTTTAGTGTGCAAGCAACTGGAGCTCATGTCATTATTGTTATGTTCCCACAGTCACGTGCACATGATGGCCTCTGATTGTCCAGCTGCACAAGTACTGCATGGGTCTGTACGCCGCAATATGCTTCGACTGAATGTGAGTCCAAGGACGCCCATTCAGGTGAAATTTGAGCTGAAGTCAGGGCGTCTCTCACTCACACGGGCTCGGTCGAGATTGTGACCTCTGCGACCACAGTCGGTGGGCCCCTGATTATGCGATATTAGCTTTGACACTGACATCATGTCGACAGTGTGGCAAGGAATCATTGAGTTTGGCAGCTTTTCTTTGTAAATCGAATGTCCACTTCAGACCTGATCTGAATTATTGGCTGCCATACTGTCAATATCATGTGAGCACACAGTCAATATTGGACAACTTGGTCCTCAATCACAATGGAGAGCATGAAAAGTTGCTTGTTTATGTGCTGACATATATATTGTTAGCATCTTACTTTTAGACACTCGCTATAAAAGAAAAATAAGTCTTCTATGCAAAAGAAAGACACAATTGGCACAATCTCAAGATTAGCTATTTATCCAGGTGTCGTTGATTTTGTCGGATAGACACCCCTTTTGACGTTTACTGATATTTCAGGAAATTATGTGCAAACCAATTTTCAGGAAATTTGCTTATCGCTACCTTTTACCACTACCATATTATTGACTTCATGCAGTCATTATAGTTAAACTAAATTAACAATTTATTAATACTGTCTTAACTTTTTACTTGATCAACTGTTCTGTGGTAAAAAACTGTAAATATAAAATGTTAATTTCTCACAGATTTAATTGCTTTATTTGTACAGCTGGGGAGCACATCTGCATGCTTAACTTAATACTTACAATGAAAAAACATCAATTTTCATTTTTTTTCATATCTAAAGCAAATGGACACATGCTTTATGTTGTTGATGGCTTTTAGATGTCTATTTTGCTTCAGACTGAAACTAATGTATAAATAAGAAGTAAAAATGGCCAATTTGACATTTTTTCTAAACATATTGTCTATGGGGCACAACATGGAATACTTAAAACTTGTTGAATGTATCTGTATCATAAAGTGGAAGACAATGATATACAGTATAATCTTCCATTTTAAGAGTCTAGTTAAAGGCTCATTCAGGAAACTGTATTTTAGTCATTGTGGTGTTTGTAGCATGTCAGATGATTAAAACTTACTGGGATCTTCTGACATCTGAAAAGGGATTTTGAAGACTGTCTGTATAGTTAATGACATTAGTGTTTTAATTGGTCCCCAATAGATATGTTTGAGATTATAGAAGTACACTTTATGCACAGTGATTAGAAGCGTGATTATTTTGACCATATTATAATTATTATCCACATTTTTCAATTTCAAGCTGTATAAACTTGAATGCTCATTAGCTTGAAACATATCAGGTGATGTATATTTTTGCAATGATGGAATCTGTAGCTTAAGGATGTCAACACTCTTGATTTAAAATGTGTATATTTACTAGGCAGATTGATTTCCTCAGACAAAACGGTCCAAAAAGGAGATTTAACTGACTCTGAAAAGTCAAAGGGAGGTAAAAGTCTTATACAGGGATGCAGCAGTCTCGATATTGCTGTCACATTGGTACATGAAAACATTTTTGGAAAAACTCAACACTAACTACTAGTGTTGAGCAATACCAGCCGATACTGAAAAATATTGTATCGGAATGGATCGGCCGATCTAAAAAAGTATCGGGTATTGCCGATTCCGATACCGGAAGTCCCATTCAAGTCTATGGGACTTCCGGTATCGGAATAAGAAAAACCCTTTTCTGTCCTTGTACAGCCTCTCGGGGGTGTGTACGGACATTCCGGGGGTCTGTGCCGGCCTGCCGGGGGTTTGTGCCGACTGCCCGGGTGTCTGTGCGGACTGCCGGGGGTCTGTACCGGCCTGCCGGGGGGCTGTGCCGAATGTCCGGGGGTCTGTGCAGGCTGCGGGGGTCTGTGCATGTCCCATCGAGCTATGCCTGCTACCATGACGGTGATTGACACATTAGCCAATGATGGGACAGTAGTAGTCCCATCATCTGGCTAATGTGTTGAATGTAAAAAAAACAAAAACATACTACATACATACTACATATATACATACTACATACATACTACATACATACTACATATATACATACTGCATACATACATACTACATGCATACTACATATATGCATACCACATACATACTACATAAATGCATGCTACATACATACTTCATACATACTACATATATACATACTACATACATACTACACATATACATACTACATACATAATACATACATACTACATACATACTACACATATACATACTACATACATAATACATACATACTACATACATACTACACATATACATACTACATACATAATACATACATACTACATACATACTACATATATACATACTACATACATACAACATACATACTACATATATACTACATACATACTACATATATACATACTACATACATACAACATATATACATACTACATACATACTACATATATACATACTACATACATACTACATATATACTACATACATACTATACATACTACATATATACATACTACATACATACTACATATATACATACTACATACATACAACATACATACTACATATATACTACATACATACTACATATATACATACTACATACATACTACATACATACTACATATATACATACTACATACATACTACATATATACTACATACATACTATACATACTACATATATACATACTACATACATACTACATATATACATACTACATACATACTACATATATACTACATACATACTACATATATACATACTACATACATACTACATATATACATACTACATACATACTACATACATACATACATACTACATACATACTACATATATACATACTACATACATACTACATATATACATACTACATACATACTACATACATATGCATGCAAGAGAAAATCTGAGTCAACAGGTGAATGAAGTAAAAAATCTTACAATCTTTATTCAAATATGTAGAGAAACATCATATCAGAAATGTGATAAATAAAATGACAGCACCACAAGGTAGACACAGCTAAACCCAGGGCAATACCCCCTCCAAAAATGCCTTATATAACAGACAGTGCATGCGGTGTGTACATAGGTATATAAATGGCAAGTGCAGTTATAGACCGACATGTCACATAAGAGCAATGCCCACAAAAACACCATAGGGTATGGATAGATAACGATCACGTGAGGACAGCATGTATAAACGTGATGTCTTACCGAGGTGTAGGCTGGAGCGGGATGACCCCCGGGCCAGGTGAGGGAAAGCCCGATGCCCGTTTCGCGTGCAGAGACCAAGCTTTCTCAAGGGAAGTCAGACTAGGGACTATTTTTTTACAGTGGCGGAGGAATGCAGTGCGGAAGGATACCTACCTCCCGACACTGGATTCCTTGAGCCCCTAGAGAGCGGTCGCATCAGCTGATGCTGATGCTCTCCATGGGAGATCGGCGTGGGACACGCGTGGATTTCTGCTGATCAGGGAGTATATGGCTTGTTTGTTATTTTCATATTTTTCCTTACATGACACTGGCTTCGGGGAACAATGTAACAAGTGTTGGTGAGTTTGTACTCTGTGTTATATGTACTGTATGTCTATGTATGTATTGTATGAATGTATGAATGTATTGTATGTAGTATGTATGTATTGTATGAATGTATTGTATGTAGTATGTATGTATTGTATGAATGTATGTATGTTGTATGTATGCAGTATGTATGTATGTTGTATGTCTGCAGCATGTTGTATGTATGTAGTATGTATGTAGCATGTATGTAGTATATATGTATGTTGTATGAATGTAGTATATATGTAGAATGTATATAGTATCTATGTATGTTGCATGAATGTAGTATATATGTAGCATGTATGTAGTATGTATGTAGTATGTATGTACTATGTATGTTGTATGCAGTATGCATGTTGTATGAATGTAGTATATATGAAGCATGTATGTAGTATGTATGTATGTTGTATGAATGTAGTATATATGTAGTATGTATGTATGCTGTATGAATGTAGTATATATGAAGCATGTATGTAGTATGTAGTATGTATGTATGTTGTATGTAGTATGTAGTATATATGTATGTTGTATGAATGTAGTATATATGTAGTATGTATGTAGTATGTATGTAGTATGTATATATGTAGCATGTAAGTAGCATGTATGCAGTATGTATGTAGTATATATGTATGTTGTATGCATGTAGTATGCATGTAGTATGTATGTAGTATGTATATAGTATGTATGTAGTATGTATATATGTAGCATGTATGTAGCATGTATGTAGTATGTATGTAGTATATATGTATTTTGTATGTATGTAGTATGTATGCAGTATGTATGTAGTATGAATGTAGTATATATGTAGTATGTATGCAGTATGTATGTAGTATGTAGTATGTATGTAGTATGTATGTATGCTGTATGAATGTAGTATGTATGTAGTATGTATATATGTAGTATGTATGTAGCATGTATGTATGTAGTATGTATGTATGCTGTATGAATGTAGTATGTATGTATATATGTAGTATGTATGTAGCATGTATGTAGTATGTATGTAGTATATATGTAGTATGTATATAGTATGTATGTAGTATGTATATATGTAGTGTGTATGTTGCATGTATGTAGTATGTATGTAGTATATATGTATGTTGTATGAATGTAGTAGAAAGTTCCCACACAGCTTTAGCCATAAAGTGAGACTAGGGATTATATTTTTACAGTGGCGGAGGAATGCAGTGCGGAAGGATACCTACCTTCCGTCATTGGATTATTGAAGCCCCATAGAGAGCGGTCGCATCAGCTGATGCTGCTGTTCTCCACAAAAATCGGCGTGGGACCCTCGTGGATTTCTGCGGATCAGGGAGTATATTGGTTGTTTGTTATTTTCTAATTTATTTCATAGATGAAACTGGCTTCGGGGATCAAAGTGACAAGTGATGGTGAGTATGTACTCTATGTTATATGTACTGTATGTCTATATGTATGTATTGTATGCAGTATGTATGTAGCATGTATGTAGTATATATGTATGTTGTATGAATGTAGTATATATGTAGCATGTATGTAGTATATATGTATGTTGTATGAATGTAGTATATATGCAGCATGTATGTAGTATATATGTATGTTGTATGAATGTAGTATATATGCAGCATGTATGTAGTATGTAGTATATATGTATGTTGTATGAATGTTGTATATATGTAGCATGCATGTATTATGTATGTATGTATGTTGTATGAATGTAGTATATATGTAGTATATATGTATGTTGTATGAATGTAGTATATATGTAGCATGTATGTAGTATGTATTTATGTTGCATGAATGTAGTATATATGTAGTTTATATGTATGTTGTATGAATGTTGTATATATGTAGTATGTATGTAGTATGTATGTAGTATGTATTTTTTTTTTTTTACATTCAACACATTAGCTGTATGATGGGACTACTACTGTCCCATCATTGGCTAATGTGTCAATCACTGTCAGTGTAGCAGGCATCGCCCGATGGGACTTGTAGTCCCATCGGACGATGCCTGCACACCCACAAGACCCCCGGCAGGCCCGCACAGACTACCGACAGCCAGCACAAGCTCCCCGGCAGGCACATACAGACCCCCGGCAGGCCCGCATAGACCCCCGGCAGGCCCGCACAGACCACCGGCAGCCGGCACAGGCACCCGGCAGTCGGCACAGACCCCCGGCAGGCCCGTACAGACCCATGACAGTCGACACAGACCCCCCGCAGTTGGCACAGACCCCCTGCAGTTGGCACAGACCGCGCATCATGATGCGCACAGGCCGCGCATCATGATGATGTAATTTCAGCAGCCAATCACAGCCATGCCAATAGTTAACATGCCTAACAGGATGTGCCCACACTTCTGAGTATTCCCATTGGCTGAATCAAATCGAGCAGGCTAATAGCTTTATGGGAACATCCGATACGAAAAAAGTATCGGAAGTCAGTATCGGAATTCCGATACAGCTAATATTGGCCGATACCCGATACTTGCGGTATCGGAAAGCTCAACACTACTAACTACCAAAGATTTGAGAAGAATCAAAAATGAAATTACCAAAACTCATTTTTCTCCAGGGCTGTAATATTCAAGAACTGCAACCTCCCTGTTGTGCTAAAGTACAAGGTGTTCGGGTCCTTCAAGACATGGCCAAGGTAAGGTAAGCTGAAACCTGACCACAAGTGAACAAGACAACCAAGATGAAATGGCAAGACTGGGCCAAGAAGACACATTTTTCAAAGGTTTTAGGGACTGATGAGATGAGAGTGACACTTGATGGACCAGATCAATGGGCCAGTGTCTGGATAAATAAAAGCAAAGATCTCTACTAACTCAGATGCCAGCAAGATGGAAATTGTTATATGCTATATGCAGATTTTATTAAAGATGAACTAGTTGGACCTTTTTTGGTTTAAAGTTAGACTCAAAATCAACTCCCAAACCTACTGTCAGTTTTTATAAGACATTTTCTTCAAGCAAGGACACAGGGAAAAGTCTTCATCTTTCAAGAAAACCATGATTTTTATGCAGTAAAATGCTTCACTTAATTCACTAAAGAGCATCACTGCTAGGCTAGCCAGTAAAGGCCTTAAACATGAAAGAATAATTACATGACTCCATTACTCACCTTACATAAACCCTATTGATAACTTTAACAGTATTGATGTTCAACAATAAAGCTATTCATCAAAAATACAAATTTACTAAAAATTGTGCACACTATGTATATGCAGGATTATGATTATAATATGAGATACATTCACAGGCTAAATGCCTTGGAATCTCCACATTTTTAAAAATTATTGGCACACACCTATCAGTGGCATCAATTTCCACAGAGTAGAAATAGTTTATTAGGTCTTTGACCCACGTTCTACTACAGGCAGCCCACCAGATGGTGACCCAACTTTGAGTCTCCACACTCGCAACAGCAGGCACAGAAGTCAGGACAAAGGTGTCACAGACTGCAATAACGCAAGATCAATGCATGACACTAAAAGCCACACCATCACCTATTCTGCCCAGTCTGTAACTGGGGTGCAAAATTAATTGGAGATCTATGACTTGTTCATTTAGATGAAATTTAGTCAGTCTACACTTTCAGTGGACAGCTGGATGCGTTTATCCATCAGGACATCACCAGCAGTGCTGAAGACACATTCTGAGAGAACACTGGATGACGGGCATGACAAAACCTCCAAGGCGTAACAGGCGATCTCAGGCCACTCTTCCATTTTGAAAGACCAAAAGGCTAACCCCCGATGGTTAATATTGAGCTATAGATACTCCTGCACCATACCCTTCAGACGTTCACCACGTAACAGACTTGTATTGTGTTATGCTGGTGCACAGTACGGAGGTGGGGGATTCTATCTGCACTGTTAGAACGCTTGGAACGCGTGACCAATTAAGGGAGAGGTTGAGGGCACAGGGGGAATCCCTAGATGTGGTGGAGGAGCCAGAAGCAGTGGAGGAAGTGTTAGAAACAGAGGTTTGTCCCACAAGCTTTGGGGAATCACAGACTGGTAAAGCAGCTGCTTGACCGCATGCCCCCACAGTCATCCTGTGCCCATTCAACGATATGTATCGTTCCTGCCCATGTTTGCTTGTCCAGGTGTCAGTAGTGAAATGCACTCTAGCAGACATAGATTTTGTCAGAGAATGGGTGATTTTGTCTGCGTGTGACATGCTAGTTTAGCACAGGCCTAGCTTTCTTAGAGAATTAATTGTGATTGAGCAACTAGTACTGGAGGTCTGCAACCGCCATCAATTTTATGACGTTGTCTGTATCCACCAGGTGGAAAGACAGCATTTCCATGATGAACAGATTGGAGATGTCAGAGTTCAAGCTCTTAGTTTTGACTTGTGAAGGAGGAAACATTTTTTTTTACTTGACCACATTTTAGGTGCCGGAATTCTCCCTCTCCACAGGGTAGATCCCATGCCTTGTCTCCCTCTGCGGTTACCCATTCACCTTCAACCGCAGTGGGTGCTGCTCAGCAAAGACGTCGGTCTCAGAACCTTCTCAGACTCATGCTGTGCACTTTGATACTACTGGCTCTCCAGCTTCAGATATAGTATCTAGCAATAGGGAGCGGCGAACAGATGTTCCTGAGGTTAAGTCCGGGAATCACGCCACTGGGCATGCTCGTGAGGTGGTCACTCGTCAGCTGCTCTGGTGATGTTGCAGTCCCGATTGGTCCACGAGCAAGGTCCTGTCCTACTGGACTTAAGCGGAGGCTTTAAAAGGGTGCTTTGGGTGCACGGCGGCAAGCTAAGATCATTTGCGGTCGTGTGTGGAGACTCTGCCACTCTGTCGGTGTGTGTGAACATCTAGTTTTACTTAGAGAGGCAGGTTTTTCCTTGGCTTGGCCTAGCGCCTGTCTCGGCAGCATGTGCATTTAGCACAGGCTGTTTACATGGCACAGTCAAACACGCGTGCTTTAAAAACTGTTGTTTTGGGTATAGAGCACACCTCTTTTGGTACCGCTCAGTGGTTAGCTGAGTTTGGTACTCTTATTTTTGTGCCACTCAGTGAAGCTGAATTAGTTAGTTGTTTTTTGTTGCCACTTGGGAGTCAGCTTAGCTGGTATCCTCGGCCATTGCTCACCCCTCTGAGAAGTTATCAGAGTAGTGTAATCTGCACTCAGTCCACACAGGGTGACGTTTAACCCCATGTGTTCTTGGTGATCTCTTGCCGCACTGCTCTGCCATTGCTCACTAGCAGCAGGTTAACATCCCTGCATGGTGGACCCTGGGTTGCAATTGGGCTAAATAAAATAACTAATAAAACGCGATTCGTCATCCATAACATCACAACTGTGGGTCTGAGGGGTGGCTTCTGTGCTAAGAGTGGGTGGATGTATTGTAAGGGTTCCAATGGATTGTGATGAATAAGAAAAATGCTCACACAAGAATTGAATTTACTAAATTGATTTACTTAATAAGTGATAAGATCAAATAATAAACAGTATAAAACTATAAATACATATGCATGAATCGGAAACAAGCATTATTCATACGTTACATTATTCAGATAGACGTCGACCAGTCATCCTCCAGGAGCCAAAAGAGCCTGAGCACATGTGTCCTAGTTCTTTTAAATGTCCAGCTAAAAGGTGTGTCCAGCCCCACCATGTGGGGAATGCTGTCACAAGTCTATTGTCCATTGGCTATAAACACATCACCTCAATACCTGTTTTAACCAGTATATAATACAGGAAGCTGGAGGAGGGGGCCTCAAGTGTGCCACATGGCAGAAATACAGCAAGCTGGAGGAGGGGCTTCGGAGCACATGATAACATCCATGGGGAAAGTTAACACACCCAATCTAATTAGGGTAGTTGCCTTGAATATCAATGGTCCTTTGTTGATGGATAAACAAATGACCAGTAATTTACATTCCTTTATCTTAAGTAAGTTTCAGTGACCTTTTGCTTACTCATCTCAGTGTATATTATATTAAACTGATTGAAACCATATAAAAATAACTCATAGTATACATTCCACCCCTTGGTTTCAATCACGTTACTTAATTAACCAGCCACTAAACTATACCATTTATCATTATTTGCATTGCTACAATATAAATTTATTTATTTTCTACCAATAGAAAACCGCTTTGGTATAAAACAACATCCTGGGCTTAAAAAGGAAAAAATCAAAGTAAAAACAACATTGGACCAGCGGGTGCTGAAATATCAAATGTCTGTAGAAATCTTCTTTCTTCGGATCTTCTTGACCGCAATTTTTAAATGGGTCTGTTGCAGGGACGCACGGGGAGTATTATGCCCTCATCACTTGGCCTTAGTGACTTCACTACGTTCCCTGGTTAGCAAAAGAACAGACTCTAAAGAGCAATCTGTCCCTGCTAGTGTTGAGCATTCCGATACTGCAAATATCGGGTATCGGCCGATATTCGCTGTATCGGAATTTCGATACCTAGTACCGATATTTTTTCAATATCGGATATCGGAATCGGAAGTTCCCATAATGCAAAGGGCCACTGCTGTGGCTCTGATTGGCTGCCAAAATGACGTCATCATGATGCGCGGTCTGTGCGCATCATGATGCGCCGTCAGTTCGGGCCTTCCGGGGGGTCTATGCCGACTGCCCGGAGTTCTGTACCGGGCCTGCCGGGGTCTGTGCCAACTGCCTGGGGGTCTGTGCGGACTGCCGGGGGTCCGTACCAGCCTCCCGGTGGTCTGTGCCGACTGCCCGGGGGGTCTGTACCGGCCTTCCGGGGGGCTGTGCCGGCCTGCCGGTGGTCTGTGTCGACTGCACGGGGGTCTGTGCCGACTGCTGGTCTGTACCGACTGTCCGGGGGTCTGAGCGGCCTGCCGGGGGTCTGTACCGGCCTGCCGGGGGGCTGTGCTGGCCTGCCGGGGGGCTGTGCCGACTGTCCGGGGGTCTGTGCAGGTTGCGGGGGTCTGTGCAGGCATCGTCCGATGGGACTACAAGTCCCATCGGGAGATGCCTGCTACCATGACGGTGATTGACACATTAGCCAATGATGGGACAGTAGTAGTGCAATCCTCCGGCCTATGTGTTGAATGTAAAAAAAAAAAAATACATACTACATACATACTACATGCTACATACATACTACATACATGCTACATACATGCAACATATATACTACATGCATGCAACATACATACATACTGCATATATACCACATGCATGCAACATGCATACTACATATATACCACATATATACTACATGCATGCGACATGTATACTACATATATACCACATATATACTACATGCATGCAACATGCATACTACATATATAACACATATACCGGGGGGCAGTGCCGACTGTCCGGGGGTCTGTGCCGACTGCCTGGGGGTGTGTACCGGCCTGCCGGGGGGCTGTGCCGGCCTGCCGGGGGCTGTACCGACTGTCCGGGGATCTGTGCAGGCTGCGGGGGTTTGTACCGGCCTGCCGGGGGGCTGTGCCGGCCTGCCGGTGGTCTGTACCGACTGTCCGGGGGTCTGAGCGGACTGCCGGGGTTCTGTACCGGCCTGCCAGGGGGCTGTGCCGGCCTGCCGGTGGTCTGTACCGACTGTCCGGGGGTCTGAGCGGACTGCAGGGGGTCTGTACCGGCCTGCCGGGGGGCTGTGCCGGCCTGCCGGGGGCTGTGCCGACTGTCCGGGGGTCTGTGCCGACTGCCCGGGGTCTGTGCGGACTGCCGGGGGGCTGTACCGGCCTGCCGGGGGGCTGTGCAGGCTGCAGGGGTCTGTGCAGGCATCGTCCGATGGGACTACAAGTCCCATCGGGCGATGCCTGCTACCATGACGGTGATTGACACATTAGCCAATGATGGGACAGTAGTAGTCCCATCATCCGGCCTATGTGTTGAATGTAAGAAAAAAAAATACATTCTACATACATACTACATGCTACATAAATACTACATACATGCTACATACATGCAACATATATACTACATGCATGCAACTTACATACATACTGCATATATACCACATGCATGCAACATGCATACTACATATATACCACATATATACTACATGCATGCAACATACATATATACTACATGCAACATACATACTACATATATACTACATGCATGCAACATACATATATACTACATGCAACATGCATACTACATGCAAGCAACATACATACTATATATATACCACATGCATGCAACATGCAAACTACATATATACCACATATATACTACATGCATACTACATATATACCACATGCATGCAACATACATATATACAACATATATACTACATGCAACATACATACTACATATATACTACATGCATGCAACATGCATACTACATATATACCACATATATACTACATGCATGCAGAAATTTCCCACACAGCTTTTGCCATAAAGTGAGACTAGGGACTTTTTTTTTTTTTTACAGTGGCGGAGGAATACAGGGCGGAAGGATACCTACCACCCGACACTGGTTTCCTGGAGCCCGTAGAGAACGGTAGCATCAGCTGATGCTGCTGTTCTCCACGCAAGATCGTCGTGGGACACCCGTGGACTTCTGCAGATCAGGGCTGAGTATATTGGTGCTTTGTTATTTTAATTTCCAAGAGAAAAAGGTCGCACTCTGCGGGATAATGATGAATGACCTGTCAGTCATTTGACACACTCTCCTTCACATCTCCGACGTGACATGTAATTCAGTGTCAATAAACATTCATCATTATCCCGCAGAGTGCAACCTTTTTCTCTTGGAAACTACAATTGTCTTGCTACGAGGTCAAGCACCCGGGAGTCCTGGACGTGAGCTCTCCGCCTGCTGCCAGCCACGGACCTTAGCTCGGTAACAGCGGTGCCGTCCGCTTTCTTGCATTGACTTTGTTATTTTAATATTTATTCCATAGATGACAATGGCTTCGGGGATCAAAGTGACAAGTGATGGTGAGTATGTACTCTATGTTATATGTACTGTATGTCTATATGTATGTATTGTATGAATGTATTGTATGTAGTATATATGTATGTTGCATGCATGTAGTATATATGTAGTATGCATGTTGCATGCATGTGGTATATATGTAGTATGTATGCTGCATGCATGTAGTATATATGTATGTTGCATGCAGGTAGTATATATGTAGTATGTATGTAGTATGTATGTTGCATGTAGTATATATGTATTATAGATATGTTGCATGCATGTTGTATATATGTAGTATATATGTATGTTGCATGCATGTAGTATATATGTATTATGCATGTTGCATGCATGTGTTATATATGTAGTATGTATGTAGTATGTATGTTGCATGTAGTATATATGTATTATATATATGCCTCATCCTGGATCTGCCCCCATGCCCCCATCCACCTTCCCTATGCCATGGACTTCTATAGCCCCATCCTGGATCTGCCCCATCCACCTTTCCTACAGCCCCTTCCCAACATCCCTACAGTCCCTATCCCTATTCCCTTCTGTACACCTGCTTTGGCAAAACTAATGTGTATTTAGTCCTGCCAATAAAGCTTCTTTGAATCTTGAATCTTGAATCTATATGTTGCATGCATGTAGTATATATGTAGTATATATGTATGTTGCATGCATGTAGTATATATGTGGTATATATATATAGTATGCATGTTGCATGCATGTGGTATATATGTAGTATGTATGTTGCATGCATGTAGTATATATGTAGTATGCATGTTGCATGTAGTATATATGTATGTTGCATGCATGTAGTATATATGTGGTATATATGTAGTATGCATGTAGTATATATGTTGTATGTATGTTGCATGCATGTAGTATATATGTGGTATATATGTAGTATGCATGTTGCATGCATGTAGTATATATCTAGTCCATATGTATGTTGCATGCATGTAGTATATATGTTGTATGTATGTTGCATGCATGTAGTATATATGTGGTATATATGTAGTATGCATGTTGCATGCATGTAGTATATATGTTGCATATATGTATGTTGCATGCATGTGGTATATATGTAGTATGCATGTAGTATATATGTGGTATATATGTAGTTTGCATGCTGCATGCATGTGGTATATATGTAGTATGTATGTATGTTGCATGCATGTAGTATGCATGTTGCATGTATTATATATGTATGTTGCATGCATGTAGTATATATGTAGCATGTATGTTGCATGTAGTATATATGTAGTATATATGTATGTTGCATGCATGTAGTATATATGTAGTATATATGTAGTATGCATGTTGCATGCATGTAGTATATATGTGGTATATATGTAGTATGCATGTTGCATGCATGTAGTATATATGTTGTATGTATGTTGCATGCATGTAGTATATATGTGGTATATATGTAGTATGCATGTTGCATGCATGTAGTATATATGTTGTATATATGTATGTTGCATGCATGTGGTATATATGTAGTATGCATGTAGTATATATGTGGTATATATGTAGTTTGCATGTTGCATGCATGTGGTATATACAGTATGTAGTATATATGTATGTTGCATGCATGTAGTATATATGTAGTATGTATTTTGCATGTAGTGTATATGTAGTATATATGTATGTTGCATGCATGTAGTATATATGTGGTATATATGTAGTATGCATGTTGCATGCATGTGGTATATATGTAGTATGTATGTATGTTGCATGCATGTAGTATGTATGTAGCATGTATGTAGTATGTATGTAGCATGTAGTATGTATGTAGTATGTATTTTTTTTTTACATTCAACACATAGGCCGGATGATGGGACTACTACTGTCCCATCATTGGCTAATGTGTCAATCACCGTCATGGTAGCAGGCATCACCCGATGGGACTTGTAGTCCCATCGGACGATGCCTGCACAGACCCCCACAGCCTGCACAGACCCCCGGACAGTCGGCACAGCCCCCCGGCAGGCCGGTACAGACCCCTGGCAGTCCGCTCAGACCCCCGGACAGTCGGTACAGACCACCGGCAGGCCGGTACAGACCCCCAGCAGGCCGCTCAGACCCCCGGACAGTCGGTACAGACCACCGGCAGGCCGGCACAGCCCCCCCCCCGGCAGGCCGGTACAGACCCCTGGCAGTCCGCTCAGACCCCCGGACAGTCGGTACAGACCACCGGCAGGCCGGCACAGCCCACCGGCAGGCCGGTACAGACCCCCGCAGCCTGCACAGACCCCCGAACAGTCGGTACAGACCACCAGCAGGCCGGTACAGACCCCCGGGCAGTCGGCACAGACCCCCGGATAGTCAGCACAGCCCCCCCGGTATATGTGGTATATATGTAATATGCATGTTGAATGCATGTAGTATATATGTGGTATATATGTAGTATGCATGTTGCATGCATGTAGTATATATGTGGTATATATGTAGTATGCATGTTGTTACTGGTGGTTCAGTCCCTCTGTCCTTGTTCACATTTACATCACTTGACAAGTGGAAAGGTTTTAAATACAAGAGTTAGGACTGTCCCACAAGGGTTGCCGTGACGTGGCGGGATGGCTTCTACATTATTTTGATCAAAATTATGTTAACTAAATACCCTTATTATTACTATTATTACTACCTTCATGCAATTTTTGCAATATATATTTTTTTTTTACCTTTTTATTCCAGGATATTTGTTTTGTGTTTTGTTTTTGGTTTTCTCTGTGTAAAGGTCATGTGTTCATATGCAATTACATTTTGCATGCACATTAATTTACTTTTTCTGCTCAGACCCAGTTTCTCATTTGTTTCATTGTGCATTCTGTGCATATAAGGGTGTGACCGCCCTGTTTCTGAGTTGGAAAATCCATCCTGTCTGGCCTACACTATTACTGATGGTTCAGTCCCTCTGTCCTTGTTCACATTTACATCACTTGACAAGTGGAAAGGTTTTAAATACAAGAGTTAGGACTGTCCCACAAGGGTTGCCGTGATGTGGCGGGATGGCTTCTACATTATTTTGATCAAAATTATGTTAACTAAATACCCTTATTATTACTATTATTACTACCTTCATGCAATTTTTGCAATATATATATATATTTTTTTTTTACCTTTTTATTCCAGGATATTTGTTTTGTGTTTTGTTTTTGGTTTTCCATGTTGCATGCATGTAGTATATATGTGGTATATATGTAGTATGCATGTTGCATGCATGTGGTATATATGCAGTATGTATGTTGCATGCATGTAGTATATATGTTGCATGTATGTAGCATGTTTGTAGTATGTATGTAGCATGTAGTATGTATGTAGTATGTATTTTTTTTTGTACATTCAACACATAGGCTGGATGATGGGACTACTACTGTCCCATCATTGGCTAATGTGTCAATCACCGTCATGGTAGCAGGCATCGCCCGATGGGACTTGTAGTCCCATTGGACGATCCTGCACAGACCCCCGCAGTCTGCTCAGACCCCCGGACAGTTGGCACAGACCACCGGCAGGCCGGCACAGCCCCCTGGCAGTCCGCACAGACCCCCGGGCAGTCGGTACAGACCACCGGCAGGCCGGCACAGCCCCCCGGCAGTCCGCACAGACCCCCGGGCAGTCGGTACAGACCACCGGCAGGCCAGCACAACCCCCGCAGCCTGCACAGACACTCGGACAGTCGGTACAGACCACCGGCAGGCCGGCACAGACCACCGGCAGTCCACACAGACCCCCGGGCAGTGAGCACAGACTCCCGGAAGGTCCGCACACCCCCTGAGAGGCTGTACAAGGACAGAAAAGGGTTTTTCTTATTCCGATACCGGAAGTCCCATAGACTTGAATGGGACTTCCGGTATCAGAATCGGCGATACCCGATACTTTTTTCGTATCGTGCCGATACCATCCGATCCGATATTTTAGGGTATCGGATGGTATCGCTCAACACTAGTCCCTGCCCTTCATGACATTAACCCCTCAGTGCAGGTGTCCAATGGCTGAGCATAAGAGTACCTTTATCTTCTATTGCTGCTGCTGTTCAGGGCCTTATTCACCCTGGTGACGCTTTAGCAGCATCTGGGCTCAGTCTCATCACTCAATTAGACATCTTCAGCCTACACACAAGACACAACCTGCACTGTGGGAAAGTGAAATTCACAATCATACTTGAAAGTTACAAAGTCTTGGCAGACCTAACTCAGTCCAAAGCAACTGTCCAAAATAACTCAGTCCATGATATATTCACAGTCCAAGATAGAATAACTTGTTCAATATAACTCAGTCCTGGTGGTGTCATGTCGGACGCTGTTCACACCACAGCATCCGGCAGGCAGAGGTAGTTCCACCTCCAGCCACTATAGCCTCGGTGGCGCCGGCCTGATCTTCAGGCTCTCGGGGGTTAATCCTGCTGGAGACCAGGTTGGAAGGTTAGTCACGCCCACGGTCTTTAAATAGTCATGCTGGCCTATGGGCGTCGCCGATTATAGCTTGTGTTTCATACCAAGTGGTTCCGGTCTGGAGTGGAGGTGTTCAAGAGAGAGAGATTCATATCTGGTGTCGTATGATCCGTCGTTATCCTTTCTCCTTCCCATATTTGTGTTTAGTTGTGCCCTGTTCACATTACTGTTTATTCCTGTGTATGTGCGGCGCAGTGCAGTTTAAGTTCTCCCTGTCTGTCATTATTTGTGTGGGAGCTTTGGTGGTGACTTCTCACTGGGTGGAGGGTGGAGGGTTAAGTGCAGGGCTGAGCAGGAGATAAGGAAAGGTCGGAGGCTCAGGCATTTGCACCTTCAGCAAAAACCCTGGGTTGAGGGTCAGACAGGGTTTCCCCTAGTAAAGGGACACCACAGGGGCCCCGGGTATTTCAGCCTTAGTTGAACTAAGCCCCCGTGACATTATAATCGGCCCACATTTTTTCAGGAGTCCATGGATCCATTAGATTCCATAACCCGCCAGTTGGCGGCGCTGTCCATACAGGTCTCCGAGTTGAATGGGGCAGTTCAGCAGCAGGGCCTGGTAGTAGCAAAGGTGCAAACGGCATCTGCAGGTATCGGTGCAGAGCCGAAGTTTCCGCTGCCAGAACGATTTTCAGGCGATCGCAGCAAATTTGTCGTATTTCGGGAGGCCTGCAAATTATACTTCCGCATGCGGCCAATATCCTCAGGTAATGAGGCCCAGCGAGTAGGGCTGGTGTTGTCATTACTGAGTGGTGACCCCCAAGCATGGGCATTTTCCTTACCACCTGACTCTGCTACATTTCATTCGGTCGATAATGTTTTTTCTGCCCTCGGGCTCATTTACGATGACCCTGACCGACTGGCTCTAGCGGAATCTAAAATCCGCGCCCTCCGCCAGGGGGA
Source organism: Dendrobates tinctorius (assembly GCF_039654945.1). NCBI lineage: Eukaryota > Metazoa > Chordata > Amphibia > Anura > Dendrobatidae > Dendrobates > Dendrobates tinctorius. The sequence continues at coordinate 24,410,494 of NW_027361693.1, read as the reverse complement.
GCGCTTGGCAGAAGACTATTGTTCGGAATTTCGCCGCTGGGCTGTAGACACACAGTGGAATGACCCAGCACTGCGGAGCCAGTTTATTCATGGGGTATCAGGGAGGGTGAAACAAGCCCTCCTGATGTATGAGACTCCGGCATCATTGGAGTCTGCCATGAGTTTGGTGATACGTATTGATCGCCGTTTTCGTCAGGGTGCACAGGAGACGCTACCTCTGGGGGAAAACAGAGGTGCAGGTGTGGTTGGCTACGAAGAACATAAAACTCAAAATCCCTTCTTTAAAACTGGGTCCAAGGTTTATTGGGCCTTTTAGGATTTCTGCCATCATTAACCCAGTGGCTTATCGGTTGGAACTTCCCGCAGTGTACAAGATACACAACGTGTTTCACAGGGCTTTATTGAAAAAGGTGGTAGGCTCTGTGGACACAACGCCGATGCCACCTCCAGTCATGGTGGATGGCGAGTTAGAGTTCGAGGTCGCCAAGGTAGTGGACTCTCGAGTAGTACGCCGTACTCTTCAGTATTTGGTGCACTGGCGGGGGTATGGTCCAGAGGAGAGGTCTTGGGTTCCAGCCTCAGACATACATGCGGATCGGCTGGTCAGTTCTTTTCACCGTCGTCATCCGGACAAGCCGGGTCCTAGGAGTCTTGAGGGCCCTGGGGTCCCTCGTAGAAGACGGGGTACTGTCATGTCGGACGCTGTTCACACCACAGCATCCGGCAGGCAGAGGTAGTTCCACCTCCAGCCACTATAGCCTCGGTGGCGCCGGCCTGATCTTCAGGCTCTCGGGGGGTTAATCCTGCTGGAGACCAGGTTGGAAGGTTAGTCACGCCCACGGTCTTTAAATAGTCATGCTGGCCTATGGGCGTCGCCGATTATAGCTTGTGTTTCATACCAAGTGGTTCCGGTCTGGAGAAGAGGTGTTCAAGAGAGAGAGATTCATATCTGGTGTCGTATGATCCGTCATTATCCTTTCTCCTTCCCATATTTGTGTTTAGTTGTGCCCTGTTCACATTACTGTTTATTCCTGTGTGTGTGCGGCGCAGTGCAGTTTAAGTTCTCCCTGTCTGTCATTATTTGTGTGGGAGCTTTGGTGGTGACTTCTCACTGGGTGGAGGGTGGAGGGTTAAGTGCAGGGCTGAGCAGGAGATAAGGAAAGGTCGGAGGCTCAGGCATTTGCACCTTCAGCAAAAACCCTGGGTTGAGGGTCAGACAGGGTTTCCCCTAGTAAAGGGACACCACAGGGGCCCCGGGTATTTCAGCCTTAGTTGAACTAAGCCCCCGTGACATTATAATCGGCCCACATTTTTTCAGGAGTCCATGGATCCATTAGATTCCATAACCCGCCAGTTGGCGGCGCTGTCCATACAGGTCTCCGAGTTGAATGGGGCAGTTCAGCAGCAGGGCCTGGTAGTAGCAAAGGTGCAAACGGCATCTGCAGGTATCGGTGCAGAGCCGAAGTTTCCGCTGCCAGAACGATTTTCAGGCGATCGCAGCAAATTTGTCGTATTTCGGGAGGCCTGCAAATTATACTTCCGCATGCGGCCAATATCCTCAGGTAATGAGGCCCAGCGAGTAGGGCTGGTGTTGTCATTACTGAGTGGTGACCCCCAAGCATGGGCATTTTCCTTACCACCTGACTCTGCTACATTTCATTCGGTCGATAATGTTTTTTCTGCCCTCGGGCTCATTTACGATGACCCTGACCGACTGGCTCTAGCGGAATCTAAAATCCGCGCCCTCCGCCAGGGGGAGCGCTTGGCAGAAGACTATTGTTCGGAATTTCGCCGCTGGGCTGTAGACACACAGTGGAATGACCCAGCACTGCGGAGCCAGTTTATTCATGGGGTATCAGGGAGGGTGAAACAAGCCCTCCTGATGTATGAGACTCCGGCATCATTGGAGTCTGCCATGAGTTTGGTGATACGTATTGATCGCCGTTTTCGTCAGGGTGCACAGGAGACGCTACCTCTGGGGGAAAACAGAGGTGCAGGTGTGGTTGGCTACGAAGAACATAAAACTCAAAATCCCTTCTTTAAAACTGGGTCCAAGGTTTATTGGGCCTTTTAGGATTTCTGCCATCATTAACCCAGTGGCTTATCGGTTGGAACTTCCCGCAGTGTACAAGATACACAACGTGTTTCACAGGGCTTTATTGAAAAAGGTGGTAGGCTCTGTGGACACAACGCCGATGCCACCTCCAGTCATGGTGGATGGCGAGTTAGAGTTCGAGGTCGCCAAGGTAGTGGACTCTCGAGTAGTACGCCGTACTCTTCAGTATTTGGTGCACTGGCGGGGGTATGGTCCAGAGGAGAGGTCTTGGGTTCCAGCCTCAGACATACATGCGGATCGGCTGGTCAGTTCTTTTCACCGTCGTCATCCGGACAAGCCGGGTCCTAGGAGTCTTGAGGGCCCTGGGGTCCCTCGTAGAAGACGGGGTACTGTCATGTCGGACGCTGTTCACACCACAGCATCCGGCAGGCAGAGGTAGTTCCACCTCCAGCCACTATAGCCTCGGTGGCGCCGGCCTGATCTTCAGGCTCTCGGGGGGTTAATCCTGCTGGAGACCAGGTTGGAAGGTTAGTCACGCCCACGGTCTTTAAATAGTCATGCTGGCCTATGGGCGTCGCCGATTATAGCTTGTGTTTCATACCAAGTGGTTCCGGTCTGGAGAAGAGGTGTTCAAGAGAGAGAGATTCATATCTGGTGTCGTATGATCCGTCGTTATCCTTTCTCCTTCCCATATTTGTGTTTAGTTGTGCCCTGTTCACATTACTGTTTATTCCTGTGTATGTGCGGCGCAGTGCAGTTTAAGTTCTCCCTGTCTGTCATTATTTGTGTGGGAGCTTTGGTGGTGACTTCTCACTGGGTGGAGGGTTAAGTGCAGGGCTGAGCAGGAGATAAGGAAAGGTCGGAGGCTCAGGCATTTGCACCCTCAGCAAAAACCCTGGGTTGAGGGTCAGACAGGGTTTCCCCTAGTAAAGGGACACCACAGGGGCCCCGGGTATTTCAGCCTTAGTTGAACTAAGCCCCCGTGACAGGTGGCTTGTTTTCCACCCCTTGATCAAATGAATCAAGCAAAATTACCGTAGGTTTGTTGGTCCAAATTAATTGTGCCCAGAATGACCTTTGAAATTTTCTACTGTAGCAAATATTTCTACTCTAGGTAATAACTACTACATAAAATATATCATATGTGTATGGACTTACACACTGAAATAAATCATAATATCAAAATATCAGATACCAGTTATCAAACACATCAAATTCATGTCAATCACATTTGCCTAATAACGATTATCATAATTACCAGTACAATCATGTTCATGGAGATCACAAAATAATGTTACTACTAATTAGAATCAGTACAATTACGTGTTTCTATATTTTTAAGGAATAACAAAACCCTAACCAATTTGCTATTATCCCAATTCTAGCAAATTATTATTTTTACATAATAATATACACATTACATCAACACACACTCTGGCTTCACCTAATGCACTCATTCAGTAAGCAGGAGAGATTCTCATTTACATATAGACAAACACACACTTTGTTAATTAAATGGCCAAGGTTTCTTCTTTTACTCCTGCAAACAAAAGGTTAATTACACACCCCACCCCCCAATCCAACATGTAGTTGACCGAAAAGAGAAAAAAAACAATTCCTTTAAAAACCAAGAATGCTAAACACAGTACCACTAAAATTCAGAACTTGAGCTCATAAAAAATAAAAAATATACCATATAAAAAGTAAAAATAAAAAATACCACACAGATTTTTTTCTTTGGCTGTAACAAGGGATATCCATGACAAATACACAAAGCACATACAGTGACAAAGCCAAACACTTAGTACAAATAAGTCATCTATTATCTTGTCAACCCCCCAGTATATTATCAGTCATCTAACTTTAGGTCAGTCTTAAATTCTTTGTCTGTACTGTCACTCCCTCTTTTCCTTGTATGTTTCTCTCACATGGCTCCCACATACAGAATCATCTTATATCTGCTGTGGACTTTTGCCTTTTAAAACATCAAGGTCTTTTACAAACCTTCAGGTGAGGAATGCACATTTATGCATCACCAAGACCAAACCCAATTCATCATATATCAGCCAGCGCATATATCACAGTATGCTCACAGGAGTATTTCTCTAAGAAACTCTAGAATGGAAGCAAACATCATTAGTAGTGTTGAGCATTCCGATACCGACTTCCGATATTTTTTCAATATCGGAAGTCGGCATCGGAATCGGAAGTTCAAAGTTGATTGACAGCCTGACGTCATCATGATGCGCGGTGTGTGCGCATCATGATGCGCCGTCATTTCGGGCCTTCCGGGGGTCTCTGCCGGCCTGCCGGGGGTCTCTGCCGGCCTGCCGGGGGCTGTGCCGGCCTGCCGGGGGGCTGTGTGGACTGCCCGGGGTCTGTACCGGCCTGCCGGGGGGCTGTGCCGGCCTGCCGGTGGTCTGTGCACCCTGTGGGGGTCTGTACCGGCCTGCCGGGGGGCTGTGCCGGCCTGCCGGTGGTCTGTGCACCCTGTGGGGGTCTGTACCGGCCTGCCGGGGGGCTGTGCCGGCCTGCCGGTGGTCTGTGCACCCTGTGGGGGTCTGTGCCGGCCTGCCGGGGGGCTGTGCCGGCCTGCCGGGGGGCTGTGCTGATGTCCGGGGGTCTGTGCAAGCATCGTCCGATGGGACTACAAGTCCCATCTGGCGATGCCTGCTACCATGACAGTGATTGACACATTAGCCAATGATGGGACAGTAGTAGTCCCATCATCCAGCTAATGTGTTAAATGTTAAAAAAAAAAAAAAAAAAAAAAAATACTACATACATACTACATGCATGCTACATACATACTACATGCTACATACATACTACATACATACCACATATATACTACATACATACTACATACATACTACATATATACTACATGCATGCAACATACATACTACATGCTACATACATACTACATATATACTACATACATACTACATACATACTACATGCATGCTACATACATACTACATGCTACATACATACTACATATATACTACATGCATGCTACATACATGCTACATACATACTACATATATACTACATGCATGTTACATACATACTACATGCTACATACATACTACATATATACTACATACATACTACATATATGCTACATACATACTACATATATACTACATGCATGCTACATACATACTGCATGCTACATACATACTACATGCTACATACATACTACATATATGCTACATACATACTACATATATACTACATGCATGCTACATACATACTGCATGCTACATACATAATACATGCTACATACATACTACATATATACTACATGCATGCTACATACATACTGCATGCTACATGCATGCTACATACATACTACATACATACTACATGCTACATACATACCACATATATACTACATACATACTACATACAATACATTCATACAATACATACATAGACATACAGTACATATAACATAGAGTAACATACTTACCAATACTTGTCACATTGTTCCCCGAAGCCATTGTCTTTTACGGAATAAATATTAACATAACAAACCACAAAAATACTCACCCACGATCCGAAGCAGTCCACGAGTGTGTCCCACGACGATCTTGGGTAGAGAACTGCAGCATCAGCTGTTGCTGCCATTCTCTACGGGCTGCAGGAATCCAATGACGGAAGGTAGGTATCCTTCCGCACTGTATTCCTCCGCCACTTAAAAAAAAAAAAAAAGTCCCTAGTCTCACTTTATGCCATTGCTGCGTGGGAATTTCCCACACAGCAATGGCATAAAGTGAGACTAGGGACTTTTTTTTTTTTTAAGTGGCGGAGGAATACAGTGCGGAAGGATACCTACCTTCCGTCATTGGATTCCTGCAGCCCGTAGAGAACGGCAGCAACAGCTGATGCTGCAGTTCTCTACCCAAGATCGTCATGGGACACACTCGTGGACTGCTTCGGATCGTGGGTGAGTATTTTTGTGGTTTGTTATGTTAATATTTATTCCGTAAAAGACAATGGCTTCGGGGAACAATGTGACAAGTATTGGTAAGTATGTTACTCTATGTTATATGTACTGTATGTCTATGTATGTATTGTATGAATGTATTGTATGTAGTATGTATCTAGTATATATGTGGTATGTATGTAGCATGTAGTATGTATGTAGTATGTATGTAGCATGCATGTAGCATGCAGTATGTATGTAGCATGCATGTAGTATATATGTAGTATGTATGTAGCATGTAGTATGCATGTAGTATGTATGTAGCATGTAGTATGTATGTAGTATGTATGTGGTATGTATGTAGCATGTAGCATGCATGTAGTATGTATGTAGTATATATGTGGTATGTATGTAGCATGTATGTATGTAGCATGCATGTAGTATGTATGTAGCATGCATGTAGTATGTATGTAGCATGCATGTAGTATATATGTAGTATGTATGTAGCATGCAGTATGTATGTAGCATGCATGTAGTATATATGTAGTATGTATGTAGCATATATGTAGTATGTATGTAGCATGCATGTAGTATATATGTAGTATGTATGTAGCATATATGTAGTATGTATGTAGCATGTAGTATATATGTAGTATGCATGTTGCATGCATGTAGTATATATGTAGTATGTATGTTGCATGTAGTATATATGTAGTATGTATGTTGCATGTAGTATATATGTAGTATGAATGTAGCATGTATGTAGTATGTAGTATGAATGTAGCATGTATGTAGTATGCATGTTGTATGTATGTAGCATGTAATTTTTTTTTTTTTTACATTCAACACATTAGCCGGATGATGGGACTACTACTGTCCCATCATTGGCTAATGTGTCAATCACTGTCATGGTAGCAGGCATCGCCCGATGGGACTTGTAGTCCCATCGGACGATGCCGGCACAGCCCCCCGGCAGGCCGGCACAGCCCCCCGGCAGGCCGGCACAGCCCCCCGGAGCCTGCACAGCCCCCGGCAGGCCGGCACAGCCCCCCGGCAGGCCGGCACAGCCCACCGGAGCCTGCACAGCCCCCCTGGCAGGCCGGCACAGCCCCCCGGCAGGCCGGCACAGACCACCGGAGCCTGCACAGACCCCCTGGCAGGTCGGCACAGCCCCCCGAAAGGCCCGTACAGACCCCAGAGAGGCTGTACAAGGGGAAAAACAGGATTTTTCTTATTCTGATACCGGAAGTCCCATAGACTTGAATGGGACTTCCGGTATCGGAATCGGCGATACCGATACTTTTTTTTAAGATCGGCCGATCCATTCCGATCCGATCCTTTGAAGTATCGGACGGTATCGCTCAACTCTAATCATTAGACATCAAAAAATGGAAAAACTGTTCAAACAACAATTTTCAGGGATATTCAAGAACTTTTATCTAAAATCTGCATTTAAAATTAGTCCATGAGGGAATCATAGCAGGGGGTGTAAGAGTGCAAGGGGCGGTTACAGTAGGGGCTGTGTATGCCTCCATCAGGTGTCCCACCTCTATCTTTCCAACCCCCTACTTGCTTACTCATCTCAATGTATATTATATTAAACTGATTGAAACCATATAAAAATAACTCATAGTATACAGTGGAATACAGAGAACAGGCCAAATTGCTGGACTGTGAGTGAGGTGCAGGCAGAGATGTTAAGGTGGACTGAGAAAGATGTTGTGCACTTCCTTAACCGCTGATGGGCCCTCATTCTTCCAATTGTAGGGGATAAATAAGTGCAGTTTCTGTGGATGGAGACCTGTGTGAGAAGACTTGACACGGTGATGGGGAGCAACCAGCAGCAGATGTGGTTGATGGGATGGCCGGTGGTTGTCGAGGGCCGATAGTTAACATTCCTACACAAAGGCATGTTGATCTCGCATGTGCCGGTCCATGTATGTAGTTGTCAAATTTTTGCATTTTTGCCTCTATTGAGTTTTTTTTGCAAATCTGACAGATGACGTCAGTTCGGTCATCCATTGCAGTCTCAAGGCAAAGGCTAGGCAACCTCTGATGCCTCTGCAAACTGCACACTCATGACCAGTGCTGGCCACAGCCATAGTTAAGGCTGAGTATGCAGTGCTTGTCATGGTTGCATCGCTTTGTGTATGTGTGGGAAGCCACAACGCTATCCCACCTGACTAAATGCCACTACTCCCCTGATGAATCTGTGGTAGATGAAACGCGTTGGGAGAGATCCAGAGGGAATCGAGCTACCCAGCGATTTATGATATGCTGAAGTGTGGAGCCCCCTTGTAGTGAGCAGAATTTGGGTATCTGTTATGATTGAGTCACCGTAGGAGGCAAAAACAGAAATGCTAGCTAAGTCCAGAAAACCAGAGAAGTTGGCAGCTATCGGATTGCAGACCCCTGAACCTATCAACACTACTAGCAGTAGCCGTGGGGGGTTCCTACGATGCCCTAGACCCCTCGATCACAGCCGGAGAATTAAATAGGCCTAAAGAAAGAAAGGGGAAATCTAAACTGCTCCAGAGCAGACCCCAAAGCAATAGGCAGCCCCCAACATTTAATGACGGCGAAGCAAGATGAAAACACTAACACAGACAGAAAGATAGACTGAGCAAAGACGGGGCCCAAGCTAACAAGATAGAAAAGGACAGGAATGCTGCTGTCTGCAATCCGTGAAAAACCCTATGAAAATAAGAGCCAACAGACTGACAGTGAAAAAGGCCCTGAAGACGCTAGGCTTCACAAAAGCTATGTCAGTACTCAGGAATATTCTGAAGACAGAGCAACAGGCAAAAGGAGATTCAGCTCACCCCAGAAGGGAAAGGCAGAATCCAGAAAAGCAAGGAAAACAAAAACAAATGCTAACAGGCAAAGCAAAAAACTTAGCTTTAGAGGAGCAGGAATTAGACTGGTGTCCTAGAAGTCCACAGAGAAATCACCCGCAGGGCAGAAGGGCGTCGGCAGCCTTATATCCAGTCTGTGACTCCACTCAGCCAGTCATCCTCATTAGGCTCAGGTGCCTGATAATCAGGCTCATTACCTTCCTTTACCAGAATAGGGAGTTCACCAGACCTCAGTGACGAAGGGGAAAATGAACTCACAACAGTACCTCCCCCTTGAGGAGGGGTCACCGAACCCTCAACCACGCCACCAGGGCGATCAGGGTGAGCCCGATGAAAGGCACGCACCAATCTTTTGGCATGAATATCAGAGGCAGAGACCCAGGAATTATCCTCCTGACCATAACCCTTCCACTTAATCAAATACTGGAGTCTCCGTCTAGCCAAACGGGAATCCAGTATTTTCTCTACCTCATATTCCATGTTACCTTCAACCAATACAGGGTCTGGAGGTGAAACCCCAGGAACAACTGGTTCAACAAACCTCTTCAACAAGGACTTATGGAACACATTATGGATTTTAAATGTGACCGGAAGAGCCAAACGAAAAGAGACCGGATTAATAATCTCCAAAATCTTGTAAGGTCCAATAAATCTAGGCTTAAACTTAGGAGAAGCCACCTTCATAGCAATATTTTTTGATGATAATCACACCATATCACCAATCTTAAACTGGGGACCAATGGTCCTATGTCGATTGGAAAACCGCTGGGCCTTTTCCTGGGAGAGAGATAACTTATCCACCACTTGGTCCCAGATCTGGTGCATTCTCTCCACCACAGTGTCAACACCTGGGCAGGCAGAAGGCTCCACCTGCCCTGAAGAAAATTGAGGATGAAACCCAAAGTTACAAAAAAAATGTGACATCAAAGTGGCAGAACTAGCTCTATTATTTAAAGCAAATTCGGCCAAGGGCAAAAATGAAACCCAATCATCCTGATCAGCGGAAATAAAACATCTCAAATACGACTCCAAGGTCTGGTTTGTTCTCTCTGTCTGCCCATTGGTCTGAGGGTGAAAAGCAGAGGAGAAGGACAACTGAATTCCCAGCTTGGAACAGAAAGTCCTCCAAAATCTAGACACAAACTGAACTCCTCTGTCAGATACAATGTTCTCAGGAATCCCGTGTAAGCGAACCACCTGTTGCAAAAACAGGGGCACCAACTCAGAGGAAGATGGCAACTTAGGGAGTGGTACAAGATGAACCATCTTAGAGAACCTATCACAAATCACCCAAATAACAGTCATTCTTTGAGAGACCGGCATATCAGAGATGAAATCCATTGAAATATGGGTCCATGGCCTCCTGGGGACCGGCAAAGGCATCAACAACCCACTAGAGTGAGAACAAGATTTAGACCGGGAGCAAGTCCCACAGGACTGCACAAAATTCCTGACATCATGAGACAAGGTGGGCCACCAAAAAGAGCGACTCCCCAGATCTCTAGTACCAAAAATACCTGGATGACCAGCCAATGCAGAGCAATGAACTTCAGACATCACTCTCTTCTTCCACTGGTCAGGAACATACAACTTTCCACTGGGACAACGCTCAGGTTTGTCCTCCTGGAACTCTTGCAAAGCAAGTCTCAAATCGGGCGAGATGGCAGAAAGAACTACCCCTTCACCTAAGATGGTAGCAGGCTTGGTCACCACAGGAGAATCAGCAAAGAAACTCCTAGAGAGGGCGTCAGCCTTGACATTCTTAGTTCCAGGAAGAAAAGAGACCACAAAATCAAAACGTGTAAAAAAAAAAAAAAAAAAAGGCCCACCTAGCCTGTCTAGGGTTCAAGCGTTTAGCCGACTCTTGGTAAATCAAATTCTTGTGGTCAGTGAAGACCACAACTTGATGTTTAGCTCCCTCCAACCAATGTCTCCACTCCTCAAATGCCCATTTCATGGCCAACAGTTCCCGATTCCCCACATCATAGTTACGTTCAGATGGAGAGAACTTTCGGGAAAAGAAAGCACAGGGATTCATTTTAGATGTTACAGGATCCTTTTGGGACAAAACAGCTCCTGCACCAATCTCAGAAGCATCCACCTCTACCTGGAACGGGAGTGAGACATCAGGTTGCCGCAAAATCGGGGCGGAGGTAAATCTTCGCTTCAGCTCCTGAAAGGAAGCAACAGCCTCCGGAGACCAATTCAACACATCAGCACCCTTCTTAGTCAGATCAGTCAATGGCTTGGCAATACTAGAAAATTTTGCTATAAATTTCCGATAAAAATTAGCAAAACCCAAAAACTTCTGGAGGGCCTTCAAAGAAGTGGGCTGAACCCAATCATAAATGGCCTGTACCTTGGCCGGGTCCATTTCAATAGTTGACGGAGACAAAATAAATCCCAAAAATGAAATCCTCTGTACTCCAAAAAGGCATTTCGATCCTTTGACATACAGGGAATTCTCCCTCAAGATCCGGAACACAGTCCGAATATGTTCCACATGAGAATCCCAATCCTTGGAGAAGATCAAAATATCATCCAGATAGATAATCAAAAATTTATTGACAAAGTCTCGGAAAATATCGTTCATGAAGCACTGGAAGACAGAAGGGGCATTAGTGAGCCCAAAAGGCATCACCAGGTACTCAAAATGTCCCTCCGGAGTATTAAATGCCGTCTTCCATTCATCCCCCTGCTTAATGCGGATAAGATTATACGCCCCCTGAGGTCAAGCTTGGTAAACCAGCAAGCACCTCTAACTCTAGAGAATAGATCCGAAATCAGGGGTAACGGATACTGATATTTAATAGTAATTTTATTGAGGGCACGATAATCAATACAAGGCCTTAAAGAACCATCCTTTTTGGCCACAAAAAAAAACCCGGCACCTAAGGGTGAAGAGGATGGTCTAATATGACCCTTCTCCAACGCCTCCTTAATATAGGACCGCATAGCCTCGTGCTCGGGTACAGATAAATTGAAGAGCCGACCCTTGGGAAATTTACACCCCGGGCTTAGTTCAATTGCACAGTCATAACTCCTATGAGGAGGCAAGGACGTAGACTCATTCTCACTAAATACATCATAAAAGTCCGCCAAATAGTCAGGAACATCATGCGGCTGAGGAGAGGTGGGAAAAAAACGGAACCTCACTAAAGGCACACCGACAACCCCAACTCACCACAGACCCAGATTTCCAATCCAAAACTGGATTATGAATTTGCAACCAGGGAAACCCCAGAACAACGGCATCATGCAGACCATGCAACACCAAAAATCTGCAATTTTCTTGATGGTCTGGGGCGACCCGCATGACCACCTGGGTCCAAAACTGAGGTTTATTTTTAGCCAAAGGAGTAGCATCAATCCCCCTCAAAGAGATAGGCATCTGCAGAGGTGTCATCGGAAATCCACAACGTTTAGCAAAATCCAAGTCCATTAGGTTTAGCGCTGCTCCCGAATCCACAAAAGCCTTGGCGGAAAATGTGGACAGGGAGCAGATCAGAGTAATTGCCAGAAGAAACTTAGGTTGAACACCACCAACAGAAAACGTGTGTGCAAAGCGTTTCTCTCGTTTAGGACAAACAGAAATAATATGCGAGGCATCTCCACAGAAAAAACACAGCTTATTACGCCTTCTGAACTCCTGACGTTGCGCCTTAGACAAAACTCTATCACATTGCATAGGTTCATACATCTGTTCAACCGGTGGCAACACCTCTCGTGCAATCCTGTGTTCACGTAAACGCCGATCAACCTGAATGGCTAATGACATAGAATCGTCCAGACCAGAGGGAACAGGAAATCCCACTATAGTATATTTTACGGCTTCTGACAAACCCTTCCGAAAGAGAGCAGCCAAGGCATTATCATTCCAGGTAGTAAGGACCGCCCACTTTCGGAACTTTTGACAGTACAACTCTGCAGAATCTCGACCCTGGTTCAATGCCAACAGGGTCTTTTCAGCCTGATCAATAGCATTAGGTTCGTCATACAACAACCCCAAAGCTTGAAAGAATGCGTTCACATTAGTCAGAATAGGATTATCTGGTTTCAAAGAAAACGCCCAATCCTGGGGATCGCCACGCAGCAAAGAGATGACAATTTTAACCTGCTGCGCGGAGCTCTCTGACGAGTTAGGCTTCAAGGCAAAAAATAATTTACAATTATTTTTGAAACTCCAAAATTTAGATTGATCCCCAAAAAATACATCAGGTGTAGGGATCTGTGGTTCAAAAGCATGCGAATGAGCAAGGTAGGCGGAAATTCCCCGCACTTCCGCAGCGAGCTGCTCCACATGATCAGACAATTGCTTTATCTCCATTGAGAGAAAAAAAAAATTCCCCCTACGGCCTCAGAGATATAGAGGAAAGAATATACACACACTTTTTTTTTTTTTTTTTTTTTTTTTTTTAAGCACAATTCTTTCCTGCTATTGAGTACCCTAGGATCTGCGGTATGGCGGGTGATTCTGTTATGATTGAGTCACCATAGGAGGCTAAAACAGAAATGCTAGCTAAGTCCAGAAAACCAGAGAAGTTGGCAGCTATCGGATTGCAGACCCCTGAACCTATCAACACAACTAGCAGTAGCCGTGGGGGGTTCCTACGATGCCCTAGACCCCTCGATCACAGCCGGAGAATTAAATAGGCCTAAAGAAAGAAAGGGGAAATCTAAACTGCTCCAGAGCAGACCCCAAAGCAATAGGCAGCCCCCAACATATAATGACGGTGAAGCAAGATGAAAACACTAACACAGACAGAAAGATAGACTGAGCAAAGACGGGGCCCAAGCTAACTTGATAGAAAAGGACTGGAAGGCTGCTGTCTGCAATCCGTGAAAAACCCTATGAAAATAAGAGCCAACAGACTGACAGTGAAAAAGGCCCTGAAGACGCTAGGCTTCAAAAAAGCTATGTCAGTACTCAGGAATATTCTGAAGACAGAGCAACAGGCAAAAGGAGATTCAGCTCACCCCAGAAGGGAAAGGCAGAATCCAGAAAAGCAAGGAAAACAAAAACAAATGCTAACAGGCAAAGCAAAAAACTTAGCTTTAGAGGAGCAGGAATCAGACTGGTGTCCTAGAAGTCCACAGAGAAATCACCCGCAGGGCAGAAGGGCATTGGCAGCCTTATATCCAGTCCGTGACTCCACTCAGCCAGTCATCCTCATTAGGCTCAGGTGCCTGATAATCAGGCTCATTACCTTCCTTTACCAGAATAGGGAGTTCACCAGACCTCAGTGACGAAGGGGAAAATGAACTCACAACAGATATCGCTATGTAGAACCACAATATCTGAGATAAGTACAATGTCATTTTTTATGCACCAGAAAAGAGTTATGTGGGCAGTGATTTAAAGGGAATTCCTATACACTGTGCTCTGTGGGTGTTTGATATTTGTACACTGGCTCACTCATTGATGTATTTAATGCTCTATATGGATTTAAATAGAGCATAGTGAACCGTCTTACCCAATAAGGACAGTTTTGTGTTGAGTTATAGGCTGTCTCTGTGGAATCCATGTTCAGGGACGTAAGCCTACTATGCATGTTATATGAAAATCTGAGGTGTGGGTGCTGAAAATAAGGCACAAGATAATATAACAATTGCTGCATTGTCCTTGTATGGGTATTTTCAGGCGGCATTAAACAGTCTGTCATTTTATATGCACCTATGCACGAGCACTTTGGTTGGCACATTTTTTATTGACATATGTTATTTTATATATAGGATGATTAAAAGTTAAGTTTTAACCAACCAGTCCGTACCAATTTGCTACAAAGTATCCTTCTCCTATTCCTCCTACCTCACCTCTGCGAACCTCTGAGTTCACACCAAGTGGGATCTACAACCTCATAGTCATCCTCTCTGTTCTCATACTCCTCACCCTGAGAGTCACCCCGCCATGATGCCACAGTGCAGTCTGCTTGTGCCTCTGGTATCTGAGTCTCATTAGGAACACCTCCAGCCCCTTGTGGCTAATGTCTGGTGGTGAGGATCTGGATTCTGCAAGGAGTCTACTTCAACAGACCCCAGATTAGACATGAAAAAATTTTGGGCATCCAATATAATGTGTGAACAGCTCTGCAAAGTGGCCCCCTCTGTGTTTCTCCACAGTCAGTTGGCCGTTTTTAAACTTGTGATGCTGTGAGAAGCAAGGGTGATTGGGGTGCAACCCATGATGATTGTACTGTTTTATGTTAAAGTGGAGGAAGAGGAGGAGAGGTCATTTGAGGCAGCACTTCCCATCCCACGGGAGCCCATGCTCTTTCTGGCCCTCATCTACAAGGCTTACCGCTGTGTGGCTGCCAAAGAAAGGGAATGGAGTAGCTCTCGCAGTAACATATGTTGTCGGTGGTATTTGGATAGCACGAGACAGTGTTTGTTCAGTTGAGATCTCATTAACATTAACACCTAACCCACATACACATCGCATACCAAGCCTTTTCCCCCTTCCACCATGACCACGCTTTTTCCCACACATGTTGTAAGTAGCCTTACCCTCTTTTAACTATCTGTTAGGGCTGGCGGAACGCACCAAATAATAAAAAGATGGTAATAAAGTGCGTTCGCAGCCCGGGTCCACCGTGCAGAGATGGTAAACTGCTGCCCGGTAATGGCGGACATTATATGGCGGTATAAAGGAAGAGCACACGAGGGTTAACGTCACCCTTTGTGTGCAGGGCGAACTCTGGTACCTCACAGAGCCGCACTACCGCAGAACATAAATGCCGGAGCCTATTTAAGCTCACAGAGCTCGGCAAGGGGAGCGCTCAGTAAACGTTCACAGAACTCAGCCCCAAGGACACGGAGTCAGAGTCCCATTAGACCTACTAAGCATGTGGGGTCGCACCTGCGGATGACATCACTAATAGACGTTGGCTAACGTGGAGTGCCGAGCACGAGCAAAGTGGCATACATACAAATCACCAGTTGGCTCTGATGCCAGTCTCCGACTCTGCCTCCTACCTGCACCTCACCCTGGGAGCTTAACAGGCTAGGCTACACAACACATGCGTACCAAGGGTAGTGGTTTCAAAATGAGTCATTCACCTGAGACATACATACGTGCATACAACACTCACTCCACATAGTCTGATATTGCAGTCTATATTAGCGCACGACCGTGCAATGCAAACCTTTTACAATGCAAACCTTTTATAGCTGCAGCCTTCGGGGACCTTCCTGATGGCCCAATCCGAGCTGCAATAGGACCTGAGCATGTGACCTCATATCTCCAATGAGAGGTCATCCTACGGGCATGCTCAGTAGGAGAAAAGCAAGACTTAGTCCCAGGAGCATCTGCTCAGCGCTGTCTAATGTCTGATACTATAGCTGAGCCTGGAGTGGCAGTAGCAACCAGACGCATAGCATTAGCTTAGGCAAGATGCCGGGACTGATGTCTCTGCTGAGCAGGATCTTCTGTGGCTACAGAAGAATGGGAGATGGCAGAGGACATGGCTTCAGATTCCCCCTGTGCAGTGGGAGAACCTCGGCGCCTAACACTAGCTGTTTCACAACCTAAGGCGCACACCTGTCAACCACTTGTTGCTAAATGAACTATCACTATTTTCTAAGGCTAATCTTACATTTGCGTAAATGTGCTTTGCGTATCATCTGCATGCACAAACGCGTGTCAAAACGCATCATCCACCTAAAAAACGTAGCACTTGCATGCGTTTTGACATAAGCTTGCAGTTTTTTATGTGCATGCGTTCGGATGCTGTACCAGAATTTCCTTGACACAAGCCACGTCCAATGGGCGTGTGTCATGGAAATTCTGTATATATACCCTTGTACAGATGAAATCCGCATATTTTGCAGTTGTATCCAGCTGCAAGATGGATCCTTGCATGGAGAGCTTATATCGTAATCTGGATTTGGATTTGAGCTTGGCTTATGCCTTTGCTGTTGCTCGTTATGAAAAAAGAAAAAGTGAAAGACGGAGAAGACATCATCGTTGCTACTGGCAAAACTCCATTGTTGAAGTCAGAAAGAGTCGTGGAGCCTACAACTCCTTGTACACAGAGCTGCGTGCAAACTCTCAGAAGTTTTTCAACTACACAAGGATGTCACAACAGAGATTCGATGAGTTGCTGCAACGTGTCCGAGGATCCATCACCAGGCAGGACACACAGCTATGTTGAACCATTCCTGCTTAGGATCATCTGTTGGTCACCCTGAGGTACGTAATGTTGAAAAAGAAACTCCTGTCACTAATAACCCTAACCCTATCCTTAACCCTATCCCTAACCCTAACCCTATCCCTAACCCTAACACCTTAAGCATTGTACTGATTTTTGTTTCTCATTTTCTGTCCCCCAGATTCCTGGCTACCCGAGAGACCTTATCATCTTTACATTTCCAATTCTGGATTGGAGTGTCCACACTCTCTGGGATTGTTGGAGAAACATGTTGTGCTATATTTGAAGTTCTGCGTGAGGAATTCCTCCCACAACCCACAACTGAACTGTGGCTGCAAAATGCATCTAAATTCCTGGAAAGTTGTAATTTTCCTAACTGTTTGGGAGCTGTGGACGGCAAACACATTCTGATTAGAAAACCTGCTGAAACTGGATCCGAGTACTTCAGTTACAAGAAATATTTTTCTATTGTGCTAATGGCTATTGCAGATGCTGACTGTAGATTTGTTGCCGTAGACATTGGCTCATTTGGACAAGGAAATGACTCACAGATTTTTAAAAACTCTTCCATTGGCCGATGTTGGTATCATAATGAATTTAATTTTCCACAGCCATGACCTCTTCCAAACACTGAAGGACCGCCAATGTTGTTTGTTGTTATTGGGGATGAGGCCTTTCAAATGTCTGCCAAACTCATGAAACCGTATTCAAGTTGGGACTTGAGTCACACAAATGGATTTTTAACTACCGACTGACAAGGGTACAAAGAACTGTGGAGTGTGCCTTTAGTTTGCTGGCATCTAAATTGCGCATTTTGGGGACACCCATCAATCTAAAAACTGAGACCATTGATGAGGTTGTAAAAGCTTGCGCTGTTCTGCACAACTATATCATGGATAAAGAAAAACCCAACTTTGAACTTGATGAACCTGTTGCTATCACATTGCCAGATTTCCAAGGTCACCCTCTGAGGACTACAGTGGAAGTTGCCCAAATGAGGTATAAATTTGATGCCTACTTTGTTTCTGACATTGGACGTGTTTCATGGCAAGACCAAATGGTGTAATCTGTTAAAATGTACCTGTAATGTTATGTACCTTTAATTGTTAAAATGTACCTGTAGTGTTATTTACCTTTAATGTGTCCTGTAAATAATAAAACACCTCTAGATAAACCCCTGCTTCTAGTTCCCTCAACAATACAATACACACAAGTGTGTATGTGTTTTTGGCGATGACGAACAAGTGTGTGTTTTCGGCGATGGCACATAAGAGTGTTTGCGGCAACGGTGCATAAATACACAAAGAAGAAAGAGTGATTGTAAAAACAAAAGTACAATTTTATTTAGCAAAAAAGAAAAATTAACTAGGGGGATTGTAAGAGGTTACCACATGTGGATGATGAAAGGGTTCCTGCGGAAGGGACTACAAAATGCGAGGGGTCTGGGAGGTCCGGGATGGGAGTAGACACACTAGGGAGAGACAAACTAGAAAAAAGAGACAGATTGGAAGGTGAGGATGGAGGTGGTGCGACAGATTTGGGGGTACGTTTGCCGCTCCTAGTCTTCCTGGTAACATGCAGCTGTTTGTTCTTTTTTTTCTTTGGGAGGGTGGGAGTGCTGGCAAAAGCATGGCGTCCAGCATGACTAGGCATGTTGGTGGAGGAAGAAGGTTGTGCATCTGTACTCGTCATGGTGGTGGCGGTAACCCAGTGTGCTGCTGCACTCATCATGGTGGTGGCAGTAACCAGGTGTGCAGATGTACTTGGCATGGTGGCGGCAGCAGACAGGTGTGCAGCTGTACTCGGCATGGTGGCGGCAGCAGAAATGTGTGCAGATGGACTCGGCATGGTGGCTGCAGCTGACTGGTGTGCAGATGGACTCAGAATCGTGGTGAATCTGCTTAGTGTTGGAACAGCCAGAAATGCCATGGGTAGCTGTGGTAAGAACCGTGTCTGCTGCAAAGCCTGAATGTAAGCAGCATTGCAGGTCTCCATCACAGTTAGCTGGAGATCAGGCGTAAAGTGTCCCGACATGCCTCGCTCTATAGCAGTAAAAAAAATGTCATGCTGGTCTCTAAAGGTCGGCTTCCATGTGGTCAAGGCATTGGTGGACATCCTGGAAAAGTGTGGCCATATGTGTGAACCCACTTTCCACTCTGTCTCCAACTGCCTTGAGGCCATTCTGGAAGACTGAAACTCAGGCATGAGTGGCCTGTCACAGGCCTTCTGCCACTGGTGGTAAGAACCCAAAAAGCCAGTGGCAGAGGACTGTGACAGGGTAAGACCTGAAGGAACAGCTGCCTGTTCTCCAGACTGTAAAGCAGGCCCAATTGCTGCAGTGCAGCTGGATGACTGGGACTGTTCGGTGTTTGGTCAATGAAGGGCCGCTCCAACCGAGGACGATCCCGTTTCGGTGGTGCTGCTCCAGGTTCTGTGTGGAAAAGAAATGAAAAACATTAATACCAAAAAATAAACATTTTAAAAGCACCAACATATCCTGTGGAATAGAAGTAATCATATCAATATATCCTGTGGAATAGAAAATTTCAGATGGAATACAACACAAAAATACTTACATTTGATGACAAACCGCAGGCCTCAGGAAGGACAGCAGGTGATGGTATTTGTATTTGCTGATCTTTGAAGCAGCACCACTTTGAACTTGGATCTCATCTCTCAGGTCCTTATTGAAGTGATCCTTCATCAAACGCCAATGGATTCTTACTTTGTTCACTGTGAAAAAAAAATTGTAAAACAATGCAACACAGGTACACTGCCGCGGCACACCAAATTGAAATACTTACAAAAAGCCTTTCTGATGTGGCGTGGCTCTGTCCCAGTCATCCAACAGCGCTCTGGCCACTTCATCCCATAGCTGCCGAATGACCACAAGGTTCGCGTGCTGCTGATCCCGGGTGTCCCAAAACGGAACTCGCTCCTACACCAGGGTGATGAGGAGGTCGTTATTAATGGTTACTTCACGATGTGGAACCTAAAAATCAAAGGAAAATGTTAATATTCTTGTAAAGAATGATGTGCAACCTAGAAATCAAAGAAAAACATTAATATTCCACAACAACACTCAAGAATACTTACACGCCATCTTGCCACCTGAACTTGGGCCTGAGTCTGCTCTTGCTCTGCCGCACTGGAACTGTCCTGTAAAGAAAATACATGATTTTACCACATGTGTAATATTGACAGTTAATACTTACCAATCAGTAGCAAATTTACTCACTTCATCAGTCTCCTGTCCACTGTGCGAGGAATTCTGCTATTTGCTTGAGGACATCTTTGAAAAAGTCTGCAAGAGAGACAGATGTGAGTACAGACTGCAGTGAGAGAGACAGACAGACATTTTCAGAGCTTGTATATACTCACATCCTGAGTGAAATCCAGAGTCTTCAACAAAGCAGTCTTCAGAGCAGCTCCAATCAGTTCCAGAGACAAGAGAGTACTGAATTTCCAGTGACCATACCCTCTTTGATTTATACAGCTTTGTTTTGGGTGTGGCAAACCAGTTCATGTATCTTTTCAGTCTGTTGTACGCTTGCGCATCGAACGCAAACGTACGCATGTCCTTGCATACGCTTGCTTTCCCATAGACAGTAATGCGTTTTTTCGATGCACTCATCGGTATGTGCATGACTGAGCATATTTGACAGATTTTTGCCATTTCAAAAAATGCAACATGTTGCATTCGCCGGACCTCGAAACGAAGCATGCGTACACATCCGCAAGCGAACGCATTCAAACGCATGTCCATGTTAAAGATAGGTCCACATAAAGTATGCAGATCAATGCGGATGAAACACAGGGTGCACAGACGCAAATTGTGAAAACAGCCTTAGTGTGCCTGAACAACACTGTTTTACCTAACTATTTTAAAGAGGAAATTGGGTCTACTGATATCTCTCTGCAACACAGTTTTATCACAAACAG
This sequence comes from Dendrobates tinctorius, assembly GCF_039654945.1. Taxonomy (NCBI): domain Eukaryota; kingdom Metazoa; phylum Chordata; class Amphibia; order Anura; family Dendrobatidae; genus Dendrobates; species Dendrobates tinctorius. Next base: position 24,389,560 of record NW_027361693.1, on the reverse strand, counting down.
TTTGGATTAGCAAATTCGGCCTACTGGCTGAACTCCAGAATTAGGCCTGATGATTTTTAAGTGGAAATGTGGCCTTCTGAATTCTCATTGAAACACAGTTTTATATCAAATGATTTGGATTAGCAAATTGGGTTTTCTGGCTGCACCCCAACATTAGGCCTAATGATTTTTAAGTGGAAATCTGGCCTTCTGACTTCACACTGAAACACAGTTTTATCACATATGCTTTTGATTAGTAAATGGTGCCTCCTGAGACTGCAACACAGTTTTTGCACAAACTAGATAGATGCTGGAAAATCGATTTCCCACAGGACAGGATCCTATCTAGCTAAGGAACAAGTTCACTTGCAGCACTAGCAAGAGGGGCTTCTCTGCACTGATATACTGTGAAAATAGGGCGAGAAAAACAAGATGTTAGCTTTTTATGTGGCCAGGGACATGTGACTTTGGCTGCCAATCACAGAAGACCTTGTATCATGACGTAATGAATGGTTTCTGTGCCCTGATTGCCTGTCAAGTTATTGAAGAAAGAAGAAAAAAAATTACACTACGCAGCTCCTCTGACCTAGACACACCCCCTTCACTCATCCAACTTGTCCCCCTGTTCCCCCGCTGCTCATCATACAACACCACTATCCTAGCCAAAGTATTAAGAGGACACAGGTAGTGTGAACACATTCTAATGCTGGATTTTGGTGCCTGAAATAACCTTTCCTTTTTATTAAACCATGCTATCAGAGGGAGGCAGTAAATCCTGAGCCATTTACCAATCTGTGAGTTGGAGCGTATTGACCTATTGACTTAATATGCAACCCATTTATTTCCCTGTGTGAATGCTGCGTACAAGAGCTATGCACTTCAAAATGTTGTATTGTGTTATCAGACCAGGATCCCAGCCAATCAACAACTTTTTGCAGTGTCAATAATATATGCAGTAAATAACGATGTTTAATGACAAATGTAAGTCATTTCTTTAAAGTGTTTGATGCTTTGATTATGCAGTGACTAAATTTCCAGGAGACTCCTTGAAAAATGGAAGATATCACAGCCTCCTGGAAGAACCAGCAAATGACTCAGGTTCACATATATACAATTTCCACTGTAAGCTCCAGCATCAGGACTTTGTTTCCATCAACAGAAGGCAGTGTAAGCACAGGTGAAGACTAGACGGGAAGATCGAAACATGTGGTTTTAGGTTTGTAGTAAGGTAGTTTGGGGTTTTGTCTGGTGAATAGGGGGATGTCTGGTCTGTTAGGCCAGAGTCACACTAGCGAGAAACATGGATGAGTGCTATGCGCAAAAAATTCGCATTGCACTCGTCCCAATGTTAATCTATAGGGCAGCTCCCATCAGCCGATTTTTTTCTCGGCCGTATTATATGTGCTGAGAAAATCACAGCATGCTGCGATTTGCACTGTATTATGCCCGAAAAACGCCAATGCAAGTCTATGGGGGAGAGAAAAATATGGATTACACATGGACCATACGTATGACTTGCGAGAAATACACACCGGTGTCCTTTACAAAAGCCGGCAATTCAGTGCGTGATACAGTAAAATCACATTGACATGATTAATAAAGTATAGAAAGAATTATACTCATAGAATAGATATATACATATATATATATATATATATATATATATATATTCTATGTATATATATGTATATGTATATATATACATACATGTGATTGAGACATATACAGTGGGGCAAAAAAGTATTTAGTCAGTCAGCAATAGTGTAAGTTCCACCACTTAAAAAGATGAGAGGCGTCTGTAATTTACATCATAGGTAGACCTCAACTATGGGAGACAAACTGAGAAAAAAAAATCCAGAAAATCACATTGTCTGTTTTTTTTTCATTTTATTTGCATATTATGGTGGAAAATAAGTATTTGGTCAGAAACAAAATTTCATCTCAATACTTTGTGATATATCCTTTGTTGGCAATGACAGAGGTCAAACGTTTTCTGTAAGTCTTCACAAGGTTGCCACACACTGTTGTTGGTATGTTGGCCCATTCCTCCATGCAGATCTCCTCTAGAGCAGTGATGTTTTTGGCTTTTCGCTTGGCAACACGGACTTTCAACTCCCTCCAAAGGTTTTCTATAGGGTTGAGATCTGGAGACTGGCTAGGCCACTCCAGGACCTTGAAATGCTTCTTACGAAGCCACTCCTTCGTTGCCCTGGCGGTGTGCTTTGGATCATTGTCATGTTGAAAGACCCAGCCACGTTTCATCATCAATGCCCTTGCTGATGGAAGGAGGTTTGCACTCAAAATCTCACGATACATGGCCCCATTCATTCTTTCATGTACCCGGATCAGTCGTCCTGGCCCCTTTGCAGAGAAACAGCCCCAAAGCATGATGTTTCCACCACCATGCTTTACAGTAGGTATGGTGTTTGATGGATGCAACTCAGTATTCTTTTTCCTCCAAACACGACAAGTTGTGTTTCTACCAAACAGTTCCAGTTTGGTTTCATTAGACCATAGGACATTCTCCCAAAACTCCTCTGGATCATCCAAATGCTCTCTAGCAAACTTCAGACGGGCCCGGACATGTACAGGCTTAAGCAGTGGGACACGTCTGGCACTGCAGGATCTGAGTCCATGGTGGCGTAGTGTGTTACTTATGGTAGGCCTTGTTACATTGGTCCCAGCTCTCTGCAGTTCATTCACTAGGTCCCCCCGCGTGGTTCTGGGATTTTTGCTCACCGTTCTTGTGATCATTCTGACCCCACGGGGTGGGATTTTGCGTGGAGCACCAGCTCAAGGGAGATTATCAGTGGTCTTGTATGTCTTCCATTTTCTAATTATTGCTCCCACAGATGATTTCTTCACTCCAAGCTGGTTGGCTATTGCAGATTCAGTCTTCCCAGCCTGTTGCAGGGCTACAATTTTGTTTCTGGTGTCCTTTGACAGCTCTTTGGTCTTCACCATAGTGGAGTTTGGAGTCAGACTGTTTGAGGGTGTGCACAGGTGTCTTTTTATACTGATAACAAGTTTAAACAGGTGCCATTACTACAGGTAATGAGTGGAGGAGAGCGGAGACTCTTAAAGAAGAAGTTACAGGTCTGTGAGAGCCAGAAATCTTGATTGCTTGTTTCTGACCAAATACTTATTTTCCACCATAATATGCAAATAAAATGAAAAAAAAACAGACAATGTGATTTTCTGGATTTTTTTTTCTCAGTTTGTCTCCCATAGTTGAGGTCTACCTATGATGTAAATTACAGACGCCTCTCATCTTTTTAAGTGGTGGAACTTGCACTATTGCTGACTGACTAAATACTTTTTTGCCCCACTGTATGTGTATATATATATATATATATATATATATATATATATATATATACGCATCCATTTCAGTTGGATTGGCAGCATAATAATTTTGGTCAAAAACTTTGTGTAATTATTTCGTTAAAATAATTTTTAATTAGTCATTAATTAAAAATTATTTTAATGAAATAACTACACAAAGTGTGTCTTTTTTAACCCTTTACTACTATAGGATTAATAATGGATAGGTGTCTTATTGACACCTCTCCATTATTAACCCAGCTTAATGTTACCTTTCAATAGCAAGGTGACATTAATTCCTTATTACCCCTTGAGCCACCATGGCTAAAGGCAATGGGAATAGAGAGGCTAAGTGCCAGAAAAGGCTCATGTTATAGATGCGCCTTTTCAGCGGTGGCTGGGGGCAGATGTTTGTAGCCGGGGGGCAATAACCATGATCCCTCCCTAGGCTTTTAAATCAGGCCTCGCTCACTGGCTTTCCCTCTCTGGCGGAGAAAATTGCGCGGGAGCCCATGCAATTTTTTTCCGCGATTATAGCCTTAAATTTAACCCCTAAAGTTCCAAATTTTTCCTAATACAAACTAATAAATTTAGTAAACACTGACATATACAAATAGTTTTAATATGACATGGTTTACAATATGTAAACCACGTGTCATATCATGTCGGGTTATGTTATGATTTTACAGAAGCCGGCAACTGATTTAGCGGCTATTATGCTATGTAGAACTCTATGAACTATAAATATAAATATATATATGTGTGTGTGTGTGTGTGTGTCAATCACGTGTGTATATACACTCACTGGCCACTTTATTAGGTACACCATGCTAGTAAGGGGTTGGACCCCCTTTTGCCTTCAGAACTGCCTCAATTCTTCGTGGCAGAGATTCAACAAGGTGCTGGAAGCATTCCTCAGAGATTTTGGACCATATTGACATGATGGCATCACACAGTTGGCGCAGATTTGTCGGCTGCACATCCCTGATGCGAATCTCCCGTTCCACCACATCCCAAAGATGCTCTATTGGATTGAGATCTGGTGACTGAGGAGGCCATTTGAGTACAGTAAACTCATTGTCATGTTCAAGAAACCAATCTGAGATGATTCGAGCTTTATGACATGGCGCATTATCCTGCTGAAAGTAGCCATCAGATGTTGGGTACATTGTGGTCATAAAGGGATGGACATGGTCAGCAACAATACTCAGGTAGGCTGTGGTGTTGCAACGATGCTCAATTGGTACCAAGGGGCCCAAAGAGTGCCCAGAAAAAATTCCCCACACCATGACACCACCACCACCAGCCTGAACCGTTGATACAAGGCAGGATGGATCCATGCTTTCATGTTGTTTACGCCAAATTCTGACCCTACCATCCGAATGTCGCAGCAGAAATCGAGACTCATCAGACCAGGCAACGTTTTTCCAATCTTCTACTGTCCAATTTTGATGAGCTTGTGCAAATTGTAGCCTCAGTTTCCTGTTCTTAGCTGAGAGGAGTGGTACCCAGTGTGGTCTTCTGCTGCTGTAGCCCATCTGCCTCAAAGTTCGACGCACTGTGCATTCAGAGATTCTCTTCTGCCTACCTTGGTTGTAACGGGTGGCAATTTGAGTCACTGTTGCCTTTCTATCAGCTCGAACCAGTCTGCCCATTCTCCTCTGACCTCTGGCATCAACATGGCATTTCCGGCCACAGAACTGCCGCTCACTGGATTTTTTTTCTTTTTCGGACCATTCTCTTTAAACCCTAGAGATGGTTGTGCGTGAAAATCCCAGTAGATCAGCAGTTTCTGAAATTCTCAGACCAGCCCTTCTGGCACCAACAATCATGCCACGTTCAAAGGCACTCAAATCACCTTTCTTCCCCATACTGATGCTCGGTTTGAACTGCAGGAGATTGTCTTGACCATGTCTACATGCCTAAATGCACTGAGTTGCCGCCATGTGATTGGCTGATTAGAAATTAAGTCTTAACACACAGTTGGACAGGTGTACCTAATAAAGTGGCCAGTGAGTGTATATATATATATAATATAAACGTTGGAGCGCCACTCTGTCTGAAAGCTTTATGGACTGCACAAGCGCGATGCACCAGGAACAGTCTGGCTCCAGACAGAATGAGGCATCCAGCAGTGAGGAGTGTGTATGGTGCTGGAAATGGTGATACCATACACACTGTATACCGTGATTTCCGGCGCCATATTTGCATACTTACCTGACTGGGAGGAGCATTGCTGTGGTGCTTCTCTTCAGCAGGAGAATGGGGCCAGAATGCATGTGAGTGTCACGCATGCACATAGCGCTATCTGGCACCATTTTACTGAAGACACATTTGCAGCGTGTCTTTAGCAATATGGCGCCGGACCGGTATGGTCATGCACGTACTCTGGCGCTACACTCCTCCCCTGGCCTCCAGCAGAATGTGACAGCGCTGGAACACAGGGAAGAAAGGTGAGTATAATTTTTTTTTGCACGTTCATGACCGGGCTAATTTTTACAATTCTGACCAGTGTCCCTTTATGAGGTAATAACTCTGGAATGCTTTCATGGATCCTGATGATTCTGACCCTGTTTTCTCGTGACATATTGTACTTCATGATAGTGGTAAAATTTCATTCATATAACTTGCGTTTATTTGTAAAAAAGATGGAAATTTGGCGAAAATTTTCTAAATTTGGCAATTTTCCAAATTTGAATTTTTATGCCCTTAAATCACAGAGATACGGCACACAAAAAACTTAAGTAATATTTCCCACATGTTTACTTTACATCAGCACAATTTTGGAACCCAAATTTTTTTTTCTTAGGAAGTTATAAGGGTTAAAAGTTGACCAGCGATTTCTCATTTTTGCGACACCATTTTATTTTTACGGACCACATCACATTTGAAGCCACTTTGAGAGGTCTATATGATAGAAAATACCCAAAAGTGACACCATTCTAAAAACTGCACCCCTTAAGGTGCTTAACACCACATTCAAGAAGTTTATTAACCCTTCAGGTGCTTCACAGGAATTTTTTGAATATTTAAAAAAAAATGAACATTTAACTTTTTTTCACAAAAAAAATACTTCAGGTTCAATTTTTTTATTTTACCAAGGGTAACAGGAGAAGTTGGACTGCAAAAGTTTTTGTGCAGCTTGTTCTAAGTACGCTAATACCTGATATGTGGGGGGGAACCACTGTTTCGATGCATGGCTGAGCTCAGAAGGGAAGGAGCGACATTTGACTTTTTTTGGCTGGAATTGAGATTGGACACCATATTGCGTTTGGAGTCCAATGCAAAATTGGCTAGAATTCAGATCGGACACCATGTCACGTTTGGAGAGCCCCTGATGTACCTAAACAGTGGAAACCCCCCATAAGTGACCCCATTTTGGAAACTAGACCCTCCAAGGAACTTATCTAGATATGTGGTGAGAACTTTGAACCCCCAAGGGCTTCACAGAAGTTTATAACGTACAGTGGTACAATTAAAAAATCATATTTTTTCCGCAAAAATGATCTTTTCACCCCCAATTTTTATTTTCCCAAGGGTAACAGGACCCTAAGAGTTATTGTGCAATTTGTCCTGAGTACGCTGATACCCCATTTGTGGTTGTAAACGACTATTTGGGCGCATGGCAGAGCTCAGAAGGGAAGCAGCGCCATTTGCCTTTTTTGGCTGGAATTTAGATCGGACACCATGTCACAATTGGAAAACCCCTGATGTACCAAAACAGTAGAAACCCCCCACAAGTGACACCATTTTGGAAACTAGACCCCCCAAGGAACTTATCTAGATGTGTGGTGAGAACTTTGAACCCCCAAGGGCTTCACAGAATTTTATAACGTACAGCCGTACAATTAAAAAATCATATTTTTTCCACAAAAATGATCTTTTCACCCTCAGTTCTTATTTTTCCAAGGGTAACAGGACCCTAAAAGTTATTGTGCAATTTGTCCTGAATACGCTGATGCCCCACATGTGGGGGTAAACCACTATTTGGGCGCATAGCAGAGCTTGGAAGGGAAGCAGCACCATTTGACGTTTTTGGCTGGAATTGAGATCGGACACCATGTTGCGTTTGGAAAGCCCCTGATGTACCAAAACAGTGAACCCCCCCACAAATTACACCATTTTGGAAACTAGACCCCCCAAGGAACTTATCTAGATGTGTGGTAAGCACTTTGAACCCCCCACTGCTTCACAGAAGTTTATAACGCCCAGGCATGAAAATAAAAAAATCGTATTTTTTCCACAAACATGATCTTTTCGTCACCAATTTTTTTGTTTTCCCAAGGGCACCAGGAGAAATTGGACCCAAAAGTTGTTGTACAATTTGTCCTGAGTACGCTGGTACCCCATATGTGGGAGAAAACTACTGTATGGGCACACTTCGGGGCTTGGAAGGGAAGTAGTGACGTTTTGGAATGCAGACTTTGATGGAATGGTCTGCGGGTGTCATGTGCATTTGGAGAGCCCCTGATGTACCTAAACTATTGAAACTCCCCACAAGTCACCCCATTTTGGAAAGTAGACCCCCCACGGAACTTATCTAGATGTGTGGTGAGCACTTTGAACCCCCAAGTGCTTCACAGAAGTTTATAACGCTCGGGCGTGAAAATAAAAAACATTTTTTCCACAAAAATGATATTATTGCCCCCAATTTTTTATTTTCCTAAGGGTAACAGGAGAAATTGGACCTCAAAAGTTGTTTTGCAAATTTGTCCTGAGTACGCTGATACCCTATATGTGAGGGAAAAACACTGTTTGGGCGCATGGCAGAGCTTGGAAGGGAAGGAGCACCATTTGACTTTTTCAATGCAGAATTGGCTGGAATTGAGATCAGACGCCATGTTGCTTTTGGAGAGCACCTGATGTGCCCAAACAGTGGAAACCCCCCAATTCTAACTCCAACCCTAACCTCAACACACCCCTAACCCTAATCTCAGCCCTAACCCTAGCCCTAACCCTAGCGCTAACCCTACTATAACCCTAGCCCTAGCCCTAACCCTAATGGGAAAATGGAAATAAATACTTTTTTTTTTATTATTATTTTTCCCTAACTAAGGGGTGATAATGGGGGGTTTGATTTACTATTTATGGCGGTTTTTATGTTTGGCAGCTGTCACACACTAAAAGACGCTTTTTATTGTAAAATAGTTTTTGCATCACCACATATTGAGAGCTATAATTTTTCCACATTTTGACCCACTGAGTCATGTGAGGTCTTCTTTTTTTGCGGGACGAGTTGATGCCTTTATTGGTATCATGTTTGGGCACGTGACATCTTTTGATCGCTTTTTATTCCGATTTTTGGGACACAGAATGAACAAAAACCAGCGTTTCATGAATTTATTTTGGGGGGTGCGTTTACACCGTTCCGCGTACGGTAAAATTGATAAAGCGGTTTTATTCTTCGGGTCAGTACAGTTACAGCGATACCTCATTTAGGTCGTTTTTTATGTTTTGCCGCTTTTATGCAATGAAAACAATTTTATATACAAAATAATTATTTTTGTATTGCTTTATTCTGCGAGCTATAACTTTTTTATTTTTTCACTGATGATGCTGTATGGCAGCTTGATTTTGCAGGACAAGATGATGTTTTCAGCGGTACCTGCGTCTTTTTGATTGCGCGTTATTGCACTTTTTGTTCGGCGGTATGATAATAAATCATTATTTTTTGCTTCGTTTTTTATTTTTATTTTTTAAGGGGTTCGCTAAAGGGGTTAACTAATGGGACAGTTTTATAGGGCGGTTCGTTACGGATGCGGCAATACCAAATATGTGTACTTTAATTGGTTTTCTTTTTATTTCCAAAAAATGAATTTATTAGGGAATATTTTTTTTTTTTATTTATTTAGCGATTTTTTTAAAATTATTTTTACACTTTTTTTTTTTTTTTTACTTTATTACATTGTCCCAGGTGGGACATCACTGTCCTTTGACAGATCGCTGATCTGTCACATCACAGATCACTGTGACAGATCAGCAATCTGTCACAGGCAGTGTGCAGGTTTCCCCCTTGCCTGCGCTTTGCAGGCATGAGGAAGCCAGCTCCCTGCAGGCCCCCGAAGGACCCCGTCACCAACTTGGATCCAGGGACCTGCAGGTAAAGAGCCCCCCGCAGCAGCGCTGCACATTGCACTGCTGTGGGGGGCTCAGGGAAGCATGGAGGGAGCCCCCTCCCTGCCGATGCTTCCCTTTAACCCCGGTACACCGCGATCGTGTTTGATCACAGTGTGCAAGGGGTTAACGTGTCGGGGGCGGTCCGCGACCACCCCTGACACATTGTGCCGGGTGTCAGCTGTGATAATCAGCTGACACCCGGCCGCGATCAGCGGCACTCACCACGTGGGCGCCGCTGATCGCTGCGACGTACTATCCCGTCCCTAGGAATTAAGTCCCAGGGCACATGGACGGAATAGTATGTCACATGACAAAAAGGGGTCAATAGGGGTGAGGACGACCATGCATACCAGGAAAGTGGGAGTGAGAGGTAGCATGCATACCAGGAAAGGGGGGCGAGAGGATCATGCATATCAGGATAGGGGGGGTGAGAGGACCATACATACCAGGATAGGGGGATGAGAGGACCATGCATACCAGGAAAGGGGGGTGGTGAGAGGACCATGCATACAAGGATATGGGGGTGAGAGGACCTTGTATACCAGGAAAGGGGAGGTGACGGGACCATGCATACCAGGATAGGGGGCTGAAAGGACCATGCATACCAGGATAGGGGGGTGAGAGGACCATGCATACTAGGATAGGGGGTGAGGGGACCAAGCCTACCAGGAAAGGGGGGATGAGAGGACCATGCATGCCAGGATTTGGGGGGTGAGGGTGCCATGCATACCAGGAAAGGGGGGTGAGGGGATCATGCATACCAGGATATGGGGTTGAGGGAGACCATGCATACCAGGATAGGGGGGTGAGGGGGACCATGCATACCAGGAAAAGGGGGATGAGGGGGACCATGCATTCCAGGACTGGGGGTGAGGGGGCCATGCATACCAGGAAAGGGGGGGTGAGAGGATCATGCATACCAGGATAGGGGGTGAGGGGACCATTCGTACCAGGATAGTGGGGTGAGGGGAACCATGCATACCAGGATTGGGGGTCGAGGGGACCATGCATACCAAGATTAGGGGACGAGGGGACCATGCATACCAGGATAGGGGGTGAGAGGACCATGCATGTCCAGATAGGGGGTGAGAGGACCATGCATACCAGGATAGGGGGGTGAGAGGACCATGCATTCCAGGATGGCGGGATGAGGGGACCATGCATGCCAGGATTAGGGGGCGAGGGGACCATGCATACCAGGATAGGGGGGTGAGGGGACCATGCATACCAGGATAGGGAGGTGAGGGGACCATGCATACCAGGATAGGGGGGTGAGGGGACCATGCATACCAGGATAGGGAGGTGAGGGGACCATGCATACCAGGATAGGGGGGTGAGGGGACCATGCATACCTGGATAGGGGGGTGAGAGGACTACGCATATCAGGATGGGGGTGTGAGGGGACCATACATACCAGGACAAGGGGGGTGAGGGGACCATGTATTCCAGGATAGGGGGGTGAGGGGACCATGCATACCAGGATAGGGGGGTGAGGGGACCATGCATACCAGGATAGGGGGGGTGAGAAGACCATGCATACCAGGAAAGGGGGGTGAGGGAACCATGCATACCAGGATTGGTGGGTACGGGGACCATGCATACCAGGATGGCGGGGTGAGAGTACCATGCATACCAGGATAGGGGGGTGAGGGGACCATGCATACCAGGATAGGGTGGTGAGGGGACCATGCATACTAGGATGGGGGGTGAGACGACCATGTATACCAGGATGGGGGGTGAGAGGACCATGCATACCAGGAAAGGGAGGGTGAGAGGACCATGCATACCAGGAAAGGGGGGGCGAGAGGACCATGCATACCAGGAAAGGGGGGCGAGGGGACCATGCATACCAGGAAAAGGGGGCGAAGGGACCAAGCATACCAGGATTGAGGGAGAGGGGACCATGCACACCAGGATAGGGGAGTGAAGGGACCATACATACCAGGATTGGGGTGTGAGGGGACCATACATATGAGGTTTGGGGGGGTGAGGGGACCATGCATACCAGGATACTAGGGGGCAGCACATACCAGGATAGGAGAGCTTGTACCAATAAAAATGCTTGCCACCCGGGCATAGAATGGGTTCATAGCTAGCATATATATTTATATATATATATATATATATATATATATATATTTACGTAAGTATTCTATGTGTATACATCTATTCTTTCGTTTGTGTTTTAACCTGTCATTGGGATCCATTTTATGTCCATTTGGCAAGCCGGCGATAAATTCTTGCCATACGGATGTCACACGGATGCTTAGATGCGAGAAAATTACATCCTCTCATTACAATCGGATGACATACGGATCAATATTCATGAAACATTTGTGTTATTCTGGTCCGTGAAAGACGGACCGTATTTTAAAACGTTGTGTGTGACTCCAGCCTTAACAGGAGATCTGGTCTGGGGTCTAAAAACAGAGTTCAGATGCTTGATAGTTTGCATTGATGTACGTCTGAAGCCAAAATATTTAAAAGAGAAAGGATGGAGGGCACCACTTATGGATCACAAACAAGAGGGCTAACTAAAGGCATGGCAAAAACATGGTATGAGAAAACAAGGGAAGATCATGCCCATACAGCAAGGAGCACCTCAATTGTATAAGAAAAATATTGACACTTTATTAAGACAACAGAAAAAAAGCAAAAACACACAATTCACGTTAAAAACATTTAAAATACAAAAAGGACCTATAATAAATCATGCCTTTTATAGAGGCAATGATTATCCACACCTAATGGTCTCCCAGTAGCACAAAATAGTGGTCTCCCAATAACACAAGGTGAGTGTGCAAAAAACCACCTGAAATGGTATTGCACATAAAGACTAAATTTAATAAATACTCCAGGAATAACACCTATGTCATGAAAAAGCAATTATAAATCATACATATGACAACATTCAAAAGTCACAGAATATTGTTGCATGACTATAAAGTGCACACGAGTGCTGTCATATGGGCCCAGAAGACCACAAAACGACACAGGAAGAGGGAGACAATTAACCTGTAAAATACAGGTCCCCAATAGTGGCTAGAAGTGGGGACTGAAATAATCCGGATTGGTAATTTAGAATGACAATAATGCTCAGTGATTATAGATAGCATACAGATAGTACCATATGGGCCCAGACAAGGGAAATATGCATATAGAGAGGGAAATGGTAAGCCTGTAAAAATACAGGTCCATCACAGTGGCAAAAGATGGTGATCTAATGGCACACATAATTGAACAAAAATAGCAAACCCATTCCTGGACTAAATTGCGCTTCACAAATCAGGATAGAAGAGGAACCCAGAGTCTAAGCCAAAGTCCTGGTAATAGGGAGAGAGAGGAGAGGGTGTGGATTCCTCAGGGAAGAGATAGCATGCTCTGCTTAGCATTTGTAATCTATATATACATATATGTAATTAGGATATGCTATTCACTTGTACAGCTGGAGACCATGAGAACGCCGCATGGAGAGGTGTGGGTGTGGCCATCTTGTCAGAGTCTGTGCAAAGGCATTGTAAATAAAGTTCAGTCAAATGAAAAGAAACGTGTTCCGCGCATGCGCAGAACGTCGGAGGCTTAGTACACATTTCAGAAACATAATACCACCATGATTAGTTGCGCACATGCGCGCTGGTTAGGCAATAATATAAGGACGCAGGCGCACTCATAAGCACCCGATTGGATATCCGGTGTCTGCATATGCTTGTGCATATTATAAGCATGCTTACAAAAGATATTAGACATACAAGGTGCAATTTGGATGACTGCGCACACAGGATACTCATAAGCGTTTCTAGGTTGTTTAATATAAAGTTTAAAACGTTCAAAAAAATCAGCACTATGCATGCGCAAAGTATGGAAAAGCGGTAGAATGCATTAGATGTATCTGTCTATAAAAAGAGAAGCCCATACGCATAAAAAGATGAACTCATCTAGTCGTATTAAATATCAAAGGCAGGTGCTCATAAAGTATGAACGCCTAATGCCCTTGCAATGCGTAAGAATAGATATACATATGTACATCGCGGCGCAAAGTATTTAGATTGAACATAGGCTCTATAAGGAGAGCATAGCAACGCATATATCCATATTCTCCTTCTCTGAATACGCACGAGAAGAAAAGTAAAAAAATGTCAAAAAAGTCAAAGAAATACCTAGAAACAAAAAAATTATACAAAAATACCAAAAAAACAGAAAGATGCCGTACTAATCCTGAGGGAGATATCACAAAACAGGACAGAACGGAGTATGTCGACACCAATAGGCAAATATGCACACGTCATTCATGCATTAGTTATATATACGGTGCAGCGCACATTAACCATAACCTAAAAGAGAAAGGTAAAGCGACGCACCTATCTATATTTGCCTCTCTCTGATGACACAGGAGAGCAGTTGGCAAAATAACACAATGTTCTTAAAGCATGTGTCAAACACAAGCAGAATATGTTCGAGAAAAATCTCGAAAAAAATCTCGAAAAAAATCACCCGAGTAATATTGAACTCTTATTTCATACATGCATATATGTACACATATATATGTTTGAACATGTACATGTACATGAACACACACACACATGCATGGGGCGCGGCAAGAATAAAAACTGTGATGCGCCATTCATAATAACTTGTGATTCGTAACCACATATGCAAATAGCATTGCAGAGAATGGCGCAAATTCGTTAGATGTATGAATAGTCTAAATATATCAGATATGCGATATTTCTCTTGTAGCGCCAAGAAGGATATGCCAACCCTAAACATGATATGCCCAAAAGGGAGTATATAATGTATAAAAATAGAATGACCAAAAAATCCCATATTAGACTCAGGCAAGAAAGATTAAAATAATGTCACGTGGGGCTTAGTCCCACTAAGGCTGTAATACCCGGGGGCCCTGTGATGTCCCTATAACTAAGGGAAACCCTGTCTGACCCTCAACCCAGGGTTTTTGCTGATGGTGCAAATGCCTGAGCCTCCAACCTTTCCTTGTCTCCTGCTCAGCCCTGCACTTAACCCTCCACCCTCCACCCAGTGAGGAGTCACACCACCAAAGCCCCCACACAAATAAAGACAGACAGGGAGAACTTAAACTGCACTGCGCCACACACACACAGGAATATACAGTAATGTGAACAGGGCACAACTAAACACAAATATGGGAAGGAGAAAGGATAACAACGGATCATACGACACCAGATACGAATCTCTCTCTCTGCAACACCTCCACTCCAGACCGGAACCACTTGGTATGAAACACAAGCTATAATCGGCGACACCCATAGGCCAGCATGACTATTTAAAGACCGTGGGCGTGACTAACCATCCAACCTGGTCTCCAGCAGGATTAACCCCCGAGAGCCTGAAGATCAGGCCGGCGCCACTGAGGCTATAGTGGCTGGAGGTGGAACTACCTCTGCCTGCCGGACACTGTGGTGTGAACAGCGTCCGACATGACATTACCCCGTCTTCTACGAGGGACCTCCGGACCCTCAAGACTCATAGGACCGGGCTTGTCCGGATGACGATGGTGAAAAGAACAGACCAGCTGATCCGCATGTATGTCTGAGGCTGGAACCCAAGACCTCTCCTCCGGACCATACCCCCGCCAGTGCACCAAATACTGAAGAGTACGGCGTACTACTCGAGAGTCCACTACCTTGGTGACCTCAAATTCTAAATCGCCATCCACCATGACTGGAGGTGGCATCGGCGTCATGTCCACAGAGCCTACCACCTTTTTCAATAAAGCTCTGTGAAACACGTTGTGTATCTTGTACACCGCAGGAAGTTCCAACCGATACGCCACTGGGTTAATGATGGCAGAAATCCTAAAAGGCCCAATAAACCTTGGACCCAGTTTTAAAGATGGAATTTTGAGTCTTATGTTCTTCGTAGCTAACCAAACCCATTCACCCACACACAGGTCCGGACCTGGCACACGTCTACTGTCAGCCACCCGTTTGTACCTGGCCCTCATGCTCAACAAACGCTGTTTCACCCACCTCCAGACTGATGACAATTGGGCTCCTAGCTAATCCTCCTCCGGGACACCCCCCGAGTCACCCTGACGTAAGGTACAAAACTGAGGATGTTGACCGTACACACAAAAGAATGGAGACTCTCCCGATGACTCTTGGCGGTGATTATTTAACGCGAATTCGGCCAGAGGAAGGAAAGTAGACCACTCCTCCTGGTTGTCGGACACAAAGCATCGTAAATATTGTTCTAGATTTTGGTTCATGCGCTCAGTTTGTCCATTAGACTGTGGATGAAACGCCGATGAATGTGACAACTTGATCCCCAAACGTGAGCAAAAAGCTTTCCAAAACCTCGCCACAAATTGCGTACCCCTATCAGATACTATGTCCGACGGTACTCCGTGGAGTCTGACCACCTCCTTCACAAATACCTGAGCCAACGTCTTAGCATTGGGCAAAGAAGACAACGCCACAAAATGCGCCATCTTTGAAAAACGGTCAACCACCACCAGGATGACCGTGTTCCCCGCCGAGGCTGGCAAGTCAGTGATGAAATCCATGGAGATTTCTGTCCATGGCCTATTGGGTACCCCCAGAGGCTGTAGCGTGCCAGCAGGACGGGTACGGGGTGACTTAGCCCTAGTGCACGTGATGCAAGCTGCCACGTGTGAGACCACGTCCTGCCGGATTTTGGGCCACCAGAAACGACGCGATACCAGCTCTAAGGTGCCCCTCACCCCTGGATGACCAGCCAGTACCGAGTCGTGGTGTTCCTTCAACACATTAAGCCGAAAATGCAGGGGTACAAATGATTTGTTGGCGGGAAGTTCTGGTGGTACCTCCTCTTGGACCTCGGCAATCTCCGCCTCTACCTCCGTCGTGAGAGCCAAGACCACTACCCCTTTCTGGAGGATGGGTACCAGCTCTTCCCGAGGTTCTCCCCCCGGAAAACACCTAGACAAAGCATCCGCCTTGGTGTTTTTAGCCCCGGGACGGTAAGTCACCAGAAAATTGAAACGAGTAAAAAACAATGCCCAGCGAGCCTGCCTAGGAGACAGACGCTTGGCCGACTCCAGATAGAGCAGATTCTTATGGTCGGTGATGACTGTGACCTGGTGAGCCGCCCCCTCCAAGAAGTGTCGCCATTCCTCAAAAGCCAGTTTGATGGCCAACAACTCCCTGTTGCCGATATCATAATTCCGTTCGGCCGGCGACAGCTTCTTGGAGAAGTAGGCGCATGGATGCATCTCGCTCAAGGACGAGCCTTGAGACAGTACTGCCCCCACTCCCACCTCCGACGCATCAACCTCCACCACAAAAGGTTTAGACACGTCTGGTTAAACCAGAATGGGGGCTGAAGCAAAACTATTCTTCAGACGCTCAAAGGCACGTATAGCCACCTCAGGCCAGTTCGCCAGATCGGCACCCTTTTTTGTCATGTCCGTGAGCGGTTTGGCGATAGTCGAAAAGTGTTTTATAAACTTCCTATAATAATTCGCAAACCCAAGGAACCGCTGGAGTGCTTTCAGACTCTCCGGCCTCTCCCACTGCAGCACCGCTTGCATCTTAGCGGTGTCCATTTTAAACCCGGCTGCGGACACAATATATCCCAAAAAGGGCAACTCCTGGACAAAAAATAAACATTTTTCCAGCTTAGCATAGAGCTGGTTCTCCCGGAGCAACTGTAACACCTGCCTGACATGCTCCAAATGAGTGTCCCGATCGCTAGAATAAATGAGGATATCATCCAGGTATACAATCACAAATCTCCCCAGGACATGAGCAAATACATCATTAATAAAATGTTGGAAAACGGCAGGCGCGGTGGTCAACCCAAACGGCATAACCAGACTCTCAAAATGACCCTCAGGAGTGTTAAACGCCGTCTTCCACTCATCCCCCTGACGGACCCTTATGAGGTTATACTCCCCCCTGAGGTCCAGCTTGGAAAACCATTTCGCCCCCGCTACCTGGTTGAACAAATCCGGGATTAACGGCATAGGGTAAGGATCACGGATAGTAATCTGGTTTAACTCTCGGAAATCCAGACACGGGCGTAACCCCCCATCTTTCTTCTTAATGAAGAAAAACCCCGTGGCTACAGGCGAGGACGAAGGCCGGATGTGTCCTTTGCTCAGACTCTCCGCGATGTAGTCTTTCAGAGCTTGTCTCTCAGGACCAGAAATATTAAACATCCTGGCCTTAGGTAATTTGGCCCCGGGTTTTAACCTGATCGCACAGTCATAGGGTCTATGTGGAGGCAGATCTGAGCAACCCTTCTCAGAGAAAACATCTGCGAAATCCTGCAAAGCCTCCAGCAGGCTGGGCGTCACGGCGGACACACATGTGGCCAAGCAATTGTCTTGGCAAAAACCACTCCATTGTACTATGTCCTGAGTTTTCCAATCAATTACCGGGTTGTGTCTGGACAACCATGGAAAACCCAGGACCATTTGTGCTGGGAGATTACGGAGGACCCTACATGTAACCGACTCAGAATGTAGGACCCCAATGTGGAGTTTCACCTCTGCCACAAACTCCGTAATCTCCCCTTGAGGGAGGGGAACAGCATTAATGGTCACCACCTGTATGGGGTGAGGAAGTTTTTCAATCTTAAACCCGGCGGTGTGTGCAAACTCCTCATCTATGAGATTGGTGGCGGAACCGCTATCCACAAACACTGATATTGGTAGCTCTCTGCCCGCGATAATAACCTTGGCCGGGAGCATACATTGAGATACCATCATGGAGGATATGCATACGCTCAGTTGGGTCTCCTCCATACCCTCTGAGCTTAACAGTTTTCCGCTGATGTGACCCTCTTAGGTAGTGCCGGGCAAACGTTAATATAATGACCTCTTTTACCACAGTAGAAACATGCTCCGGGCTTCCGGAATCACGGAGCGCGTCGCTTAACCTGTGCCACGCCAGCAATCTGCATAGGTTCAGGGGACTCATCTACTTCAACCACACTTGCACCTCTGCTTTCCCCCAGAGGTAGTGTCTCCTGTGCCCCCTGACGAAAACGGCGATCAATACGTATCACCAAACTCATGGCAGATTCCAACGATGCCGGAGACTCATACATCAGGAGGGCTTGTTTAACCCTCCCTGACACTCCATGCATAAACTGGCTCCGCAGCGCTGGGTCATTCCACTGTGTGTCTACGGCCCAGCGGCGAAATTCCGAACAATAGTCCTCTGCCAAGCGCTCCCCTGGCGGAGGGCGCGGATTTTAGATTCCGCTAGAGCCAGTCGGTCAGGATCATCGTAAATGAGTCCGAGGGCAGAAAAAACATTATCAACAGAAAGAAATGTAGCAGAGTCAGCTGGTAAGGAAAATGCCCATGCTTGTGGGTCACCACTCAAAAATGACAACACCAGCCCTACCCGCTGGGCCTCATTACCTGAGGAGATTGGCCGCATGCGGAAGTATAACTTGCAGGCCTCCCGAAATACGACAAATTAGCTGCGATCCCCTGAAAAACGTTCTGGCAGCGGAAACTTTGGCTCTGCACCGATACCTGCAGATGCCGTTTGCACCTTCGCTACTACGAGGCCCTGCTGCTGAACTGCCCCTTTCAACTCGGAGACCTGTAAGGACAGCGCCGCCAACTGGCGGGTTATGGAATCTAATGGATCCATGGACTCCTGAAAAAATGTGGGCCGATTATAATGTCACGTGGGGCTTAGTCCCACTAAGGCTGTAATACCCGGGGGCCCTGTGATGTCCCTATAACTAAGGGAAACCCTGTCTGACCCTCAACCCAGGGTTTTTGCTGATGGTGCAAATGCCTGAGCCTCCAACCTTTCCTTGTCTCCTGCTCAGCCCTGCACTTAACCCTCCACCCTCCACCCAGTGAGGAGACACACCACCAAAGCCCCCACACAAATAAAGACAGACAGGGAGAACTTAAACTGCACTGCGCCGCACACACACAGGAATATACAGTAATGTGAACAGGGCACAACTAAACACAAATATGGGAAGGAGAAAGGATAACAACGGATCATACGACATCAGATACGAATCTCTCTCTCTGCAACACCTCCACTCCAGACCGGAACCACTTGGTATGAAACACAAGCTATAATCGGCGACGCCCATAGGCCAGCATGACTATTTAAAGACCGTGGGCGTGACTAACCATCCAACCTGGTCTCCAGCAGGATTAACCCCCGAGAACCTGAAGATCAGGCCGGCGCCACTGAGGCTATAGTGGCTGGAGGTGGAACTACCTCTGCCTGCCGGACGCTGTGGTGTGAACAGCGTCCGACATGACATTACCCCGTCTTCTACGAGGGACCTCCGGACCCTCAAGACTCATAGGACCCGGCTTGTCCGGATGACGACGGTGAAAAGAACTGACCAGCCGATCCGCATGTATGTCTGAGGCTGGAAGCCAAGACCTCTCCTCCGGACCATACCCCCGCCAGTGCACCAAATACTGAAGAGTACGTAAGAGTACTAACCATCCAACCTGGTCTCCAGCAGGATTAACCCCCGAGAGCCTGAAGATCAGGCCGGCGCCACTGAGGCTATAGTGGCTGGAGGTGGAACTACCTCTGCATGCCGGACGCTGTGGTGTGAACAGCGTCCGATGTGACAAATAAATGCCGACAGATACCCAAAAAGGCCCCCAATTATAATGTTCTTGGGGGAAAAGATTGTGGAACCAAAATTCATGATGTTACAAATGGGCATATTAAAGGGTAATCCCAAAGGAGGTCCAATATGCGACTCTGTCGAAAACCAGGATATAATCTTTAGAAAATACTTTAATTTTATCTATTATTCAAGTTAGTTATTAATCCAAGAGGACAAAGAATCAATCAAAAACTCTCACATGAGAGGACAGAGCAAGTGGGTCCTGTAAGAGGAAAGAGAAATCAATCATTGAAATTGATTTCAAAATATGTTGGATGGACCCTGTTGGTCGGGATCCAGGACACACATCATAATGAACTATTCCCTACGCCGAAAGAGCAAACAATAATCTGGCTACAATAACAATTCCCTATTCTTGAGCAAACAATATATAAGAAAACAAAGCCAGCTCACCAGTAACCACCGCAGACCTCGGAACTCCGTATAGACTGACGTGAAGAGAGTATCAAAGAGAAAATTTGTTCCAGCTGCGTAAAATCATTTCTTCTTTATTTCATCAATTAAAATAGGATAGAAAAACCCTCCATATATATGCCATAACCACAGGCACGGCTACGTGTTTCGATCAGAGCGATCTTTTTCAGAGCCATAGGGGAGTTCACCCCTTGAATTACTTATAAAGCAAGACATCTCCAATGACATTGCATTATGCGGTCACATGAAATATCAGAAGGTTCTTTGCTACTTAAAAACAACAAAACATGGAAACACTTTAACATCAAAAAATCAATACAATTGTCTTTTAACAATAATGAAGCATGAGGTCATTACGTTTATTTAGACCATTGGGGAGGCGGGTATTAAGATGATATATCCAAAAAGCCTCTCTAGTTAGGAGACGTTGTTTGGAATCTCCTCCACGAAAAGGTGTATTAACCTGCTCTATGCCTTGCACTTGAAAACTAGCAGTACTACGGGCATGCTGTGTTATAAAATGCTGAGATGCAGCCGATACACTGCGATTCATACTGTTTGTATTACCTATATCATACAAATGTTCTCTAATCCTCACTTTCATTTTTCTTGAAGTACAACCGACATAAGACAGTTTGCAAATATTGCAATCTAATTTATATATTATGTTGGAAGAATTATAATATATTGTTTAATTTTGAATCTTGTTGTGTCATAACTCATTAGCATTACAAAAAATTTTGGTAGCATGTGCATGTTTGCAAGTCTTGCAATTAGTGGTTCCACATTTGTAAAATCCTGCACATGTAAGCCAAGTTTTTTTGTTTTTTTTATTTAAGAAAAATAAACTGGGCGATAACTTATTACCTAATGTAGGCATCCTCCTTGAAACTATATTTATGCCTGGCGCTAAAATTTCCGCTAGTTTGGCATCTTCATATAAGATAGGTAAATATTTATTAATGATTTTTTTAATACTAGAAAATTGTGGACTGAATTGAAAACATACATATGGTTTATTTTTAATTTGTGAATTATTATTATTTGTATTAACAGCACTAATCATCTCAGCACGATTTTTCCTATCTATTATTTTTTGCACTCTATTCAAGGTCCATTGCGGGTACTTGCGATTTTTTAATTTCTTGGAAACATACTCTAATTCTCTGTGTAAATCCTCAGCATTACTACAATTACGTTTCACCCTTGTAAATTCCCCCACCGGTATTGATTTGATGGTGTGCTTATTATGGCTGCTCGTGGCGTGTAAGATAGTATTCCCACTGAATGGTTTATGATGCGTTTTTGTCGAAATAATTTCTCCATCAACACCTGTTAAATCCAAATCCAAAAAAGACATATTTGTTACATCCATTCGATGTGTAAATTCAATGCTGTAATTATTGGAATTCAGATATTGGATGAAATTAGGTATGGTAGAAATATCTCCACCCCATATTATCAAGGTATCATCAATATATCTACCATACCATATGATTTGACCCAAAAAAGGATTGGAGGTGGAAAAAATATATTCTAGTTCCCAATAGGACATTACCAGGTTAGCAAGGGAAGGTGAGAATTTAGCCCCCATTGCTACTCCTTTCTGCTGCAAAAAATACTCCTCATTAAATGAAAAAAAAATTGTGTGAGTAAAAAAAGCACCACCTGTAAAAGATAATTAATTAAATCTGTGGAATAGTTACTAAATTTATCCAAATGAAATTGCAATGCCTGAATTGCCAACTCATGTGGAATGCAGGTATATAATGACACCACGTCACAACATAGCCAAGTATGGGAGGAAGACCACTTTTTTTGTGAAAAAATTTCCAAGACCTGTTTTGAATCCTTAATATGCCCAGGTGTTCTTTGTACAAGGGGTTGCAATAATGAGTCCACCCATTGACACAGGTGCTCATTCGCAGAGCCTATGCCCGAGACAATTGGCCGCATGGGTGGAATGCCACTTGTCTTATGTATCTTTGGGACACCATGTATAATTGGGAGGACTGGACTTTTTACTTCTAGAAATTCCGCCTGTTTTTTCGTAAGGACTCCCAGTTTAAAGCCCACTTCTATAAATTTTGCTAGTTCTATCTCTAAAATTCTGAAGAGGATTATATTTCAGTTTTAGGTATGTTGTATGATCAGATAATAATTCCATCCGTATTATAATAATCTTCAGAATTAAGAACTACAACCACCCCACCCTTATCTGACATCTTTATAACTATATCCGTCATTGAGCTTAACTCTTTGAGAGCAAGAGATTGTTTTTTTTGACAGATTTTTATGATTACTAGAGCTACTGTCATTCTGATTATATAAAATCTGCAACTCTTTTTCAACTATGTCCTGAAAACGATCCATACAATCAGAAATCGTTTGGATCGGGTAAAAATAAGAATTTTTCGTGACAAAACTGCTTGACTGATTAATAGGATCCGCTTTTTATCACAGTAAGAGTCCAATTCTTGCAAAGTCACTAAGGCCACTTGTTCCTGAAAATTCATGTGCGAGAATTCATTCAAGGTTTGCCTGATGATATTATCTGGTATTTTTTCATTTCCCATATCCATTGTCGAATCATTCAAAAAATGCTTTTTGATGGTCAAATTGCGCATGAATTTATTAACGTACAGTATAGTGGTGAATACATCAAACTCCTGATCTGGAACAAAACTCAAGCCCAGAGATAAAACTTGTAACTGTTCCAATGTCAAATCTATGGACGAAAGATTCAGCACATTTTTTATTTAATTTGATATTTCTTCCTGTGGGTGGAGATCCCCAGAGCGTTTGCGGTGCTTTCTGCCCCCGCGCCTCTTGCATTTTTTGTATGATGAAAATCTTTCTTTGGAATACTTCCTGTGCTTTCATTCAATGACTTGTCAGAAGCACTCAGATGATTATCAGAGGAGTCTGGGTACGATGAAGTAAAATAAACATGCGGTTTAGTTACTTTAGATTTACGATATTTATGTTTATTATGAGACTGGCTTTGTTTCAGGATTGATTTGGGCGTTCTATTAATATTGTCCCAATTTCCCCATTCGCAGATTTTATTAGTTGAGTAATCATTTAAATCTCTCGCAAATTTTTTCTTTTTGCGGACCATAATTTCCTCCTCCAATGCTGTGATGTTGTCATTCATTTTTGCAATGGAAGAATCAAACTGTATTAATGTCTTATACTCCAACATCAATGAATAAATAGATTCCATTTCTTGCTGGACATCTTTAATTTTAGTTTCCTCATGACGAATAATGAGTCTCATCAAATTCAGTGAGCAATTGCTTAGAATAGTATTCCATTGTTCTTGAAATTCCTCAGAATAAACGGTGGTGGGGATTTTTTTAATCCGCAAGCCCCTCGGAATCATCTCTTTCGCCAGATAATTAATGAGCGTTGCATGGTCCCACCAAACTTTAGTCTCCTGCACAAGAAGTTTCTCCAGTTTACTCAAACTTTCATTAAAACCAGATGCATTGCTGTTAAATTCTGGTTGATCAGAAAAAACTTCTGCGGCTTTTTTGGACGGATCCCTTCTTAGATCTGTGGCCATATTTAAAATAGACCAGAAAAAAGTGTTTCTCCGTGTAGGCAATTAAATACTATGCAAATCCAATCTATAATGGATATAAATAGGACAGTAGTAACTGGGGGCAAGGCAATCCAAACTGTGCAAACAATACATAAGAAAACAAAGCCAGTTCACCAGTAACCACCGCAGACCTCGGAACTCCGTATAGACTGACGTGAAGAGAGTATCAAAGAGAAAATTTGTTCCAGCTGCATAAAATCATTTCTTCTTTATTTCCTCAATTAAAATAGGATAGAAAAACTCTCCATATATATGCCATAACCACGGGCACGGCTATGCGTTTCGATCAGAACGATCTTTTTCAGAGCCATAAGGGAGTTCACCCCTTGAATTACTTATAAAGCAAGACACAGCTGGAACAAATTTTCTCTTTGATACTCTATTCTTGAGCACAGTGTAGAGTGTTCCTGAAAGCTGGAATGATGGACAAAGTCATTTGCACTAAAAAGGTGCAGAAGGTTCATTTTGATTGAACACAATGTAAAATGTTCTTGGGAAATAACAAGCCTACAAGATCATAGTGGAAAGGCCAAAAAAGTCCAACACATGGATAAGAATTTTTTTGGAATTTTTTATATATAATTTTTTTTCTAGGTATTTCTTTGACATTTTTGGACTTTTTTTTTACTTTTCTCCTCGTGCGTCTTCAGAGAAGGAGAATATGGATATATGCGTCGTTATGCTCTCCTTATAGAGCCTATGTTCAATCTAAATACTTTGCGCCACAATGTGCATATGTATATCTATTCCTACGCATTGCAAGGGCATTAGGCGTTCATACTTTATGAGCACCTGCCTTTGATATTTAATACGACTAGATGAGCTCATCTTTTCATGCGTATGGGCTTCTCTTTTTATAGACAGATACATCTAATGCATTCTACTGCTTTTCCATACTCTGCGCATGCGTAGTGCTGATTTTTTGAACGTTTTATATTTTATAATAAACAAACTAGAAACGCTTATGAGTATCCTATGTGGGCAGTCATCCAAATTGCACCTTGTATGTCTAATATCTATTGTAAGCGTGCTTATAATATGCACAAGCATATGCAGACACCGGATATCCTATCGGGTGCTTATGAGTGCGCCTGCGTCCTTATATTATTAAAAAAACAAAAACACAAATATCCTAAACTAAAAAGTAAAAATAAACTGCAAATAATGCATAAAGGTAATAATAAGGGTATTTAGTAAACATAATTTTGATCAAAATAATGTACAAGCCATCCCGCCACATCATGGCAACCCTTGTGGGACAGTACCTACTCTAGTATTTAAAACCTTTTCACTTGCCAAGTGACATGAATGTGAACAAGGATCGAGTGGCTGAACCACTAGTAATAGCTTAGGCCATACAGGATGGTTTTCCCAGCTCAGAAAGAGGGCGGTCACACCCATATATGCACAGAATGCACAATGAAATGAATGAAAAACTGGAGTCTGAACGGTCCCACAAGGGTTGCCATGACGTGGCGGGATGGCTTGTACATTATTTTGATAAAAATTATGTTTACTAAATACCCTTATTATTATTATTACCTTTATGCATTATTTGCAGTTTATTTTTTACTTTTTAGTTTAGGATATTTTTGTTTTTGTTTTTTGTTTTCTCTGGTTAATGGTTATATGTTAATATGGACTTACATTGTACATACACATTAATTTACTTTTTCAGTTCAGACTCCAGTTTTTCATTTTTTTTTGTCCTTAAATTATTGCCTAGCCAGCGCGCATGTGCGCAACTAATCATGGTGGTATTATGTTTCTGAAATGTGTACTAAGCCTCCGACGTACTGCGCATGCGCGGAACACGTTTCTTTTCGTTTGACTGAACTTTATTTACAATGCCTTTGCACAGACTCTGACAAGATGGCCGTGCCCACACCTCTCCATGCGGCGTACTAATGGTCTCCAGCTGTACAAGTGAATAGCATATCCTAATTACATATATGTACTGTATACATAGATTATAAACGCTAAGCAGAGAATGCTAGCTTTTCCCTGAGGAAGCCACTATTGTGGTGATACACGTGGGAACCTAATCCACACCCTCTCCTCTCTCTCCCTATTACCAGGACTTTGGATTAGACTCTGGGTTCCGCTTCTATCTGGATTTGTGAAGCGCAATTTAGTCCAGGAATGGGTTTGCTATTTGTGTTCCATTATGTGTGCCATTAGATCATCATCTTTTGTCACTGTGAGGGACCTGTATTTTTACAGGCTTACCATTTCCCTCTCTATATGCATATTTCCCTTGTCTGGGCCCATATGGTACTATCTGTATGCTCTCTATAATTACTGAGCATTATTGTCATTCTAAATTACCAATCCGGATTATTTCAGTCCCCACTTCTAGCCACTATTGGGGACCTGTATTTTACAGGTTAATTGTCTCCCTCTTCCTGTGTCCTTTTGTGGTCTTCTGGGCCCATATGACAGCACTCATGTACACTTTATAGTCATGGAACAATATTCTGTAACTTTCGAATGTTGTCATATGTATGATTTATAACTGCTTTTTGATGACATAGGTGTTATTCCTGGAGTATTTATTAAGTTTATTCTTTATGTGCAATACCATTTCAGGTGGTTTTTTGCACACTCACCTTGTGTTATTGGGAGACCACTATTTTGTGCTACTGGGAGACCATTAGGTGTGGATAATCATTGCCTCTATAAAAGGCATGATTTATTATAGGTCCTTTTTGTATTTTAAATGTTTTTAACATGAATTGTGTGTTTTTGCTTTTTTGCTGTGTCTTATTGTCTAAATAAAGTGTCAATATTTTTTGTATACAATTGAGGTGCTCCTTGCTGTATGGACATGATCTTCCCTTGTTTTCTCATACCATGTTGAAGCCAAAATATTGCAACATACTATTTGTCTTAAAGTATAACTAAAGGAATGTTTGATTTAGATTTCTATAGGAGATTATATAGTTTTCTCTTTGGAAATACTGCCCACCAGTGGAAATTGAATAAACTATCCTAAAATTATTTTTTGCTTTACATTTAAGAGTATATTAGCCTTTATTTTATTTTCCAAAACAGCATAACATTATATGATGTATATCAGTTGTATTACATTAAAAGGAATAAATAAGTTAATAGGAGAATACAGAATACTTTCTAATATGTTTTAAGCACTATGGTATATAGCACTCACCACTGTACATTGTAAACCTTTGCTTTTTCTTTCTTTATCTCTCCCTTTTTCTCTCTCTTTCTTTATCTTGCTCTCCTTTTTCTTTAACTCTCTCTAGTTATCTTCCTCTTTCTTTATTTTGCTCTTTATTACTTTTCATCTTTCTTTCTCTTTCTTGATATTTTCTTGTAATTTATATATGGAAAAAAAACCTCTTATCTTATTGGTTAAATAACTGGGATCATTGTTATTACTGTGGGGAGTAGGACTCCCAGACAGTGAATGGGCAGGTACCCAGGGGACCGCCTTCAGGGTTCTTGAGGGAACGATACTGGGAGGACAGTAAAAGGAAAGACTTGACTGAAGTTGTCAGGGAAACAGGGGGCAGGGCAAGCTTAAAGGGAGCAGGGGGCGCGCTGAAGTGGCAGATGACAGGGAGCCAGACAACAGACAGGAAGCCGGGTGAGACAGAGAGAACTGAGGGAGCGGATGGTGTGTTGTGGAGAGACCGACAGGTGCCTGTGAAAGGAAAACTGCGGACTCACCGACACGTGAGACTTGAGAGCCGTTCACCGGCGGCTGCTTCCCTTATACGGTCGCATCCAGCTGCCCCCGCTGTTTCCCGCCCTGTTGTGACAGGTCCACGACCTCCACTGACCATTGCGACGACAGACCATTCCTTGACAAAGGTCAGGACACTGCCCCCCTGCCTTCTCCCACAGCTGCGGCCCTGTTATCACCGGGCCCAGGAGGCGCCACCTCGCTTCAGGCGGCAGGAGAAGCCCCCGTCCGGTTGGCTAAGGGGCCTCAGGCAGAGGTTAGTGAACGGCTATATTTAGAGACTGCGTCATAACTCCACGGCGGGATGAGAGCCGCAAGGAGACACCTGCAGCACCCCACCATCATCGTTTCTTCAGGGCCTGTTGTGCCCCATCGGCATCGTTTCTTCAGGGCCTGTTGCGCCCCACCGTCATAGTTTCTTCAGGACCTGTTGCGCCCCACCGTCATAGTCTCTTCAGGGCCTGTTGCGCCCCACCGGCATCGCCTCTTCAGGGCCTGTTGTGCCCCATCGGTATCGTCTCTTCAGGGCCTGTCGAGACCAGTTCCGTCCCGGAATATCGAGGTGTCAAGGCAGCCGCATCAGCTATCTCAACGCGGACACTCTTGTGATCCTAACAGACCCCCTGGAAGGATAAGTTTAATATAGGACCTAAGGACCCGTGGTTGGCCGTTTCGTGGCCCCATAATATCTAGCCTTGCCGGGTTAGTTGCATTCTCGTTAAAAGAAAGTGTTGTTATTGTTGTTGAGTCCCTATGAGGACAATTAGTGTTACTCCTTTTTGGTTGTTCAGTATAGCCCCAGCGGCTCCAGTTCATAAAAGATATTTTCCACAAACCATACTCAGTCTCGTGTCTCGTCACTGCATCCTGCAAACCTGCTGAACTCTACACTTGGCGTAGTCGGCAGGATGCAGTCTCCGAGCACAGACAGTGGTGCCCCAGATCAGGGTAGAGCTGTAAACTCTACAAATGATGAGGGTCCCCATACCAGCATATCATTGGGGGGGCTATGCTGAACAACCTGCCTAGATTTTCTAGCTCCAATACTATGTTATGGAGCTGGATAGAGCGGATGCGGGGGCTCTTTCAGATGCACCCAATGACCCCTGATCTGGAGGCCGAGGTGGCACTCATGGCACTGGACGGGGAGGCACGGAGGTCAGTGATGTTGAAACCTCCGGGGCACCGCAACACTTTTGGAAAAGTGTTACAGATAGTAGAACAGACCCATGGGGACCCTACTAATGTGGGAGATTTAAGAACCCGTTTGTTTAGTCGGCTGCAAATAGAGGGGGAGACAATCACAGAGTATATGAATGTCCTTCAAGAATTGCATACGGCTATAGAAAGAAAGGACGGGGTAGGGGCAGGACCTGTTGACATTACCCTACGTGACCTACTGGTGACTGGTTTGTGAGATCCATTAGTCAAACAGGCACTGCGGGAACAGATCAGAATGAATCCCCGAATAGATTTTTCACAGGTGGGGAGTCAGGCACGTGCTCGAGAGCTGGAGCATGGGATGACGGTCCCCGTGGGGAAAGTCCGAGGTGTGGAGGCCTCCGTGTTATGAATGAGTCACCGAAGGAGGAAAAAACAAAAATACAAGCTAAGTCCAGAAAACCGGTGAGGTTGGTAGCTATCGGATTGCAGACCCCTGATCCTATTCACCACAACTAACAGTAGCTGAGGGGGGTTCCTATGGTGCCCTAGACTCCTCGTTCACAGCCGGAGAACTAAATAAGCCTAAATCAAGAAAGGGGAAATCTAAACTGCCCCAGAGCAGACCCCAAAGCAATAGACAGCCCCCAACATGTATTGTTGGTGAAAAGCAGATGAAAACACAAACACAGACAGAAAGACAGGTTGAGCAAACGATGGGGCCTAACTAACTAAATAGGAAAGGACAGAAAAGATGCTGGCTGCAATCCCCAAAAAACCCTACCAAAAATGTCCCAACCGTCTGATAGGGAAAAAGGCCCTGAAGTCGCTAGACTTCAAAATCACTATATCAGCACTCAGGTATATTCTGAAAACAGAGCAAAGAGATAAACTGATCAGAGACAAAAATGGAGCTCAGCCCATCCCAACAAAGGCAGGCTGAACACAAAACACTAAGCAAACAGACAAAATCTCATGGAAAAATAAGAGAGCAAGAACTTAGCTTTCAGTAGACAGGACTAACTGGTTGCAAGAGCTCAGAGCAGAAAGGATCACCAGCACCCCTGTAGGACGTCGGCTGCCATATATCCACTCAGTGATTCCGGGTGTCCAATCAGGCTCCACCTGTTCAGATGACAGGTTCTTCTCAACCCAATCAATTTCACTACCTCTCTTCACCAGCAGAGGGAGTTCATCAGCCATCAACGGTGAAGGGGAAAATGAACTCACAACACCTCTGCGAGTGAAAGTCGAGGAGCCTCAGTGGGTGGAAGAGATGAAGCAAGAGCTGAAAAGTATTAAAGGCGAGTTGGCCAAAGTAAAGAGAAGAACCGAGACCGGGACTGGACGACCTAGTTTTAACCCCGACTCTTGGGGATCGCGCTCCCCGCAGGGTGGTCAGTCTACACAGGCCCGGTGTTTTGAGTGTGGAGAACCAGGCCACTTTGCCCGAGAGTGTCTGCGGCGTGGGAGATACCCACCCCGGCGGCCATTAAACTAAAGGGCTCCAGGCTGGGGGAACGCCGCTCGGAGCCGAAAACCATAACTAGGGGTGGTGGAAGTCCCGAAGATTTGGCAGCAAAATGTCCGGTGGTTTGGGCAGAAGTGGAGGGCCGGTGCATGGTGGACACGGGGTCATAAGTAACCACTATGCCCGCAACGTACTTTCAACAGAACTTCCCGGAAGCAGCAAGGCCTCAGTGGGGGCCCGTGATCAGATTAGTAGCTGCCAACCAACTGCCGGTCCCAGTTGCCGGGGTGGTGTGGGTGCAAGTGACTGTGCGGTAAATCCCTTGGTCACAGAGGGGTGTTACTGACTCAAGGAGAAGCTGATAAGCAACACCCCGTTACCCTAGGCATGAATGTTCTACGAGAGTTCGGCAACCTACTGCTCAATGACCCTACACAGAGGATACTGAAGCAGTGGGGTTCTCGCACAGCCCAAGGGCAGGTATTCCAGCAGCTGGTGCAGGGAGCATGGGTACATCAGGATCGTCAAGAAGGTGAGGCTCTGGGTAAGGTCATCACGCCAGCGACTCCCCTGCTTGTGTTACCTCCTGGACAGACTGTGGTGGCCCTGCCCATTCGAGCCCCGATACCCTTGGAGGGCGTGGAGGTGCAGGTGGAGCTGTGTCACTCGGAGCATTTACCTCCTGGCATACTGGTGGCCCATTCCCTGGCTGCTGTGCAAAAAGGAGCCATCCTGGTATGCTGCGTTAACCTTGAAGACCGAGACACCGTTCTGAAAGCACGGACTGTACTGTCCAAACTAGTAAGGCCTTTAGAAGAAGTGCTGCCAGCTCCGGCAGTTCAATTACGAGTACACCCTGAGGATCCTTGGGAAGTAACAATACGAACCTTACAGGCCCACGAAGTCTCGGCCCAAGAGTAGGGCTGAAATATTTTGGAGCAGATGCGGGCCAAGCTTTCTGGGTTAACTGCAGCCCAACTCGCACAGATAAAAACACTGCTGGGACAGTACCATGAAGTGTTTGCTAGTCATGAGGATGATTTTGGGTGTACCACCGCCATCACTCATGAAATCCCCACAGCAGGAGCGGCCCCTATCCGGAAACGATATTGACAGATACCGCCACAACTCTATCAAGAGGTGAAAACTTTGCTGGCCGAAATGCTGCGAAAGGGGGTGATACGGGAAATTCAAAGCCCCTGGGCGGCCCCGATCATGTTGGTCCGGAAGAAAGATGGTACACTACGATTCTGTGTGGATTATCGTAAACTGAGTGCTTGCGCTATTAAGGACTCATACCTGCTGCCCCGCATAGAAGAATCCCTGTCCGCCTTGGGAAAGGCAACATATTTTTCGACCCTGGACTTGGCCAGTGGGTACTGGCAGGTGCCCATGTCAGAAGAAGAAAGGGCCAAGACGGCGTTAATATTGCCTATGGGACTGTTTGAGTTCAATCGGAACCCATTTGGGTTGGCCAACACCCCAGGGACCTTTCAGCGATTGATGGAGCGATGTCTGGAAGATCTCAATTTTGAGGCCACGTTGATCTACCTGGATGACATCATTGTCTATGCCGCCACCTTCGAGGACCACCTGAAGCGGTTGGGACAGGTACTCAGCCAGTTGCAAAAGTACGGGTTGAAGGTGAAGCCTCAGAAATGCCACCTATTTTGCTCTCAGATTGAGTATCTGGGTCATGTCGTTTCGGCAGAGGGTGTGAGGCCATCCCGGGAGAAGGTTGCTGCTATCCAGGAATGGCCTACCCCCAAGATGGTGAAAGATATGCGGGATTTTCTGGGGTTAGCCGGATATTACCGTCGCTTCGTAAAGAATTTTGCATGTCGAGCTCGAGCACTGCATGACCTACTAAAGGGGGCTCCCGCTGGGGCCAATGGATGCAAAATACAGTGGCAACACCCTCAGGAAGAGGCCTTCCGAGACCTCAAGGCTGCACTCTCGGATGCCCCAGTGTTGGCTTATGCGGATTTCTCTCAACCGTTCATCTTGCACACTGATGGGAGTCTTCACGGGCTGGGGGCTGTGTTGTCACAGGTTCAGGATGGCCGGGACAGGGTGATCGCATATGGAAGCCGCTCACTCCATGACTCTGAGCGTAACCCTGACAATTACAGCTCTTTTAAGCTCGAGCTCCTCGCTGTGGTGTGGGCTGACAGAGAGATTCGCGGAGTACCTAGTGGGCTCCGAGGTGGTAGTGCGAACTGACAACAACCCGCTGGCTCATCTGGAAAATGCCAAATTGGGGGCTCTGGAACAACGATGGGTGGCCCGGATGGCGAAGTACAATTATAAGATTATCTACAAAAGAGGGGCCGAGAATGTCCATGCAGACGCCTTCTCCAGGATTCGACATACAACTCCAGGGCAAAATCGAGACAAAGAATTGGAAGGGGAGGAAATCCTGTTCGCTCTCAATGCTACCGTGCTCACAACTGACAATAAAAAGATATCTTCATCTGAGACCCCAAGGGGCATACTGGAACAATCCCGTGATAAGTGGATACACCAGCAGCAAGAAGACAAAGAGATTGATCTTCTCAGAACATGGGTCGCCGCCGGGCAATTACCCACTGACTCTCAATGGCAAAGTTTGCTTCAGGACCTGTTGCTTATGCTGCAACAATGGGAGAGGTTGGTTATCCAAAAGGGATTATTGTATCATAAAATAACATCGCAAACAACCTCGATGACGGTTTGGCAGGTGGTTACGCCAGGAGCCCAACTTCACGTATTGGCTCGGGAGGCTCACAAAAAAGGGGCCCATTATGGAACAAAAAAAACTTTGCAATGGCTGTAACAGAAAGCTTACCACCCGTGCTTGCCGGCTGTTGTGGACGAAATTTGCCGGACCTGCCGGTTGTGTGAATTAGCCAAACCGCCCGCTCAGCGAGCCGCAACACAGACTATTGTGACCACAGCGCCCCTTGAGCTCCTGACGGTGGATTATTTGACCATTGGGCCCGCATTCCAGGGATACGAACACTGTCTCGTTATGGTAAATCATTTCACTAAGTTCGCTGTGGTCACCCCCACCCGGGATCAGACCGCAGAGTCAGCTGCCTCCGCAATTTGCAGAAACTTTATACAAGTATACGGCTGTCTGCAGCGAATACATTCTGATCAGGGAGCATGTGTTTTGGTAAAAGTCATGGAAGAACTACATCACCTCTATGGAATTGACAAATCCTGGACCACACCGTATCACCTGCAAGGGAATGGGGCTTGTGAACGATTTAATCGGACATTGAATCAGATGTTGCTCACTCTGGAAAGTGACAAGAAGGCCCGTTGGCCCGAATATGTTTCCGAATTAGTTTGGGTCTATAACAATATGGTACATCGAGTGACTGGTTATACCCCCTATTCCCTGTTGTTTGGGAGAGAAGGTAAAGGGATCACGGAGGTGGAGTTAGACCCCAAAGAACCTCAGCCCTGGACTGGAGTGTTGTCTTGGGTCCGAAATCATCGTCATCGGCTGCGAACTCTTCACCGAATTGTACACACCAAGCTCCGAGACTGGGAGCACCCAGGGAAGAATACAACCCCGCCTCCTCACCTCCAAAGCAGGGACCTGGTGCCTGTACTAGATCAACGCCCCCAAAACAAACTGGAGCCGCGTTGGGAAGAAAGTCCTTATCAGATCTTACGCCGTATCCATCCAGACGGACCGGTGTATGAAATACAACCTGAAGAGGATGAAACACTACCCGCTCGTGTTGTGCATCGTAATATGTTACACCCATGTACTTCCTCTGACCCAAAGCAACCGGAGCCTGCCCCGTCGACATCCGAACCGTCTTCCATATGTTGGGACCCGGATGACGACGAAGATTGTCTCCCGGGACCCGGAGGCCCTCCACACAGTAATGAACCATCTGACACAATTAGCCCGCCCGCACCAACCAGCCCACCGATATCTACCACCCCAGACGATTCTACCCCAGTTGAACGTAGACGCTCCGAGCGGTCAACAGCCGGCAAACCCCCCGAACGATATGAGCAAGATCAATTCGTATGGCAACGAACATTGAAACCCCTACAGACCGAGCTCAATAGACTAAGGCCCTCGCCCGAGGACTGGCGAGTTTACAGGATGGGGTTGTGTGGGGAGGAGGACTCCCAGACAGTGAATGGGCAGGTACCCAGGGGACCGCCTTCGGGGTTCTTGAGGGAACGATACAGGGAGGACAGTAAAGGGAGAGACTTGACTGAAGTTGTCAGGGAAACAGGGGGCGGGGCAAGCTTAAAGGGAGCAGGGGGCGCGCTGAAGTGGCAGTTGACAGGAAGCCGGACAACAGACAAGAAGTCGGGTGAGACAGAGAGAACCGAGGGAGGGGACGGTGTGTTTTGGAGAGACCGATAGGGCCTGTGAAAGGAAAACTGCGGACTCACCGACACGTGAGACTTGAGAGTCGTTCACCGGCGGCCGCTTCCCTCATATGGTCGCATCCAGCTGCCCCCGCTGTTTCCCGCCCTGTTGTGACAGGTCCACGACCTCCACTGACCACTGCGACAACAGACAATTCCTTGACAGAGGTCAGGACACTGCCCCCGCCTTCTCCCACATCTGCGGCCCTGTCATCACCGGGCCCAGGAGGCGCCACCTTGCTACAGGCGGCAGGAGAGGCCCCTGTCCGGTTGGCTAAGGGGCCTCAGGCAGAGGTTAGTGAACGGCTATATTTAGAGACTGCATCATAACTCTGTGGCAGGACGAGAGCCACAAGGAGATGCCTGCAGTGCCCCACC
The DNA here is from genome assembly GCF_039654945.1 of Dendrobates tinctorius. NCBI lineage: Eukaryota > Metazoa > Chordata > Amphibia > Anura > Dendrobatidae > Dendrobates > Dendrobates tinctorius. The sequence continues at coordinate 24,354,361 of NW_027361693.1, read as the reverse complement.
GGCATCGTTTCTTCAGGGCCTGTTGTGCCCCACTGGCATCGTTTCTTCAGGGCCTGTTGCACCCCACCGGCATCATTCCTTCAGGGCCTGTTGCGCCCCACCGTCATCGTTTCTTCAGGGCCTGTTGTGCCCCACTGGCATCGTTTCTTCAGGGCCTGCTATGCCCCATCGGCATCGTTTCTCCATGGCCTGTTGCGCCCCACCGGCATAGTTTCTTCAGGGCCTGTTGCGCCCCACTGTCATTGTTTCTTCAGGGCCTTTTGCGCCCCACCGGCATTGCCACTTCAGGGCCTGTTGTACCCCACCGGTATCGTCTCTTCAGGGCCTGTCGAGCCCAGTTCCGTCACGGAATATCGAGGCGTCAATCCAGCCACATCAGCGATCTCAACGCGGCCACTCTTGTGATCCTAACAGACCCCCTGGAAGGATAAGTTTAATATAGGAGCTAAGGACCCGTGGTTGGCCGTTTCGTGGCCCCATAATATCCAGCCTTGCCGGGTTAGTTGCTTTCTCGTTAAAAGAAAGTGTTGTTATTGTTGTTGAGTCCCTTCGAGGACAATTAGTGTTACTCCTTTTTGCTTGTTCAGTATAGCCCCAGCGGCTCCAGTTCATAAAAGATACTTTCCATAAAAGATACTTTCCACAAACCTTACTCAGTCTCGTGTCTTGTCACTGCATCCTGCGAACCTGCTGAACCCTACATTACCGCTCCCTGTTTTTGCAGAAAGATGTTGGCTGCACCATGTCGTTCATTATGCACAGTAGGTACGTAAGTTATTCAGACCCCTTTAAATTTTTCACTCTTTGTTTTATTGCAGCCATTTGGTAAACTCACCCCATCTTGACTGAAAAAAAACTGAAATGTAGAAATTTTTGCAAGTTAATTAAAAAAGAAAAACTGAAATATCACATGGTCATACATATTCAGACCCTTTGCTCAGTGTTGAGTAGAAACAATCTTTTGATCTTGTACAGCCATGAAACATACTGGGAATGATGCAACAAGTTTTTTTACACCTGAATTTGGGGATCCTCTGCCATTCTTCCTTGCAGATCCTCTCCAGTTCCATCAGGTTGGATGTGAATGTTGGTGGACAGCCATTTTTAGGTCTCTCCAGAAATGCTCAATTGGATTTAGGTCAGTGCTCTGGCTGGGCAAGTCAAGAATGGTCACAGAGTTGTTCTAAAGCAGCTCCTTTGTTATTTTAGCTGTGTGCTCAAGGTCTTTGTCTTGTTGGAAGGTGAACCTTCGGCCAAGTCTGAGGTCCAGAACACTCTGGAAGAGGTTTTCATCCAGGATATCTCTGTACTTGGCTGCATTCACGTTTCCTTCAATTGCAACCAGACGTCCTGTCTCTACAGCTGAAAAACAACCCCTAGTATGATATTGCCACCACAATGTTTCACTGTTGAGATTGTATTGGGCAGGTAATGAGCAGTGCCTGGTTTTCTTCACACATACCACTAAGAATTATCACCAAAAAAGTCTATCTTCATCTCATCAGACCAGAGAATCTGATTTCTCATAGTGTGGGAGTCCTTCTTGTGTTTTTTCGCAAACTCTATGCGGGATTTCATATGTCTGGCACTGAGGAGAGGCTTCCATTGGGCCACTCTGCCATAAAGACCTGACTGATGGAGAGCTGCAGTGTTAGTGACTTTGTGGAATTTTTTTCTCATCTTCCTAATGCATCTCTGGAGATCAGCCACAGTGATCTTAGGGTTCTTCTTTGCCTCTCTCACCAAAGCTCTTCTCCCATGATTGCTCAGTTTGGCTGGATGGCCAGGTCTAGGAAGACTTCTGGTGGTCCCAAACTTTCTTCCATTTAAGGATTATGGAGGCCACTGTGCTCTTAGGAATCTTGAGTACTGCAGAAATTCTTTTGTAACCTTGGCCAGATCTGTGCCTTGCCACAATTCTTTCTCCTTGGTCAGTTATCTTGCTCCTTTCTCCTTGGAGCTCCTTGGTCAGTTCCTTTGACCTCATGATCCTCATTTGGTCTGACATGCACTATGAGCTGTGAGGTCTGATATAGACAGGTGTGTGCCTTTACAAATCAAGTCCTATCAGTTTAATTAAACACAGCTGGCTTCGAATGAAGGAATAGAACCATCGCAAGGAGGATCACAAGGAAATGGACAGCATGTGACTTAAGTATGAGTGTATGAGCAAAGGGTCTGAATACCTATGACCATGTGATATTTCAGTATTTCTTTTTTAGTAGATTTGCAAAAATGTCTACATTTCTGTTTTTTTCATTGAAGATGGGATGCAGAGTGTACATTAATGAGAAAACAAATGAACTTTTGCCAAATTGCTGCAATGTAACAAAAAGTGAAAAATTTAAAGGGGTTTGAACACTTTCCATACCCACTGTACATCTATGGCATATGAAAGAAAAAGGTTAGCTTTTAAATACAGTAGAAAACTAAAATTAAATCAGAATATCCTTTCTTATGCAAGGAATAGTGATGGGTGAACCTGAACAGTAAATTTTGGGGTATGTACCGAAGAGCTACTGTTTGGGCATGGACCCTGAACACGGACTTCTCCAGGAAGTCCATGGAACTGTTTGGGTTTGGCACCCCAAACAGCAGCTGTTTCCCATACTGTCATCTACATAACAGCACGAGAAACACCGGTGGCTCTGATTGGTGGTAAGATCATTATGGCCCGTCAGAGTGCTGCGATTCCAGCAGCTGTGACTGGCTGGAAAAACTTTACTTCTGGTTATTGAGGCATAGGCCGATGAGAGAGAGTACTACTTTCATCAGTCTATGCCCTGCTGCTAATAAGAGCAAGAGCATGTGCGGGTGATGGGAGTATTCATAAGCCAACATTTGCACTATAAATAAATAAATAAAATGTCAAGGGTTTTCCTCTATTTTTGATAACCAGTTTTGCAAAATTGACAGCTGCGGGCTGCAACCCTCAGCTTTTCATGGCTGGTTATCAAGAAGAGAGGAATCCTCACACCATTTTTTAAATTGTTTAAATGAATATTATTCAAAAACAGCATGGGGTCCTCCCCATTTTTGACGATCAGCCAAGCTAAAGTAGACAGTTGGGGGCTAGTATTCCCAGGCTGATAATGGGCCATGTATTTTTCCACCTCTAAGGCTAAAAATGGCATCCCACAACCGCCCCAGAAAAATGAAGTGAGCTTTGTAAACTTGATAACATCACCACTAGTCATTGATGCCGCACTTTGAGCAGCTCATTCTCGGATGGTTTTCAGTCTGGACGGTCATATCTTGGCATCCTCCAGGCTGAAAACCACTAATCACTGACATGGATTATGGTGTGTGAAAGAATGTCGGACAGGTGAGGGCTATGCTTGCTTTTTATTTTTGTTTTTTTACAGGACACCAGGGCTTTAATGGAATGGGTATTTGGTGAGTATTGTTGTTTGTTATTTTCAGTTATTTTACAAGGGATGAGGGCTTCAATGTAATGGGTGAAAGGTGAGTATAATTTTGTTTCTTATTTTTAATTGTAAAGTAAAATGGTGTGTATTTTTATTTCAAATAAAGGACTTTATATTGGCTGGAGTTTATTTAAAATATGACTATGGGGTAAGTAATGGGCATGTGTCTTACAGATGCCTCTCCATTACAAATCTGTGGGTTTAAAATCATCTGACAATACAAAGCTGAGATCACCCCAACAAATATTACCCCAATTGAAACTGCCACATGTAAACTGGGTTGAGCTGAGCAAAGTGCCAGAATTGGTGCATCTAATAGATTTACCTTTTCTGAGGCAGCTGCAAGCTACTATTTTTAGGGAGGAAGGCAATATCCATGGCCCTTTACCAATACCAGCCCCCCAGCTGTCTGCTATAGCTCGACTGGTTGTCAGAATTTTGCAGGACCAATACCATTTTTTTTAATTATTTAGTGTGGGGACCCCTCTATTCTTGACAACCAACCATGATAAACCTGACAGCTAAGGATTGCAGTCTGCAGCTGTCAGTTTTGCCATGCTGATCAAAAATAGAGGATAACCCACACCTTTTTTATTTATTTACAAATTGTGCAGGCACCTGCTGATGAATGCTCCCTTCAACAGTGCCTGCTATCACTCTTATTAGCGGCAGCAGGGGTAATTTGATTGGAGGAGTACTCCCAACAGCCAACGCCTGTGACTGGAGGTAAACTTTTTTCTCTTGTCACAGATTCTAGCTTACGCTCTCATCTGACAGCATGGGAACCGCAGTAATAAGCTTCCCACCCATCAGATCCCATGTTTGCTGCACTGTCATGAAGTTGACAGCATGACAAACAACGGATATTTGGTCCCCTCATTCATCTGAATGGGGTACGGGTTTGGGTATTGCTTTGGCAACCAAATCAAATTTTTAAAAATTTTTTAATTGTTCAGCCAAACTCAAACATCCAGCGGTTCGCCCATCACTAGTAAGAAATCAATCTAGCAGAGATGTGTTTCTGTCATGAAGTTGACAGCATGACAAACAACGGATATTTGGTCCCCTCATTCATCTGAATGGGGTACGGGTTTGGGTATTGCTTTGGTAACCAAATCAAATTTTTAAAAATTTTTTAATTGTTCAGCCAAACTCAAACATCCAGCGGTTCGCCCATCACTAGTAAGAAATCAATCTAGCAGAGATGTGTTTCTGCTTCTCTAAACACCAATGAAATGGGTCCCTAAGTATGTATGTGTGATGTTCATCTGGAAAGAACAACCTTTAAGCCGCATACTGTCTGATGGCACGGCGGACAGGGACCCTATATGTTAGACAGGAAAAACACTGTTAGGGCTGGCAGAATGCACTAAATAATAAAAAAATGATAATAAGGTGGTTTGCAGCCCGGGGTCTAGCGTGCAGAGATTTTAACTGCTGCTCAGTAAGGGTGGACAATGAATGGCAGTATCGCACTGGACACACGTGGGTTAAACGCCACCCAGTATGTAGTAGCGATGGGCTCTGTTGCATCACAGAACCACGATACCCCATAACACAGACACCGTACCCTGACTGTCACAGGGCACAACTGAGTCAGCGCTAGTGTACGGTCACAAGACTCTGCCCCAAAAACGTAGAGTAAGAGCCTCTCTAGACCCACTAGGCGCACGGCGTCGCACCTACGAAAGCCACTAATAGACGCTGGTTACTGTGGAGTGCAGAACAAGCGCACAGTGGCGTACAGGCAAAACCACTACTTGGCACTGAAGCTAGGCTCTGACTCCTACCTGTACTATCAGCCTAAGCACTACCAGTCAAGGCTGATCAACACATGGGTGCCAAGGGTAGGGGTTTCTTAATGAGTCAGTCACCAGAGACATTCATACGTGCATACAACACTCACTCCACATTGTCTATACTAGCGCACTTCCGTGTGATCCTTTTATAACTGCAGCCTTCCAGGACCTTCCTGATGGCCCAATCTGAGCTGCTTGAGGACCTGAGCATGTGACCTCCAACCACCAATGAGGGGTCGACTCACAGGCATGCTCAGATGGAGAAAAGCAGGACTTAGTCCCAGGATGCTGGATGCTATAGCTGAACCTAGGGTGGCAGCAGCAACCGGACGCATAGCATTAGCCTAAGCAAGATGACGTCTCTGCTGAGCAATAACCTCTGCGGCTACAGAAGACTGGAAGACTGCAGTGGACATGGCTTGAGATTCCCCCTGTGCAGTAGGGGGATCTCGACACCTAACAGCAATTACTTGGCATAATGAACACCTGAGTCAGCTGACACCTCCCAGTCACAGATTGGCTATTCAAGCTGTCAATCAACACACTGACAGATCAGCATGCCCCTGTACCAGATTGGATGGTCAAGCTGTCAATCAATGTACTGACAGATTCGGCATGCCCCTGTACCGAATTGGATGGCCGAGCTGTCAGTAACTGCATCTCAGACACCCTGAGGGGTGGAACTGTGACAAGGAGGAGGAGGAGGCGAGGCATCGTGAGGTGGTGAGGATGGCTAGTGAGATGTCTTTCGGAAATACACGTTTAAATGGTGTACTTTGGCAAGTAAGTCTGGGTATGAACTGCTGTACAACCAAGTTCTGCACGTGGGCCATGCATGAAACGTGTACCAGCTTGAAGAGCTTTAAAGCCACCACCATGTTACATCCATTATCGCACACAACTTACTGATATTGATCATACAGCTCCACCCACCCCAGTATTATATTTACCTTACAGCGGATTCATCCACTATGACAGTGGCTCCATTGGTATCCGGTGGCCAAAATGAACTGTGGAGCTCACAAAACTCAGGTTTCACGGCACCTACTGGCACTCTGAAAATGTGAAGCAAGGGCCGCATAATGACATGAACAGTGCCAGCGTTGGCGGCAGGCAGACAAGGCAGCTGCCTAGGGCCCCCGCTCCCCCAGGGGCCCCCAGCTAGCGGCACATCATGCAGCCACAATGGGACCCCTGTGAGGCAGGGGGGCCTGCCTGCCGCCAGCACCGACTCACCCCACCGCCGCTTTGAAGTATACTGGTGTCTAGTTCAAAGCAATGATGGAGGAGAGAGCATCAGCTGATGCTCCCTCAACTATCATTCCCCGCTCGGCCTCTGACACTGAGGGAACGCAATGACATCATCGCACACTCACTGTGTGCCAGGCAGTGCAGAAGACATGAGCCGGGAGCAGCGCGGGCATGAGGAGAGGTGAGGAGTGCGTTTTTTTTTTAAATGTAACAGTGTGTATTGTCTGGACTATGGGGCCATTCTTGGGGGGTGTTAGATGCTATGTGGTGCTGTTCTATATGCTTTGTGGTGCTGTGCTATATACCATGTGGGGCTGTGCCATATACGATGTGGTGCTATGCTGTATACCATGTGGGGCTGTGCTATATACCATGGTGCTGTGCTGTATGCCATGTGGTGCTGTGCTGTATACTATGAGGGGCTGTGCTATATACCATGTGGTGCTGTGCTGTATACCATGTGATGATATTGATATAGTCTATCTTGACTTCAGCAAAGCATTTGACAAAGTATCTCACACAATCCTTATTGAAAAAATGAAAAAAGTGTGGAATGGACAAGGCAACTGTTGGGAGGATTCATAACTGGCTTAGTGATCGGACCCAAAGAGTGGTCGTAAATAGCTGCACATCCAGGTGGAAGAATGTCTCAAGTGGGGTACCACAGGGCTCTGTCCTGGGCCCTGTATTGTTCAACATCTTTATCAATGATTTAGGTGAAGGAATTGAGGGTAAACTGATTAAATTTTCTGATGACACAAAGCTAGGAGGGATAGCTAATGCTAGAGAAGAGAGAGAGGATTCAAAAAGATATAAATAAACTGGAGCAGTGGGCAGCAACTAACAGAATGGTTTTTAACAGGGAAAAATGCAAAGTACTACATCTGGGCAATAAAGATGAAAAAAGCATATACAGAATGGGAGGAATAGGGCTAAGCAACAGCACATGTGAAAAAGACTTCGGTATACTAATAGATCACAAACTGAATATGAGTCAACAGTGTGATGCAGCAGCAAAAAAGGCAAATGCAATTCTAGGATGTATTAATAGAAGCATACAGTCTAGATCACGTGAAGTCATTATTGCCCTCTACTCCTCTTTGGTCAGACCTCATCTGGAATACTGTGTCCAGTTTTGGGCGCCACATTTTAAAAAAGACATCAACAAACTGGAGCAATGTCAGGAAAGAGCGACCAGAATGGTGATCGGTCTGCAAACCCTGTCTTATGAGGAAAGGTTGCAGGATTTGGGAATGTTTAGCTTGCAAAAGAGAAGACTGAGAGGAGACTTAATAACTGTTTACAAATATCTCAAGGGCTGTCACATTGTAGAAGGATCGTCTTTATTCTCATTTGCACAAGGAAAGACTAGAAGCAATTGGATGAAATTGAATCGGAAGAGACACAGATTAGATATTAGAAAAAACTTTTTGACAGTTAGACTAATCAAGGAGTGGAACAGGCTGCCACGAGAGGTGGTGAGTTCTCCTTCAATTGAATTCTCCAAACAGAGGCTGGACAGACATCTGTCTGAGGTGATTTAGCGAATCCTGCTTTGAGCAGGGGGTTGGACCAGATGGCCCAGGAGGTCCCTTCCAACTCTACGATTCTATGATTCTATGCGGTATACCATGGTGCTGTGCTATATACAATGTGGGGCTGTGCTATATACCATGTGGTGTTGTGCTATATATCATGTGGGGCTGTGCTGTATACCATGTGGGGGTGTGCTATATACCATATGGGGCTGTGCTATGTACCATGTGGGGCTGTGCTATATACTATGGCACTGTGCTATATACCATGTGGGCCTGTGCTGTATTCCATGCGGGGCTGTGCTATTTACCATATGATGCTGTGTTATATACTATGCGGCTGTTCTATATGCCATGGGGGTACATTAAACATTATATTCTATTGGGGAGGCTGTGCTATATAATATGTAGGCTACATTATTTTCTATGGGGGGCTGTATTTTATTTATTATATTCTATGGGGGGAGATTGCATCATACTTTATGATGGGGCTACATTATACTATATGAGGAGGCTACATTGTATTCTATGGGTGGCTGCATTATATTCAATGGGGGGGCTAGACTATATTGATGGAGGCTTCATTATATTTTATGAGGGGGCTACATTATATTCTATTGGGGCTGCTTTATACTATAGGAGGAGATCTACATTGTATTCTATGAAGGGGCTACATTAATCTATATAAGGGGCTGCATTATATTCAATGGGGGCTGCATTATACTCAATGAGGGGGCTGCCATATATTATATGGAGGGGCTGCATTATACTATATGAGGGGGGCTACATTATATTCTATGGGGGAGTTTCTTTATATTCTGTGGGGTGGCTGCATTATGCTCTAAGGGGTGGCTGCATTATACTATAAGAGGGGGGCTGCATTATATTCTATGGGGGTTACATTATATTGTATGGTGGGGCTGTATTATACCATGGGGTGGCTGCATTATACTCTGTAGGGTGGCTGCATTATGCTCTGTTGGGTGGCTGCATTGTACTGTATCAAAGACTATGGGGAATACATTATATTATATGAAGAACTATGGGGTGCATTATACTATGAGAAGTGAATTGTACTATATGGATGACTGGCGGTGTATTATACTATATGGAGCACTATGAGGAGTGTATTATACTATATGGAGGACTGAGCAGTGTATTTTAATGTATGGAGGACTATGAGGAGTGTATTGTATTATATGGAGGACTGAGTGTATTTTAATATATGGAGGGCTATGAGGAGTGTATTATGCGATATGGAGGAATATGAGGAGTGTATTATCCTATATGGAGGACTATGGGGAGTGTATTATACTATATTACTATATGGAGGACTGAGGAGTGTATTTTACTATATGGAGGACTATGGGGCACATTATATTATATAGAGGACTATGGGGTGTAAACTGTAGATGTGCTGCTGATAACATGATACTGTATGGGGACAGATTGATCCATTAGTGATCGTTCTGTCCCCATCATTCTTTCTCAGATGGTGGAAAGCGGCCGGGAAACACGTGTTGAATGACTTCAATATCGTCGATCACACTCATTTAGCGGCCTGATCTCAGCGCATGTAAATACAGTCGAAATGCTTCTGTGTGATGTGCAATATGTTAGCATTTGGGGCCCCATTTTAAACTTTGCCTAGGGTCCCACTTTGCCTAAAATTGACCCTGGACATGGAGGTGGATGTAGTTTTGGTGGTGGGCAAAGTCCAAAATTCAAATGAGAATGTTTGAAATGGCATTGTAAAGGGGTGGGGAATATGTATTCCATTATCTTTTTAACTATTTGGCATGAGGGAGGGACCTCCCGAATGTAGGAGTGAATGCTCACCCAAAAGTATAATATAGTGCTGAGGAATATGTTTTCCACTATCAAGCTAACAATTATGAATGAGGCATTGTCCTCCCAAATGTATAATTGCGGGCCCTCACAAATGTAAAAGGAATTTAATATTTTTTTTTTGCGTTACATACAAGTTATGAAGGAAAAATGTTTCTTAGCATTTTTCCTGGTAAAAGCTATTTAGGTTTGGTTTAATAGGTTTTCTTATAATTCCATGAAACTGACACAATAGTCTGACAACATTATTCCCAGAAACTATATGCGAGTCAGAAATGCATGCAGGCATCTTTTCCATTCTGTTCCCATTTAGTTTTAGTTTTTCCCATCCATTTCAGCTTTATTCTCAGGCCCCCAGACCTGTTTGTTGGGACCAGCAGAAAAATATTCTGCTTTCCCATTGACTTGTATTGTATTCGTTGTTCGATACGAATACCCGAATAATAGTAATTATTCGGACCGAATGTCCCAATATTTCCCTATTCGATCATCACTAACCATGTGATATCACAGCTGAAGGGCAATATGGGGAAGTCCTCATTTCTACTCAAAACATCATAAGCCTGCTATCACCAATAATAATCTCAAAATGATTCAATTCACATTTAGTTGGAAGTTTCAGGAAATTCATCCTCAGTGGATCATCTAGGTAGATAGCAAATGAGTTTTTGCATAAATTTGATGTATTTTCCATTAAAATCTTAACATTTTATTAAATGCTGATAATTGACATTTCATGTAAATATCTGACTTGACAGATCGAAAAACTATAAATTTATGATAATCAAAATTTGTGTCAGCCTCAAAACTTTTAACCACTAGTACAAAACACCATTGTCATTGGTTGATATGCAGAAGTACTTGGATTTGACCCTTGTGAAGGGCTGAGTGTGAAAATTCAATCATTCAGAGGTGATGAATACTAAAAATATTTTTACAATCATAATCACTTTTGTTGAAAATGAGTATTTTATGCTTATCGACTCAAGTTATTATTTGCACAGGTGGTGATTATACTTTTTGGTGGTCAGTATATTTTTTACATTTTTGGTGCATATTTTTTTGCACATAATTTCTCTAATAAAACTTAACTTTTTGTATAATGTTGTTTTTCTTTCTATTCTTACTTAGAAAATTAAAATCAAAACAAAAAAGTGCAATAGATTAAATCCACAGGATTTCCTGAATATCATATTTTAAATTTAGACCAAACTGTTTTTACATAAAATAAAACAATTCATAATCAAAGGCAAAATAGAGGAACATTTTTGAGAACAAGTGAGAACAGAGAACTACAGTAAAATTTCTTTCCTTGAAAACAAAACCTTGCTAGGAAGCTATGCGTGGGTCATGGATGAACAAATTCAAATCCACAGAGTTACAATAATTGCAAGGTGCAGACTCTTGAAATAAAAACAGCAGGTTGTGAACAGCAGGACTGAGAGAAATATTCCCAAATTTACTTTTACTGTCATACACATAGATACAGTGCTGTGTAAAGTCCCTCCATCCAGATGCCCCTATTACAGTATATTTGTCACATTTAATGGTTTCTGATCTTCAAAAAAATAGAAACATTTAAGAAAACCTAAGTAAACACATTAAACTATTTTGAATTATTGTTAAAGGCAATGTCTTAATACCGAAATTTTCAAAATGCTAGCTAATGTTTCTACTGCTTTGATTTACTATAACACTGTCTAGGTAGACCAAAACCCTGAATAGGTTCCCATTGATGATGTACATTTTACCTACAATTTACTTTTAGTTTCCATTTGAAACTTTAGAATTTGTCAAAACCAATCTTAATATTATAAGCATCAAATTAAGTTCAGTTCTTCACAAAATAAATATATTTGAACATAATTGAAGAGTATAAAATTTAGTCTTTAAGTAACCCTTCATGTCCCAATCCTGCTTCCACCTTTCTGACGAGACCAAATTTTACATTTCTGACCAGCATCACTTTATGAGGTAATAACTCTGGAACAATTCAACATATCCCAGTGAATTTTATTTCATGTGATGACATATTAAAGGTGATATAGAAATCCAGAAAGATTTGTGGACTTGCTCACGCTGCTGTTTATTGAAGTTGACAATTTCAGAAAATTAGCTTTAGCCTAAATATTTATTTTTCACAAGGGAGGGTAACAAGAGAAAATGGACTGTGCAATTTGCTTTCCAAATTCTCTTGAGAACAATGATACCTTATATATGATGAAAAACTACTATTTGGGTGCATGGCAGGGCTCAGAAAGATTGGAGCACCATTTGACTTTTATAGTGCAAAAGTAGCTGTAATAGAAAACTCTGTGCTGTACTTCAATAGTGTAAAACCCCCACAACTGACCACAATTTGGAAACTACAGCACTCAAGGAACTTGCAATCATTGTTAAAAATGAGTATTTTATGCTGTGGTGTAGTAACCACTATGTCCGCTAGGGAGTGCTGTGTTGAGGTTCCAAGGGAGAGGATGAGTGGCAGAATCCTGAAGGATGGTTGTGTATCTCAAAGGGGGTGTCTTTGAGATGGAGACTTAGTCATGCGTATTGATCAGCAATGGTATTGCTGAGGGGTTATTTCAAGGTATAAGGGAGAATCTCTAGGTAACTTGGGAGTTGGGCAGGCCAGTTACCTACAAACCCACCCAGGGGTGTGTCTGAAAACGCCTGTATTAAAAAAGCTATGTGAGTGTGTGAAGGACCTGTGATGAGGTCATAGTCACGTGACCCGGTGGGCGTGGCTATAGACCATATAATGTGGCCAAGGTAGGTCACATGGGGTGAATGCTGGGACCTGGTTGGTCCAGTGTGGAAGGTCCTGCAGAGATGGAACTTTCTGCCAGACAGCATGTGAGAAGTGGCTGGGAGCAATGGCGATGTGTGCCTGAGAGTTCCCTGGATGGAAGAAACGTGTGCAGAATGCTGCAGCCGCATGAGGAACCCTGACGTGGGTGAGATAATTGTGAGGCTAAGTGAGACTGCGTACTGGACATTGATAATAAGAGTGAAGCATTATAATGGACACTATGCTGGTAATGCTATTAAGTGAACTTTCTGTTGCTGCTGTGGTTTATGAGGCGTGAATAAACCGCAAGGACTGTATGATTTGATGGAAAATCTGTGCCGGAACTGGTTTTTGCTCGCTGCAAGCGAGAATCCCCTAAGTAAATGACAGCGCTACCTCACAATGCTTATCGACTCAAGTTATTATTTGTGCAGGAACTCAAGGAACTTGAGTGGAGGCTTGAGGAGCACCTTGAACACACTTTTAGCTTCACAGAATTGTATAACGCTGAGCGTTGACAATGAAAAAATATTTTTTTTCTGTAAAAATGTTGATACATTTGTACAGTTGTACAATTTCTCCTGAGTACACCATATGTAGTGGAAAAGTACTGTTTTGATACATGGCAGGGCTCGGAAGGGAAGGAGCGTTAATTGAATTCTGGAGTAAAATTTTGGAATTAATAGCATTTCAATGCATTATACCTGTCAGTGAAACACTCTCAGTGATACACTGATGGAACCACTTTTAGGCCATGATCCTGACATGTTTTAAACAGGCCAGCATAGCTGCCAGACCTGGTGATCATCATAATGACTTCGGGTTGCAATGATGACCACCTGACGTTAGCTATTAAACTATAATGTAGTGTGTGGCCATAAAGCAGCTGAGATATGCTCAGTAATAGACAGAAAAAAGAGTTACAAACTTTGCTGTTGGACTGTCAGAAAAAACTCATTGACAGATTCTCAGTTAAAGAAGTTGATCTCTTTCTCTTGTTAGTGAAGCTTTCATCAGAAGTTGACCAGCATTTCTGTCCACATAATGGCTACTGATTGAGGAGCATGTGACCAGAACACTTTATCAGCCTCCTCTAATTCTAAAACATCTCACATTGTAAAATTGCTTTAACCCTTTAACAACCATCGATATGCATTAAAATGGTGGCCTTTAAGAGGCCTTATTCCCTCATTGCTGCTTTAAAATGATGAACGGGAATGAGGGTATAGCACCCTCAAGCAACAGAAATTCTCTGGCTAGTGGAAAATGGATGGTAGACAGTAGCATGCAACAGCAAATTTTCAACATAAAAACCAGTCTAATAAGAAAAAATACATTCGTATACATACTTATGTATTTAAACATATATAGATAAATATATACAGTATGTATATATATATATATATATATACACACATATATACACTCACTGGCCACTTTATTAGGTACACCTGTCCAACTGTGTGTTAAGACTTAATTTCTAATCAGCCAATCACATGGCGGCAACTCAGTGCATTTAGGCATGTAGACATGGTCAAGACAATCTCCTGCAGTTCAAACCGAGCATCAGTATGGGGAAGAAAGGTGATTTGAGTGCCTTTGAACGTGGCATGATTGTTGGTGCCAGAAGGGCTGGTCTGAGTATTTCAGAAACTGCTGATCTACTGGGATTTTCACGCACAACCATCTCTAGGGTTTACAGAGAATGGTCCGAAAAAGAAAAAAAATCCAGTGAGCGGCAGTTCTGTGGCCAGAAATGCCTTGTTGATGCCAGAGGTCAGAAGAGAATGGGCATACTGGTTCGAGCTGATAGAAAGGCAACAGTGACTCAAATTGCCACCCGTTACAACCAAGGTAGGCAGAAGAGCATCTCTGAACGCACTGTGCGTCGAACTTTGAGGAAGATGGGCTACAGCAGCAGAAGACCACACCGGGTACCACTCCTCTCAGCTAAGAACAGGAAACTGAGGCTACAATTTGCACAAGCTCATCGAAATTGGACAGTAGAAGATTGGAAAAACGTTGCCTGGTCTGATGAGTCTCGATTTCTGCTGCGACATTCGGATGGTAGGGTCAGAATTTGGCGTAAACAACATGAAAGCATGGATCCATCCAGCCTTGTATCAACGGTTCAGGCTGGTGGTGGTGGTGTCATGGTGTGGGGAATTTTTTCTTGGCACTCTTTGGGCCCCTTGGTACCAATTGAGCATCGTTGCAACGCCACAGCCTACCTGAGTATTGTTGCTGACCATGTCCATCCCTTTATGACCACAATGTACCCAACATCTGATGGCTACTTTCAGCAGGATAATGCGCCATGTCATAAAGCTCGAATCATCTCAGATTGGTTTCTTGAACATGACAATGAGTTCACTGTACTCAAATGGCCTCCTCAGTCACCAGATCTCAATCCAATAGAGCATCTTTGGGATGTGGTGGAACGGGAGATTCGCATCAGGGATGTGCAGCCGACAAATCTGCGCCAACTGTGTGATGCCATCATGTCAATATGGTCCAAAATCTCTGAGGAATGCATCCAGCACCTTGTTGAATCTCTGCCACGAAGAATTGAGGCAGTTCTGAAGGCAAAAGGGGGTCCAACCCGTTACTAGCATGGTGTACCTAATAAAGTGGCCAGTGAGTGTATATACACATATACACACACTGCTCAAAAAAATAAAGGGAACACTCAAATAACACATCCTAGATCTGAGTGAATGAAATATTCTCATCAAATACTTTGTTCTGTACAAAGTTGAATGTGCTGACAACAAAATCACACAAAAATCATCAATGGAAATCAAATTTATTAACTAATGGAGGCCTGGACTTGGAGTCACACACAAAATTAAAGTGGAATGTACAGTAATAAACAATAAATGTCTCAGCCCCAGCGCTAGCGCTACAGTCTACTCAGCAGCAGAATATTAGGATAATACCACAAAATTAATCCAAATAAGTAAATAAATAAAAATTTTAATATTTGCGCTCAGAGATAGAACTGTATGGATACTAAACTCCCCCTTGCAATAGAAGTGAAAGACTGAGTTGCAAAACTAAAAACAGCGTTAAGAGTCAGGCAACGCCCACTTGACACTTTGCCATAAAATTCAAAAATAAAAGAATAAAAAGGTACAATTCAGATTATCTGTATACACCACATGTGCAGAGTTCACCATGGAACTAGAAAAAAAGAAAACTGTCCATAGAAAAAAGAAAGATTACCTTGAGGTTAGCTGCTTTGAACTAATAGTGCTTAGCAGTCCAGGTCCTGTGGAGAGGAGGTTCCAATAGAACGATAGCGATAATTAATATAAAATCCAAGATATAGTCACCATATGAAGAGAAGGGATTGATGCTTTAAGTTACGGACGCTGTCCCGGCCGAAGACAGGCGTCCTAACTGCAGTGCGCCCACCTGGGCTGAAGGCGGTAGCGGCGCACGCAGAGTAAAGCTGACAAGGTCCGCAGGACCTTGCGTGACGTCACAGTCACGTGATGACTCACGTGACTAGCTATGGAGAGCGGTGAAGCTCAAAAAACATCCAACGCGTTTCTGAATCAACGGATTCCTTCATCAGGGATACTCCATAGCGAATAGATAGCATTTATATACCCTCCAACTTCAAAAGTTCCAATTCAGACATTAAAAGCAAAAAGTTCAATTTCGCTATTTAACCCATTAGGCATCAGAGTGTCCATCATGAAAATCCATTTACTTTCCTCTTTTGACATCTGATGGATAAAGTTGCCTCTCCTCCAGCTCTTATTAACCACTTTGATGCCTGTCACTAATATGTCTCTTATAGAACCCCCATGATGGATTAAACAATGATTTGAGAGGGGGTGACCACTGAATTTATTCTTAATATTCCTCAAATGTTCCGCTATCCTTATATGTAATGGACGTATAGTCCGGCCAATATATAGTTTTCCACAAGGGCAGGTAATTCCATATATAACCCCCTTGGTTTCACAAGTTATAAAATCCTTAATTTTGACCTCCCGAGATTTATTGGAAATGGACAATTGCTTTCTGAGCCTATCATAATCTATGAACCTCTGCCATAGGACCAGGTTTGCCCGTAGGGAACCTCCCGGGTAGAAAGTTTCTTGTTCCCACTTACCCACATACAAATTTGCATAACTTGGGGCGAGGTTCATAGATGATATTGTTTTTATTTGGTCTGGTAGACCTATTCTATTGGGAGAATTTTTAAATGAATTAAATAAAAATCAGTATTTTTTAAAATTTACAGCCACCACCAGTCACAAAGAGATCAATTTTTTAGATTTGAAATTTTTTATTGAAAATGACCACATAGAAACTCAGGTTTTTCATAAACCAACAGATTCTAACAACTTCATTTCTCTGGATAGCTGCCACCTTCCAAGCTGGCTTGTGAATGTACCTAAAAGCCAGCTTATTAGGGCTCACAGGAATTGCTCTAGAATACAAGATTTCGATAAGGAGGCGGTGTTTCTGACTAATAAATTTGTCCGAAAGGGGTATGACATTAAGTCCCTGTGTGAAATCAAGGAGACTGTTAGAAACATGCCGAGAGAGGACTTACTGATACAACAAAAGAATAATACCGAGTGTTCTATTATGGAAGATATTCCCATCATCACGCAATATAATGCCAACAGTAAAATCCTTAGAAAGATTGTTAACCGACACTGGAATATACTAAAGAATGATAAAGTGATTGGTGAAATGTTACCAGCTTATCCCAGGTTTGTTTTTAGGAAAGCAAATAATCTTGGTAATGCAATAGCCCCTTCTATTTCTAAACCCATGTTGATGAATCATGTGCATGCACACACACCCCCAAAAGGGTCTTTTCCATGCAATAAATGTGGACCTTGTAGGAAATTAGGGCTCAGAAAGCAATTGTCCATTTCCAATAAATCTCGGGAGGTCAAAATTAAGGATTTTATAACTTGTGAAACCAAGGGGGTTATATATGGAATTACCTGCCCTTGTGGAAAACTATATATTGGCCGGACTATACGTCCATTACATATAAGGATAGCGGAACATTTGAGGAATATTAAGAATAAATTCAGTGGTCACCCCCTCTCAAATCATTTTTTAATCCATCATGGGGGTTCTATAAGAGACATATTAGTGACAGGCATCAAAGTGGTTAATAGGAGCTGGAGGAGAGGCAACTTTATCCATCAGATGTCAAAAGAGGAAAGTAAATGGATTTTCATGATGGACACTCTGATGCCTAATGGGTTAAATAGCGAAATTGAACTTTTTGCTTTTAATGTCTGAATTGGAACTTTTGAAGTTGGAGGGTATATAAATGCTATCTATTCGCTATGGAGTATCCCTGATGAAGGAATCCGTTGATTCAGAAACGCGTTGGATGTTTTTTGAGCTTCACCGCTCTCCATAGCTAGTCACGTGAGTCATCACGTGACTGTGACGTCACGCAAGGTCCTGCGGACCTTGTCAGCTTTACTCTGCGTGCGCCGCTACCGCCTTCAGCCCAGGTGGGCGCACTGCAGTTAGGACGCCTGTCTTCGGCCGGGACAGCGTCCGTAACTTAAAGCATCAATCCCTTCTCTTCATATGGTGACTATATCTTGGATTTTATATTAATTATCGCTATCGTTCTATTGGAACCTCCTCTCCACAGGACCTGGACTGCTAAGCACTATTAGTTCAAAGCAGCTAACCTCAAGGTAATCTTTCTTTTTTCTATGGACAGTTTCCTTTTTTTCTAGTTCCATGGTGAACTCTGCACATGTGGTGTATACAGATAATCTGAATTGTACCTTTTTATTCTTTTATTTTTGAATTTTATGGCAAAGTGTCAAGTGGGCGTTGCCTGACTCTTAAAGCTGTTTTTAGTTTTGCAACTCAGTCTTTCACTTCTATTGCAAGGGGGAGTTTAGTGTCCATACAGTTCTATCTCTGAGCGCAAATATTAAAATTTTTATTTATTTACTTATTTGGATTAATTTTGTGGTATTATCCTAATATTCTGCTGCTGAGTAGACTGTAGCGCTAGCGCTGGGGCTGAGACATTTATTGTTTATTCTTTTTGTACCACTACTGCCTCTAAGCGGCTGCGCTATTTTAGTATCATCCTTCTTACTAGTATCATCCTTTTTGATTATTGCCCTTTATTCAGTTATTTATTTTTAAACATGAGTGGTCTATGGACAGATAGGAAAGAAAGAATCTATAACATTCAAAGGTTCTTTCATCTACCGCACCAACAGACTTCTAAAGCCTCTAGTACTGAAAACTTGAGTGTGGTATTTCAATTCTTAAAGAAATTGGAACAGTATTTGATTAAAGAAATGAGAGATCTATGGGAAATTGCTACACTAGAAAGATATTTATCCTTTGACTGTATACCAAAGGGTCTTGTTGTGTATAAACCCCTTACAGGGGATATTGGCGACAGTGACACCATGGCTGAGTGGGATGCTATGTTCAAAGAATTTTCTAAACGAACAGTATGTTTTATTATTGAAAAACGAAGGAAAGAATTAATGGAAATCAGGAAAGTGATCTCTGATATTTTTGAGGAAATTAAGCCCTATGAACTGCATTCTGAGATTATACATTTGTCAGTTAATATCCGTAAGAGAATACAGTCAAAGGAAAAAGAGATTATGGATAAAAAACGTAAGAAATTTGGGAGAGATTTTGCCCTTTTGAAGGGTGATCCTTGTACAGGATCCGGAGCATCCGAGCCTAAAAACTTAACGGAGGATGATCTCCTCCACAGTGAGAACCAAAATTCATCTAGGACACAAAGTCCACTGATTACTATAGATGAAGTGCAGGCGGTAGAGAACTCTTCATTAACTTCTAGTGAGCGGTTTTCAATCCATCTTACTTCTGATGTAGAGTATTTTCAGACCAAGGGAACCGCTGTTAAGAGGAATAGTATGATGGTTAACACTGAGCATTCCAATATTGCTGAAATATCACCAGCCATCTCCACTCCACTACCATCCACTATAACTCAAAATAGATTCATCGTGCTAGACAACATAGGAACCACTCCCCTTAATTCAAGAGATGACCATATTCATTCACAACCAAGCATAAGCTTGGGTATTAAACCTTTGAACAAACAGAGGAAAGCGCCATTAAGAATGAAAACTAAACAGAGCCATCTTCCTTTTTTACAGGTAGGTCAAAGAAAACACGAAAAAGGGGATGTAGGGGTGGGAAATCAACCCAAAAAAAGTCACCAAACACACCAAGTAGGGGAACTAGCGGTTCCGGATCAGAAGATTTTCAATTTAAGTGATTATGTTCTGAACCAGAACGAACTGAGTCTATTGAATAAAGGATTGAAATATGCTCCTAGTACCAAGTTTGATAAGTTTCAGGCCTTTGTGGGTATTAAACTATTTATGAGAAAATTGGCTATAAAAAAGTATTACTTAAAGAAAAAATTTACTAGTGAAAATGTGGAAGGTCAGGTTGAGTCAGTAGATCCTTATCAACACACCTTGTTGAAAAAGAAGTCGAATTTCAACCCTATTCAGGAGTATTCTGAGGCTTTTGAGGCCTTTCAGAATAATGTGATAAGGGATATTAAAAATACATCAGAAAGTAGATGTAATAATTTTAGATATAATCTGTCAAACAAGGAACGTCAAGCTATTAAACAGCTTCAACAGAATCAGGAAATTACCATCAGACCAGCTGACAAAGGGGGTGGTATTGTTATTTTGAATAGTAGAGATTATGAGAAGGAGTCCCAGCGTATACTGGGAGATACAAGAACTTATCTCCTACTTGAGAAGGATCCATCTGATGTTTATCTCGCTGAGATGCAAATTCTTCTGAAGTGTGGTTTGGAAAGAGGTTTTTTAAATAAACAAGAATTGGATTTTATTAACAATTTGCACCCCAGGATCCCTTATTTTTACTATCTACCAAAAGTACATAAGGATCCATTAAACCCACCCGGTAGACCAATTATATCGGCATTAGGGGGTCTTACGGCCAATTTATCAAAATTTATTGACTGCCATTTACAGAAGATAGTCCCTAAACTTCCGGCCTATTTGAAAGACAGTACACATATTTTAAGAATTTTGAAAAATATTGAGTGGCAAAACCACTATATCTTGGGGACATTAGATATTGCCTCTTTATATACTGTCATTCAACATGATAAAGGGTGTGAATCAGTAAAATATTTTATGCTCAAGGACGGCGGTCTGCCGGATGACCAGGTCCAATTCATTTTAGACTGTATACATTTCATTTTAACTCACAACTTTTTTCGATTTGGGGTGCACTACTACTCCCAGCAGTGGGGGACTGCCATGGGTACCAGGTTCGCCCCAAGTTATGCAAATTTGTATGTGGGTAAGTGGGAACAAGAAACTATCTACCCGGGAGGTTCCCTACGGGCGAACCTGGTCCTATGGCAGACGTTCATAGATGATATTGTTTTTATTTGGTCTGGTGGACCTATTCTATTGGGAGTATTTTTAAATGAATTAAATAAAAATCAGTATTTTTTAAAATTTACAGCCACCACCAGTCACAAAGAGATCAATTTTTTAGATTTGAAAATTTTTATTGAAAATGACCACATAGAAACTCAGGTTTTTCATAAACCAACAGATTCTAACAACTTCATTTCTCTGGATAGCTGCCACCTTCCAAGCTGGCTTGTGAATGTACCTTAAAGCCAGCTTATTAGGGCTCACAGGAATTGCTCTAGAATACAAGATTTCGATAAGGAGGCGGTGTTTCTGACTAATAAATTTGTCCGAAAGGGGTATGACATTAAGTCCCTGTGTGAAATCAAGGAGACTGTTAGAAACATGCCGAGAGAGGACTTACTGATACAACAAAAGAATAATACCGAGTGTTCTATTATGGAAGATATTCCCATGATCACGCAATATAATGCCAACAGTAAAATCCTTAGAAAGATTGTTAACCGACACTGGAATATACTAAAGAATGATAAAGTGATTGGTGAAATGTTACCAGCTTATCCCAGGTTTGTTTATAGGAAAGCAAATAATCTTGGTAATGCAATAGCCCCTTCTATTCCTAAACCCATGTTGATGAATCATGTGCATGCACACACACCCCCAAAAGGGTTTTTTCCATGCAATAAATGTGGACCTTGTAGGAAATTAGGGCTCAGAAAGCAATTGTCCATTTCCAATAAATTTCGGGAGGTCAAAATTAAGGATTTTATAACTTGTGAAACCAAGGGGGTTATATATGGAATTACCTGCCCTTGTGGAAAACTATATATTGGCCGGACTATACGTCCATTACATATAAGGATAGCGGAACATTTGAGGAATATTAAGAATAAATTCAGTGGTCACCCCCTCTCAAATCATTTTTTAATCCATCATGGGGGTTCTATAAGAGACATATTAGTGACAGGCATCAAAGTGGTTAATAGGAGCTGGAGAAGAGGCAACTTTATCCATCAGATGTCAAAAGAGGAAAGTAAATGGATTTTCATGATGGACACTCTGATGCCTAATGGGTTAAATAGCGAAATTGAACTATTTGCTTTTAATGTCTGAATTGGAACTTTTGAAGTTGAAGGATATATAAATGCTATCTATTCGCTATGGAGTATCCCTGATGAAGGAATCCGTTGATTCAGAAACGCGTTGGATGTTTTTTGAGCTTCACCGCTCTCCATAGCTAGTCACGTGAGTCATCACGTGACTGTGACGTCACGCAAGGTCCTGCGGACCTTGTCAGCTTTACTTTGCATGCGCCGCTACCGCCTTCAGCCCAGGCGGGCGCACTGCAGTTAGGACGCCTGTCTCCGGCCGGGACAGCGTCCGTAACTTAAAGCATCAATTCCTTCTCTTCATATGGTGACTATATCTTGGATTTTATATGAATTATCGCTATCGTTCTATTGGAACCTCCTCTCCACAGGACCTGGACTGCTAAGCACTATTAGTTCAAAGCAGCTAACCTCAAGGTAATCTTTCTTTTTTCTATGGACAGTTTCCTTTTTTTCTAGTTCCATGGTGAACTCTGCACATGTGGTGTATACAGATAATCTGAATTGTACCTTTTTATTCTTTTATTTTTGAATTTTATGGCAAAGTGTCAAGTGGGCGTTGCCTGACTCTTAACGCTGTTTTTAGTTTTGCAACTCAGTCTTTCACTTCTATTGCAAGGGGGAGTTTAGTATCCATACAGTTCTATCTCTGAGCGCAAATATTAAAATTTTTATTGAATGTACAGTAATGTCCTTAAAACAAGTCAAAATGATGCTCAGTATTGTGTGTGGCCTCCATGTGCCTGTATGACCTCCCTAAAACACCTGGGCATGCTCTTGATGAGGCAGCGGATGGTCTCCTTAGGGATTTCCTCCCAGACCTGGACTAAAACATCCACCAACTCCTGGACAGTATGTGGTGCAACGTGCGGTTGGTGGATGGAGCGAGACATGATGTCGCAGATGTGCTCAATCGGATTCAGGTCTGCGGAATGGGTGGACCAGTCCATAGCTTCAATGCCTTCATCTTGCAGGAACTGCTGACACACTCCAGCAACATTGAGGTCTGGCATTGTCTTGCATTCGGTGGAACCAACTGTGTGAGTTTATGAGTGTGCGAGTGTGTCAGTGTGAGTCAGTGAGTGTGAGTGTATTAGTGTGAATGTGAGTATGTGAGTGTGTGAGAGTGTGTGAGTCTGTGAGTGTGTGAGTGTGTGAGTGAGTGTGTGAATGTGTGAGTGTGAGTGAGAGTGTGTGAGTGTGATTGTGTGAGTATGTGTGTGTGAATGTGAGTGTGTGAGTCAGTGAGTGTGTGAGTGTATTAGTGTGTGAGAGTGTGTGAGTGTGTGTGAGAGTGTCATGGTTTATTTAGAGTTCAGGGGAGGTGGTGTAGGAGTTAATGTGGAGAGCCTCTCTTTGGATCTGGGGAGGGTTTTTATAGCTTCAGGGGAGAGCCGGCCCCTGTCGTTTAAGCTCCTCGTTTGTGTGTGCCCGACCCTGCTCTGTTTGTGCCTCTCGCCTGTCCCTGTATGCTTGTTTGGTGTTTGATCTGGTTTGGCCACGGTTAACGTCTCTTTGATTCCGATTCTGTACCTTTGCTGCTGTTCCGTGTATGACCCCCTGGCTCCATATTTGACCTCCCTGTGATCACCCTTCTTGTACCTCTGCTGCCATCCTGTGTATTACCTCCTGTTACGTTTGACCCTCCTCTGGTATCCGTTTCTGTACTCTACTGCCTGCCCTGTGTATGACCCTCGGTTCGTCTGACTACTATTTATTTAACGCTGCTCCTTCAACAACATTGTGACCGGCGCTGCTGTAGCCCGGTGGTGAGCTCCGCCCACCCCTCTGACGTGCGGTCACGTGGTAACAGGTCCTGCGGGCATCGAGCGCTTCTCTGTCGCTCCTCCCCTCTCCCCGCAGGTCCTGGAGCAGGATTCCCCTCACCAACGCTGCTCTCCTGGCAACATTGTGGGTAAGGAGCCGCTTTATACTTACTACCAGGGTTTGGGGCCGCTGGGTATCTGTCAGTCACACTGTCTCTAACTTTTGTCACCCTGAGCGTGACATTATAAATGACCACTACAGTTCTCTTCCTCTCCCCCTGAAGGAAAGGTGTGTGAGTGTGAGAGGGACAGCTGACGTCATGGACCCCATGCAGGCACTATCAGTGCAGGTTAAACAGTTATCACAGATGTTCCAGAAATTAAACGTGGAACAGCACTCTATGGCTCACACCCAGAAACAGCTGGTAAATACTGTATAAGGGGCTATCGGTCTCGAGAACAGGGACGTGTCCCTTACTTCCCCAGAATCTCCGGTTAAACTGCCGGACTCTTTTTCCGGAGACAAAAGGGAGTTCAGGGCTTTCAGGGAAGGGTGTAAATTGCTCTTTTCCCTGAGACCCCGTTCTTCTGGGGGAGAATTTCAAAGGGTGGTGGTGGTTATTTCCCTACTTCAGGGTGCCCCACAAGCCTGGGCGTTTTCTCTAGCCCCTACAGCCCCAGAACGTATGACTGTGGATGGGTTTTTTGAGGCCTTGGGCCGCATTTATGACGAACCTGACAGGGTTCGCTTGGCTGAGGACATGGTGATGAGTGCACGTCAGGGTCGGCACTCAGCGGAGTGGTTCTGCTCAGAGTTCCAAAGGTGGTCAGCAGAAGTCTCCTGGGATGATGCCGCTCTCTGGGGACTTTCGTTGAGGCCTGTCGGAACGCCTTCAGGACGCTCTGGCCCTGCATCCACCTCCTGACACCCTGGAGGAAGCCATGACCCAAGCTGTGCGGATGGATCACCGGCTGAGAGCCAGAGGGGTTATGCACTCCGAAACGTCCTTGTTTTCTGGCAGCAAAGAGGTGGAGGCCAGTCCTGTGCCCATGGAAATTGCGCCACCTCGGTCAGAGAAAAAGAGAGGAAATGCCGCCGAGAAAAGCAACTCTGCTTCTACTGTGGGGAATCAGGACATTGGAGAGATTGTCCATTGTGTCCAGCATCTTCCAAGTCGGCGGAAAACTACTAGGTCTGGGTAGTGATCGAGGAGACTGCCCAGACCTCCTGGTACTTTTTTCCTCATGCTCTAAATTTCTGCTTAAAGGTGAACTGGTAGTAGACAATTATCATTTTGTTTCTAAAGCCTTGGTGGACTGCGGTTCATCACTTAATCTGGTCAGCTCCAGTACCGTCTCCAGGGTCAAGATAGGGACAGTCAGGTTGGAGACCCCTCTGAAAATCGTGGCCATTGACTCTTCCCCCCTCACCCATTCGGGGATTCATTATGTTACTAATAGTTTTGTTTTGCATGTTGGTTCCTCCCATGTTGAGGAGATGAAATGTTTTGTCATGGACAACCTGACAGCAGGGCTGGTATTGGGCATGCCGTGGCTTCAACAGCACAACCCAGTTATTGATTGGGAGAAAAGGGAGATTGTTAAGTGGGGGCCAAAATGTATTGACTGCTCCTATAAACCTGTTTTCTGTGTCTCACCCGCAAAGCCGGTCTACGAGTCTTCTGTTGGTCTGGAGAGTATTCCAAAGTACCTTAAGGACTTTGAGGACGTGTTCTCCGAAAGCGAGGCCGAGGCATTACCCCCACATAGGCCATTCGACTGCGCAATTGATCTGATCCCTGGAGCCGAATTGCCCAAAGCCCGTTTATTTAATTTGTCAGGACTTGAGCGTCTGGCGATGAAAGAATACATAACAGACAGTCTCCGTAAAAGGCATATAAGACCTTCAGTTTCCCCGGTAGCAGCGGGGTTTTTCTTTGTTAAAAAGAAAGATGGTGGCCTGAGTCCCTGCCTCGACTTTCGAGAACTCAACAAAATTACTGTCAGGAATACTTATCCCTTACCCCTGATTCCAGATTTGTGTAACCAACTCTCGGGGGCAAAATGGTTCTCCAAATTGGATCTTAGGGGGCTTACAATTTGATAAGAATTAAAAAGGGAGACAAATGGAAACTGCTTTTCTCACAACAGAGGGGTTGTTTGAAAAGCTAGTGATGCCGTTTGGCCTCACTAATGCTCCAGCAGTCTTTCAAAATTTCATCAATGTGGTATTTGCGGACCTCATCAGCCGCTTTGTTGTCATCTACTTGGATGATATTCTAATTTACTCGACTGATGAAGATTCTAATTTGTTACATGAGAAAACCATTCTTCAAAGACTCAGGGAAAATCAATTGTTTGTCAAACTGGAAAAATGTACATTTTTTGTCCAGGAACTAACATTTTTTGGGCTCATAATCTCGCCACAGGAGTTTCGGATGGATCCCAAGAAGGTGCAGGCCATTGCGGAATGGGCTCAACCTCAGGACCTAAAAGGACTCCAGCGCTTCTTGGGATTCGCAAACTATTATCGGAGGTTTATCAAGGGCTTTTCACAGATAGTGAAACCTCTCACCGACCTTACGTGCAAAGGGGCCAATATCAAAAATTGGTCTCTCCCAGCGAAACAGTCCTTTCTGGTTTTGAAGAATTGTTTTATGTCTGCTCCGATACTTGTGCAACCTGACCCATCCTTGCTATTTGTTGTGGAGGTCGATGCTTCCGATTTGGGGGTGGGGGCCGTATTGTCTCAGGGGCCAGCTACTGTGACTAACCTTAGACCTTGTGCTTTTTTTTTCCAAAAAATTTTCTCCAGCAGAGAGAAATTATGATGTTGGGAATAGAGAGCTTCTGGCAATTAAGCTGGCGTTTGAAGAATGGAGACATTTTTTCGAAGGGGCAGAACATCCGATTACGGTCATCATGGATCACAAAAATCTAAAATACATCAAAACAGCTAAAAGATTGACTCCCAGACATGCCCGTTGGTCACTTTTTTTTCACGGTTTCAATTCTCTGTTACGTTCCGTCCTGGATTTAAAAACGTGAAAGCAGATGCATTATCACGTAGTTTTGAACCATTGTCTGCCCCTGATCCGCTGTCATCCATTCTTCAACCTGGGGTGGTTATAGCGGAGCTGTCATCGGAATTGGAGCGGGAGATTGTGGGGGCTCAATCTTTAGCTCCAAAATCCAAACCTGCTCATAAATTGTTTGTCCCACAACACTTACGTTCTGATCTCCTGCGAGAATTTCATGACTCTAAATTGGGTGCTCATCCTGGTATTGCAGCCACGTGTGTGGCAGTGAAAAGAGTTTTTTGGTGGCCATTAATGTCTGCAGAGATTAAGAAACATGTCACAGCATGTGGGGTTTGCGCCCGTTCTAAGAGCTCTCATTGCCGGCTGGCCGGGGAATTGGTACCTTTGCCAATTCCGAGAAGACCTTGGACTCATTTGTCCATGGACTTCATCACCAATCTCCCTCCATCCCGGGGTAACAAGGTAGTTTGGGTAATTGTGGATAGATTTTCTAAGTTGGCACATTCCGTACCCATGGCCAAGTTACCGTCAGCAGAGGTTCTTTCGAAACACTTCCTTTCCCAAATTGTTCGCCTCCATGGTGTACCTACTAACATTGTATCTGATAGGGGCACACAATTTGTAGCCAAATTTTGGCAGGTTTTTTGCAGGAAGTTGGGGATATCTCTATCTTTCTCCTCAGCTTATCACCCAGAGAGTAATGGACAAACTGAGCGCACCAATCCGTCGCTGGAACAGATCCTCCAGTGTTTGACTTCCACGTTGCAGGATGACTAGTGCGATGCCTTGCCATTGGCGGAATTCGCTTTCAACAACCGAATAAACCAATCCACTGGTAGGTCACCGTTTTTTATTAATTAAGGATTGAACCCTCACTTTGGTGAGTTTTCACGCCTGGATTCAAACTGTCCGGGGGCTGAGGACTCTGTCAGCAGGATAAGTGATCTATGGTCTAAGTTTCGTGCAAACATTTTCAAAGCACAAGGGAAATATAAACATTTTGCAGATAATAAGAGGGACCCGGGTCAGACACTACAATGTGGGGATAAGGTGTGGCTCTCTATGTGTAACATAAGTTTAAAGTTGCCCTCCGCCAAGTTGGGGCCCAAATTCATTGGCCCTTATGTGATAACCGAAGTGATTAACCCAGTGGCCTATCGCTTACTCCTCCCCTCATCCTTGAAACTGCATAATGTTTTCCATAGGTCCTTACTCAAACCTGTAGGCTCAGTGGTAGAGGAACCTGCATCTGTACCATCTCCGGTGTTGGTGGACGGTCATATGGAATTTGAAGTGCAAAACACTGTGCAGTCCCGATGGGTTCACGGTTCACTGCAATATCTCGTACATTGGAAGGGGTATGGTCCGGAGGATCGGTCGTGGGTACCGGTCAGGTTGTTGCACGCGGATCGCCTGGTTAGAGCGTACCATGCTCGCTATCCGGAGAGACCTGGGGGTCCTGAGGCTCCCCGTTGAGGGAGGGGTACTGTCATGGTTTATTTAGAGTTCAAGGGAGGTGGTGTCGGAGTTAATGTGGAGAGCCTCTCTTTGGATCTGGGGAGGGTTTTTATAGCTTCAGGGGAGAGCCGTCCCCTGTCGTTTATACTCCTAGTTTGAGTGTGCCCGACCCTGCTCCGTTTGTGCCTCTCGCCTGTCCCTGTATGCTTGTTTGGTGTTTGATCCGGTTTGGCAACGGTTAACGTCTCTTGGATTCCGATTCTGTACCTTTGCTGCCGTTCCGTGTATGACCCCCTGGCTCCGTATTTGACCTCCCTGTGATCACCCTTCTCGTACCTCTGCTGCCGTCCTGTGTATGACCACCTGCTACGTTTGACCCTCCTCTGGTATCCGTTTCTGTACTGTACTGCCTGCCCCGTGTATGACCCTCGGTTCGTCTGACTACCGCCATTTACTTAACACTGCTCCTTCAACAACACTGTAACCGGTGCTGCTGTAGCCCGGCAGTGAGCTCTGCCCACCCCTCTGATGTGCAGTCACGTGGTAACAGGTCCTGCGGGCATCGAGCGCTTCTCTGTCGCTCCTCCCCTCTCCCCGCAGGTCCTGGAGCAGGATTCTCCTCACCAATGCTGCTCTCCTGCCTGACAACATTGTGGGTAAGGAGCCGCTTTGTACTTACTACCAGGGTTTGGGGCCGCTGGGTATCTGTCAGTCACGCTGTCTCTAACTTTTGTCACCCTGAGCGTGACAGAGAGTGTGTGAGTGTGCATGTGTGTGTGGTGCGATGGTGTTCTGCTGGTTAGTACCAGCACCAGTTTCCATATTGAGACAGCCATCACTTGGGTATCCCAATATGGCGGTGGGTGAACTTCCTCCGTTTGGAATTCTGGGATACAGTGAAATCTGGACAGAACAGGAAATGAAAACATTACAAGGCAATTATATAAATAGATTTTTGAGTAAAATGTAAATTGCTCTTTTATTCTATAAATTACTGACAACATGTCTTCGAATTTCCAAGCACTAAATTTTTCATTTTGTTTTCAGAAAATGAGAAATGGTCAAAATAACTGTTACCGCTGCTGTGTCCACTGCCATGCCTGCCACCACCACTGCTGTGCCTGCTGCCGTCGAGTGTAGTGGTTTCTCTTGCTTCTTCCCCAGATCTCGGTGCGCTGTTCCTGCAAGGGCCCGCCACGTCTCCTCTCTGCTTCCGGCCTCTCGTTCCTCCCTGCGTCTGCGCATGTGCCGGGTGCCTTAAAGCTAGGATGCCTCCACCATGTGAAACTCGGTAGCCAATCTGGGTTAGTCAGGGGCTATTTCTGGACACCTCCTCTATGGGGAGATGCCTGGTTTTTCAGTCCATAACTCTAAAACTCGGGCCTGGACTTGCTGCCTCGTACGCTCACATCTCTACAGTTTTCCTGTGCACCCTTGCGTTGCCCTGCTTGCTACCGCACTCTCGTTGATTAGTGTCCTTCAAGCCCGCTTTATCCCCTTACTCTCTCCACAGCTACCTCTTGTTGCAGCCGTCCCATGGTCCACTCCTGATGTCCACTTCCAGATTCCCTCCTGTACCCACCTGCGCTCTGGGATCCGTGTCTCCAGCTCCTATTCTTGAAGCCTTCATCCTCTCGTGGCCCCACTCAGTCTTGCTCCCCATTCTCTGCTTGAGCCGCCCCTCTTGGTATCAGCTGCCGTGGTTCTGTGACCTCTGGGCTTGCTCCTGATTATCCCTGCGTAGGGGTCGGCTTCCACTAGGTCCGCTCGCCCAGGGGTAAGTCAGTTCCACGGTGCAGAGGGTCCACTCTTGCATTTGCTTCTTGCAGCATCACAGAATAACCAGGCCATGTACCCCCCTGGTATCGCATTCTTTGCCCAGGAAGAGCTGGGTCACTTGCACGAGAATCCAAAGCGCTTCATGATCTTCATGCAAACCATGAACTCCCGTCTAACCA
Source organism: Dendrobates tinctorius (assembly GCF_039654945.1). Taxonomy (NCBI): domain Eukaryota; kingdom Metazoa; phylum Chordata; class Amphibia; order Anura; family Dendrobatidae; genus Dendrobates; species Dendrobates tinctorius. Next base: position 24,323,939 of record NW_027361693.1, on the reverse strand, counting down.
CGTTACAGGCCTCTGACCTGGTAAATGCCCCTCAGCTTGCTGGTCTCCAGCAGGAGCTCACTCAGCAACTTGACACACAGGTTTGCATGCTGAGTTATATGGCCTCAGTTGATGACCACCTGCATAACCGGCAGACCGCTGTGGCAGCCCCAGTTCATGCAGCTTCCCTTGATCTTAGCTCGACTTCCCAGTCCCATCCACTGCCGCGTTTTTGTACGCCAACTAGTTACAGAGGGGATCTCAAACTCTGCATGGGGTTTCTGAATCAGTGCCGTCTCCACTTTGAGCTCCTTCCCCAGCAATACCCCACCGATCAGGCCAAAGTAGCTTTTGTAATATCCCATCTAGAGGGGGAGGCTTTGGCTTGGGTTAATCCCCTGTAGAAACGTGATGACCCCATAGTCTTCCAGTGGGCGGTATTCCTAGATACCTTCTGTAGGATTTTTGACGAACCCGGACAGATGGCATCTGCGACTGATTCCCTGTTCAATCTAAATCAGGGTTCCCTGTCAGTGGGTCAGTACGCCATCCATTTTCGCTTACTAGCCTCAGAGTTAGGGTGGAATGATGAGGCCCTAGTTGGCACTTTTTGGCGTGGATTGTCAAGCTGGATAAAGGATGAGCTTGCAAGGCGTGATACCCCAACCTCCTTGGAGGAGTTAATCTCTTTGGCTACACGTATTGACCTACATTTCCAGGAACGGTCCCACGAGGCGGCCAGAGAGCCTGGGAGACTCCTCTACCTAGGACAGGTAGGAGAGACCTTCCTAGGTGTCTCTGATCCTTCTCCTCCCCTGACACTGTTTGTCTTACTGATCTTAGAGCAGAGACGCCATTCGGAGGTGGCCTACGTGGATAACACTCCTGTAATTTCTTCACGCGCTCCTCTAACCTCTCCACATCCTCTCGCGTCAAACACATTCTCCCGTCTCTCTCACTCATCATATAGCACAACTATCCTAGCTAAAGTAACAAAAGCATTAGTGGTAACTGAACTGTGACCAAATTTTGCCAGTTTTGAGTAAAAATGCTCATGAAAGCAAACGCATATTCGAATGTGCTACGTTCATGCCGAATGAGATTAGCGAACGTTTTCTGAACACATTCCCTCATCTCTAGTGAACAACCCCATAAACTGTCATAGATACGAGTGCTATCTGTGAAAAAAAGATGGATATCAGTTTACATGAAAAATTGACTGGTGAATGAGCCCTTATGTTGAAATTATCTGTAGTTTTAATGTTGTCGTAGTATATTCATTGTAGTGATACTAATGGCCTTATAGTTAATGGGAGGTATGTATCACAGGGATGGCAGCTCCCTGTGATGTAGCCCAGAGTGTTTTTTCTTAAGTGTACATAAGTTCAAAGTAGTTTTTGTTTACATTTGGGTCTGGCTACGGGTAGCTCTGAGAGTTGGGAGGGTCGTGCTTTACCTCGCTCCGTGGTGAGGGGGGCTCAATCTACCCCGTTTTGTCTGAAGGTATGTGTGTGGTTGTAAATTTTGAGGACCTGTGATGAGGTCATGATCATGTGACTAGAATCATAGAATCATAGAATCCTAGAGTTAGAAGGACCTCCTGGGCCATCTGGTCCAACCCCCTGCTCAAAGCAGGATTCGCTAAATCATCCCAGACAGATGTCTGTCCAGCCTCAGTTTGAAGACTTCTATTGAAAGAGAACTCACCACCTCTCGTGGCAGCCTGATCCACTCATTGATCACTCTAACTGTCAAAAAGTTTTTTCTACTATCTAATCTGTGTCTCTTCCCATTCAGTTTCATCCCATTGCTTCTAGTCTATTCTTATGCAAATGAGAATAAAGATGATCCTTTTTCAATGTGACAGCCCTTGAGATATTTTATGACAGCTATTAAGTCTCCTTTCAGTCTTCTCTTCTGTAAGCTAAACATTCCCAAATCCTGCAACCTTTCCTCATAAGACAGGGTTTACAGACCGGTCACCATTCTGGTCGCTCTTTTCTAAACTTGCTCCAGTTTGTTAATGTCTTTTTTAAAACGTGGCACCCATCCATGACACAGTATTCCAGATGAGGTCTGACCAAAGAGGAGTATATGGCAATAATGACTTCATGTGATCTAGACTGTATGCTTCTGTTAATACATCCTAGAATTGCATTTGCCCTTTTTGCTGCTACATCACACTGTTGTTTATATTGCTGAACCCTGCTATTGTTTATGCTATTCCACAATAAACCAGTAGGTGCTTTTGCTTAGCCCTATTCTCCTCCCATTCTGCATATGCTTTTTTCATTTTTATTGCCCAGATGTAGTACTTTGCATTTTTCCCTGTTAAATACCATTCTGTTAGTTGCTGCCCACTGCTCCAGTTTATTTATATCTTTTTGAATCCTATCTCTCTCTTCTCTAGTATTAGCTATCCGTCCTAGCTTGTGTCATCAGCAAATTTAACTCTCTTCTCGACCCTCTCCAATCTGGTTTCCGCTCTTTACACTCTACTGAAACTGCCCTCACTAAAGTCTCTAATCTACTAACAGTTAAATCAAATGGTCATTACTCCATGCTAATTCTCTTGGATCTCTCTGCAGCTTTCGACACTGTGGATCACCAGCTCCTCCTCACTATGCTCCGTTCCATTGGCCTCAAGGACACTGTTCTCTCATGGTTCTCCTCCTATCTCTCCGACCGCTCCTTTACTGTATCTTTTGCCGGTTCCTCCTCCTCTCACCTTCCCCTTACTGTTGGGGTTCCTCAAGGATCGGTTCTAGGCCCCCTCCTCTTCTCCTTGTACACTGCCCCTATTGGTCAAACAATCAGTAGATTTTGTTTCCAGTACCATCTCTATGCTGATGACACCCAATTATACGCTTCTTCTCCTGACATCACGCCAGCCTTTCTAGAGAACACCGGCGATTGTCTAAACGCTGTGTCTAATATCATGTCCTCACTATATCTGAAACTGAACCTGTCAAAGACTGAACTCCTGGTGTTTCCTCCCTCTTCTAATGTACCTATACCCGACATTGCCATTTCTGTGTGTGGTTCCACTATTACTCCCCAGCAACATGCCCACTGTCTTGGGGTCATACTTGATTCCGAGCTTTCCTTTGCCCCCCACATTCGATCACTGGCTCGCTCCTGTCATCTGCACCTCAAAAACATTTCTAGAATCCGACCTTTTCTTACTTTTGACTCTGCAAAAACTCTTACTGTTTCTCTTATTCACTCTCGTCTCGACTATTGTAACTCTCTTCTAATCGGCCTCCCTCTTACCAAACTCTCCCCTCTCCAATCTGTCTTGAATGCTGCAGCCAGGATCATATTCCTCACCAATCGTTACACCGATGCCTCTACCTTGTGCCAGTCATTACACTGGCTACCCATCCACTCCAGAATTCAGTACAAACTTATTGCCCTCACCCACAAAGCCCTCCATAGCTCAGCACCACCTTACATCTCCTCCCTTGTTTCAGTATACCACCCTACCCGCACCCTCCGTTCTGCTGATGACCTGAGGTTAGCATCCTCAATAGTCAGAACCTCCCACTCCCGTCTCCAAGACTTTACACGTGCTGTGCCAATTCTTTGGAATGCACTTCCCAGGTCAATACGATTAGTCCCCAATCGTCACAATTTTAAGCGTGCCCTGAAAACTCATTTATTCAGACTGGCCTATCGCCTCAATACATTAACCTAATCTATCCCTGCGTGGCACAGCCAAAAGTTTTACCATAACAAGGTTACCCGCATCATGTTCCCACATGCTTTATGCATCCATCAGCCCTCTGTGTCTGTACTGTTACACACTTAACATTATGGCTGATCCAAACAATCAGGGCAACTGTTACCACCCACCTTTCATGTCTCCCTTTTTCCCTCATAGACTGTAAGCTTGCGAGCAGGGCCCTCATTCCTCTTGGTATTTTGTTATAATCTACTGTATGTGATTATTGTTATGCTGTAATGTCTATTGTCTGTACAAATCCCCTCTGAAATGTAAAGTGCTGCGGAATATGTCGGCGCTATAGAAATAAAATTTATTATTATTATTATTATAATTCCTTCATCTAAATCGTTGATAAAGATGTTGAACAATACAGGGCACAGGACAGAGCCCTGTGGTACTCCACTTGAGACATTCTTCCAACTGGATGTGCAGCCACTTACGACCACTCTTTGGGTCTGATCACTAGGCCAGTTATGAATCCACCTAACAGTTTCCTTGTCCATTACATACTTAGCCATTTTGTCAATAAGGATTGTGTGAGATACTTTGTCAAATGCTTTGCTGAAGTCAAGATATAATATATCTACAGCACTTCCCTGATCCACCCAATCAGTGATTCTGTCATAGAAAGAAATTAAGTTAGTCTGACATGTCTTATTATTTACAAACCCATGCTGACTCTGTTTAATCACGTCATTCTTATCCAGGTAATTACATACATGTTGTTTAATAATTTGTTCAAAGATCTTTCCTGGTATAGAAGTCAGACTCACCGTTTATAGCTGTCTGGGTCCACCTTCTTCCTCTTATTGAAAATGTGAACATTTGCTCTTCTCTAGTTTTCTGTGACTTCTCCTGTTCTCCAAGAATTTTCAAAGATTATCGAGAGGGATTCAAAAATTTCTTCTGCTATCTCCTTCAGTTCTCTGGGGTGTAATTCATCTGGACCTGGAGACTTGAATTCATTTAGGTTAGCTAAGTGTTTCCTCGCTATCTTTCTGTTTATAGATATCCTGGATTCTCCTATTCCCTTAATGGGATAGTGAAGAACAGTTGATGTTACATTTCCTTTCTGAGAGAAAACAGACGCAAAATAGGAATTTAAAAGTTCGGCCTTCTCAACATCCTGTCTTAACATTTTATCATTTTCATCCTGTAAAATTCCTATAGCATCTTTGACTTTTCTTTTACTTTTGACATATCCCCAAAATCCTTTATTATTGCTTTTGACGTCTCTTGCAAGCCTCAATTCATTGTCAGCTTTAGATAATCTGATTTGTGCCCTGCAGGGTCTGCAGACAGCATTATATTTTTCTTTAGATATGCCTCCCTCTTTCCATTTTATAAACATTTATTTCTTCCTTTTTAGCTTGCGGTAGCAGGAGCTGCAGTTGCAAGTTGCGCAAGAAGTTCATAGTAACATAGTAACATAGTAGCATAATTAGTAAGGGCGAAAAAAGACATTAGTCCATCCAGTTCAGCATTTAAAATTCTGTCAGAATAAATCCCCAGATCTACGTCCTTCTAAAGAATCTAACAATAACTGTAAGATACAATATTGTTACGCTCCAGGAAGACATCCAGGTCTCTCTTGAACCCTTGGACTGAGTTCACCATCACCACCTCCTCAGGCAGGGAATTCCAGATTCTCACTGCCCTAACAGTATAGAATCCTTTTCTATGTTAGTGGAAAAACCTTCTCTCCTCCAGACGCAGAGAATACCCCCTTGTGACCGTCACCTTCCTTGGTATAAACAGATCCTTGGAGAGATATTTGTATTGTCCCCTTATATACTTATACATGGTTATTAGATCGCCCCTCAGTCGTCTTTTTTCTAGACTAAATAATCCTAATTTTGCTAATCTCTCTGGGTATTGTAGTTCCCCCATCCCCTTTATTAATTTTGTTGCCCTCCTTTGTACCCGCTCTAGTTCCATTATATCCTTCCTGAGCACCGGTGCCCAAAACTGTACACAGTACTCCATGTGCGGTCTAACCAGAGATTTGTACAGAGGCAGTATAATGCTCTCATCATGTGTATCCAGACCTCTTTTAATGCACCCAATGATCCTGTTTGCCTTGGCAGCCGCTGCCTGGCACTGGCTGCTCCAGGTAAGTTTATCATTAACTAGGATCCCCAAGTCCTTCTCCATGTCAGATTTACCCAATGGTTTACCGTTCAGTGTGTAATGGTGATATTGATTCCTTCTTCCCATGTGTATAACCTTACATTTATCATTGTTAAACTGCATCTGCCATCTTTCGGCCCAAGTTCCCAACTTATCCAGATCCATCTGTAGCAGAATACTATCTTCTCTTGTATTTACTGCTTTACATAGTTTTGTATCATCTGCAAATATTGATATTTTATTGTGCAAACCTTCTACCATATCGTTAATAAATATGTTGAAGAGAATAGGTCCCAACACCGACCCCTGCGGTACCCCACTGGTCACAGTGACCCAGTTAGAGAATATACCATTTATAACCACCCTCTGCTTTCTATCACTAAGCCAGTTACTTACCCATTTACACACATTTTCCCCCAGACCCAGAATTCTCATTTTGTGTACCAACATTTTATGTGGCACGGTATCAAACCCTTTGGAAAAATCAAGATATGCCACATCCAATGACTCACCTTGGTCCAGTCTATAGCTTACCTCTTCATAAAAACTAATTAGATTGGTTTGACAGGACCGATTCCTCATAAACCCATGCTGATATTGCGGTAAACAGTTATTCTCATTGAGATAATCCAGAATAACATCCCTCAGAAGCCCTTCAAATATTTTACCAACAATAGAGGTTAGACTTACTGGCCTATAATTTCCAGGTTCACTTTTAGAGCCCTTTTTTAATATTGGTACCACATTTGCTATGAACCAGTCCTGTGGAACAGACCCCATCGCTATAGAGTCTCTAAATATAAGAAATAATGGTTTGTCTATTACATTACTTAGTTCTCTTAGTACTCGTGGGTGTATGCCATGCGGACCCAGAGATTTATCTATTTTAATCTTATTTAGCCGGATTTGCACCTCTTCTTGGGTTAGATTGGTGACCCTTAATATAGGATTTTCTTTGTCTCTCGGCATTTCACCTAGCATTTCATTTTCCACCGTGAATACCGTGGAGAAGAAGAAGATTAATATATTAGCTTTTTCTTCATCATCTACCACCATACTTTCCTCACAATTTTTTAATGGGCCTACACTTTCACTTTTGATTCTTTTACTATTGATATAGTTGAAGAACATCTTGGGATTAGTTTTACTCTCCTTAGCAATGTGCTTCTCTGTTTCCTTTTTGGCAGCTTTAATTATTTTTTTAGATAAATAATTTTTCTCCTTATAGTTTTTTAGAGCTTCAATGGTGCCATCCTGCTTTAGTAGTTTAAATTCTTTCTTTTTACTGTTAATTGCCCCTCTTACTTTTTTGTTTAGCCACATTGGGTTTTTCCTATTTCTTGTCCTTTTATTCCCACAAGGTATAAACCGCTTACAGTGCCTATTGAGGATGTTCTTAAACATTTCCCATTTATTTTCTGTATTCTTATTTCTGAGGGCATTGTCCCAGTCAACCAGATTAAGGGCATCTCTAAGCTGGTCAAACTTTGCCTTCCTAAAGTTCAGTGTTTTTGTGATGCCCTGACATGTCCCCCTAGCGAAAGACAAGTGAAACTGTACAATATTGCGGTCGCTATTTCCTAGATGCCCAACAACCTGCAGATTTGTTATTCTGTCAGGTCTATTAGATAGTATTAGGTCTAAAAGTGCTGCTCCTCTGGTTGGATTCTGCACCAATTGTGAAAGATAATTATTCTTGGCTATTAGCAGAAACCTGTTGCCTTTATGGGTTTCGCAGGTCTCTGTTTCCCAGTTAATATCCGGGTAGTTAAAGTCCCCCATAACAAGGACCTCATTATGGGTTGCAGCTTCATGTATCTGCCTTAGTAGTAAACTTTCCATGATTTCTGTTATATCTGGGGGTTTGTAACAGACCCCAAAGAGAATTTTATTACTAGCAGCAGGGGCTGCAGTGGCAGCAGCGGTGTCATGATCCCAGTGCAGGTTTTTGAGCTGCACGTCAGGGGTTAATGTCTGGAGCTCAGTGCAGGTTTTGACCTGCACACCTGAGCTTAATGATTTGGTTCTGGGAGAGCTTCTTAAACCCCTGGGAAGCTCCAATCCCTGCCAGTTATACTTTTGTCTTTGGCCAAGTGTGCTGACCTCTGTGAGCCTGTGCCTGTTCGTTGTTATAGCTTGTTTGTATGGTTCTGACCCGGTTCTGTCTACCGTTGTGAGTTTGCCTGTTGATTCTGTACTGTGCTATCCTCTCTGTGTATGACTCATTGCCTGTGATCTGACTACTCTCTGCTCACCCCTCTTGTACCTTGCAGCTATCTCTGTGTATGACTAATTGGCTACATCCTGACTATCCTCCCTGTCTATGCCCCTTGGTAACTTTGTCTCTCTTTGTCTTACCCTACTAGGAGTTCTCTTGCAGTTCCTAGCTCTCTGGAGTTTAGGCCACGCCCACGGTCCTGCGGCTCTGAAGTACGCATCTACTCGGCTGCTGCCCACTCCACAGGTATCCTTGAGCACAGTTCGCTTTACTCAGGACACGTGCACTGGCTCAGTGAGCAAGTTTAGTGCAGTGGTTTTGACATTATAACTGCCCTACTATTTTTTTTTGTCTCCTCACTTCTGCAGCATGGACCCAATGTGTGCTTTATCTGAGCAGGTGAAATGCTTGACTCAGTCACTGCAGAAGCTTAGTTTGGAACACCAAGCTCTGGCCCAGTCCCAACGGCGGGTTGAGGACTCTGTTCAGGGGGTACTTTCCGCAGGCTTCCAGCAGGTGGGGAATAGAGATGTCATTTTAGTCCCACCCAAATCCATGGTTAAATTGCCAGATACGTTTTCTGGTAACAAAGATGATTTCAGAGCATTTAAGGAGGGCTGTAAGCTCTTTTTCTCTTTGAGACCCCTCTCCTCTGGGGATGAGAAACAGAGGGTGGGGGTGGTTATGTCCCTGATTAGGTGGTCCCCACAAGCCTGGGCATTTTCACTTTCCTCTTCTGCCCCTGAGAGAATGTCTGTGGATGCGTTTTTTGAAGCCATAGGGCTTATTTATGATGAACCTGATAGAGTGCGGTTGGCTGAGGACAAGGTGATGAGTGTCTGTCAGGGGGAGCACTCGGCCGAATGGTTCTGTACTGAATTCAGACGTTGGGCAGCCGAGATTTCCTGGAGTGATGCCGCCCTTCGGGGGCTGTTCCGTAGAGGCCTGTGTGAACGTCTGAAGGATGCTTTGGCACTCCATCCTCCGCCTGACTCCTTGGAGGATGCCATGACCCAAGCGGTTCGCATGGATCGCAGACTGCGGGCTAGAGGCGTTATGCAACGGGAAACACCATTATTCTTCAGTGGAGATGAGACCCGGACTCTTCCTGTGGCTATGGAGGTGAGCGCTGTCACCTGTGAGGAAAAGGAAAGACGACGCCGCCGGGAGAAGCAGTTGTGCTTCTATTGTGGGGAATCTGGACACTGGAAGAAGGACTGCCCCTCCTGTCCATCATTCTCCAAGATGGCGGGAAACGACTAGGTCTAAGTAGTAGTCGAGGAGGCTACCCAGACCTTCAGGTACAATTTTCCTCACGTGCAAAAAAGGTGCTGCAGGTAGAACTGGAACTTGGTAATGGTCCGGTTCAGACTACTGCTTTTGTTGACTGTGGTTCTGCTGTGAACCTGATTGATACCAAAGTTATGACTCTTAATAAGATAGGGACAATCAGGCTTCAGGAACCTGTTAAACTTGTGGCAATTGACTCATCTCCTCTTACCCAGGACGGTATCTGTTGCAGGTCTGAACTTTTTCTCTAAAAGTGGGTTCCACTCATGTGGAAAAACTAAGTAGTCTTGTGCTAGATAACTTGCCTGCAGGACTGGTACTGGGGATGCCTTGACATCAATGCCATAATCCTACCATTGATTGGTTTACAGGGGAGATCACTCAATGGGGATGTAAGGATAAAGGTGGTAACCAGGGACATCTTGTTAACGCTGTTAAATCCATATCTGTGTCGTCTGTTGGTCTGAAAGGTATTCCGGAGTACCTGAAGGATCTCGAAGACGTTTTTTCCGAAAGTCAGGCTGAGGCGCTGCCACCACATAGACCCTACGATTGTGCCATTGATTTAGTACCCGGAGCCAAGATTGTTCAATTTGTCTGGGCCTGAGCGCCAAGCCATCAAGGAGTACATAGCTGAGAGTCTCCGCAAAGGGCATATCAGGCCTTCTGTGTCACATGTGGCAGCAGGATTCTTCTTTGTGAAGAAGAAAGATGGTGGTTTGCGGCCGTGCCTCGACTTTCGGGAACTGAACAAGATAACGGTTAGGAACACTTACCCGCTTCCCCTCATCCCAGACTTATATAACCAGTTAGCTGGGGCCCAATGGTTCTCCAAGTTAGATCTGCGGGGGGGCCTACAATCTGATAAGGGTTCGGGAAGGGGACGAGTGGAAAACTGCGTTCCTCACATCCGAAGGACTCTTTGAGAACCTGGTAATGCCGTTTGGGTTAAAACTAATGCACCCGCTATTTTCCAGAATTTCATCAATGTTGTACTTTCTGACCTGATAGGCCATCTTGTTATTATTTATTTGGATGACATTTTGGTGTATTCCCCGGACAGCCAAACTCACTTGCAACATCTACAGAAAGTTCTCCAGAGACTCAGGGAGAACCGATTGTTCGTTAAATCGGAAAAACGTTCGTTTTTAGTACAGGAACTGTCTTTTTTTGGGGTTGATTGTGTCCTGTAAGGAGTTTCGTATGGATCCTAAGAAGGTGCTGGCGATCGCTGACTGGGTTCAGCCTTGAGATCTCAAGGGGCTCCAGCGCTTCTTCGGATTTGCGAACTATTATCAAAGATTCATTAAAGGTTTCTGTTACAGAACCACTCAGCACCCAGAATATGTTGTGCAGTTATATGTATGGATAATAGGTTCCATGGGAGATGCATGTCCCTAATGCATCAGCATTCCCCTTTTGTCTGCCCTCCCCCCACCTTTGTAATTTCCACAGTAAACATCGGCAGGCTCCGGCCACCTGCGGCTTTTGTAATGCATGTCTGGCCTGAGGATTTTCTATTGGCCTGCCCTCTGTATCTGTGTGATATATTCTGTGTCCTGTGAGTAAAGTGTTTTCAGACTGGAAATACATGGAGAAGCAGTGATCTTTTATATGCTCCCATGTAACCCAGGGATTCCAGCCAGCGTCATTCATTCAGACTCCAGCCAACACAGAGCGGACCTCCAAAAACATGGGGTGGTACTGAAAGTGGTACCCCAGCTTGGTAGACGCCGTTACAGTTTCTTACAAGTGGTTAAACCACTCACGGATCTTACCCAGAAGGGCGCTGATGTAAAAAATTGATCTGTACTCGCTAAGGAGTCCTACTCAGCGATTAAGAAATGTTTCATGTCTGCCCCGGTGTTGGTACAACCAGACCTGTCCAAACCATTCATTGTGGAGGTGGATGCTTCTGAAGTGCGGGTGGGGGCTGTGCTGTCCCAGGGTCCGGCCACCCTTACCAATCTCAAACCCTGTGCCTTCTTCTCCAAGAAGTTCTCCTCAGCTGAGAAAAACTATGATGTAGGCAATGATGTAGGCAATAGAGAACTTCTTGCGGTCAAGCTGGCGTTTGAGGAATGGAGGCACTTTTTGGAAGGGGCAGCTCACCCTATCACGGTTGTCACGGATCACAAAAATTTGGCATACCTTGAATCTGCTAAGAGGCTTACTCCTAGACAAGCCCGTTGGTCACTTTTTTTTCACGATTTCAGTTCTCCATTAATTTTCGACCAGGGTCCAAAAATGTTAAAGCGGATGCCCTGTCCAGAAGTTTTGACCCAGTGTCTCCCCCTGAGCCGCCGTCCTCCATTCTTCCCCCAGGGGTGGTAGTGGCGGGGGTCTCAACTGAGTTGGAACAAGAAATTCTAAGGGCTCAGGCCCTTGCTCCAGCAACCAGAGACAAACTGGTTGGTGATGGTATCGTCTAGGGAAGTCACAGTGAAGCTGGTGGCTGTCCTGAGGGATATGCATCTACAATGCCTCCGCATGAAACAGATGAGCATGTTGAGAAATAAGGAAGTTGCCAGATGTCTGCAGCTTGCGAGAGAAGCTCAAAATCGGCTTGGCTTTGTGGAAGACATCGTTCTGGTACACAGGAATTTGGTGAGTAAGGTCATCGGAAGATTTGGGAAAGTGATGCAGGAGATGGTGAATAGATCCGGTGTGAGGAGACTGAGGATTCCAGCTGATGATGAGGCCCAGGTCGTGGGTGAAGATGGGGTGGTTCCATTCCTTGTTGTCGGGTCCATGGAGAGTCTTGGGAATATCCAGATGTTCCTCGGGTATCATATGGCGTACCTAAAAGAAATTGAGCAGCTAAGACATGAGAGGAAGCAGATCAATAAAGAGCTGCAGAAAATTGGAAGAAGATGGCCGCCACCTTCAACTCATGGTATGGAGAGACAAAGAGGTTCTCTAAAGACTGGAAGTTTTCAAACTGAAACTAACAGAGGACATAGAGACAAATGGAAGAACTGCTTTCTGGGAATTATGGACCATGGGAGAAATGACCAGCAGAGAGATACCAAAAGGGGGCCTGATGGAAGATGTAGAAGTGGTGATGCCTCAGTTAGCTCAGGTTTGAGTGACCTAGGCGGAAGACATGGTAGCAGACATGGTGACAAAGTCAGAAAAGTCAAGAGGTATGGGTGCAAGGAAATCGTGACATCGTACTGACGGCTTGGGATGTGGGTGGTCTAACAAGGGGTCATCTCTATCAAAGGAGGTGACAGAGATGGATGATGAATATCTACAAAAGGGTTCAGTAGCAGGGCCTTACTTAGACAGATGGTTTAACTGTCAGGAATGACAGGGAAGGGTCTCTGGTCAGGTAAGAGAAAGTGCCAAGCCCCACGGCTTTAGGCAGAGGGGGAGGTATGTAGCGATACTAATGGCCGTATAGTTAATGGGAGGTATGTATCACAGGGATGTCAACTCCCTGTGATGTAGCCCGGAGTGATTTTTCTTAAGTGTATGTAAGTTCTAAGTAGTTTTTGTTCACATTTGAGTCCGGGCTACAGGTAGCTCTGAGAGTTGGGAGGGTTGTGCTACCCAAAATCCCTGTACCCCATTTTGCCTGAAGATATGTGTGTTGTTATGAATTTTGAGGACCAATGATGAGGTCATGATCAATCATGTGACTAGCCATGTGATAGGTAACCTGGAGTGGTTACAGATATCTAAGGAAGGTGTGTTGCTCATGTGAGTAGTGTGTGTGTTGGGAGTCTGTCAGCCTGGGAAGAGCTCCCATGTTTCCAGGCTGGATGTCGTATAGCCTGGGGAAGCAGTGCTGGCGAGTCTGAGCCAGAGGAGTAGACTGTCTTGAAAACTGTGAGTTATGCTGACCCGGGTCAGTGAGAGATATGTATGGGATACCTCTGCGGATAAGAGTGATCCAAGAACCTGCGTGGCCAACAGGTAACGGAACTGAGTCCGGGTAATGCCGACAAGCGTCAGAAAGAGACTGTGTATTGATGTTAATGGGATACCTCTGCGGATAAGAGGGATCTGAAAACCTGCGTGGCCAACAGGTAACGGAATGGAGTCCATGTTATGCTGACCGGGGTCAGTGAGAGACTGTGTTCATTTTGGTAAAGCTGAATTTGTAACAGACAGTGTAATGGGTGCTGCATACTGCTGAATAGTAAACCGAATGGAATCGTTTTAACCCTGAGCGTGCCAGTGTTTACCTCCAAGCCCTGCAAAGTATGTAATCCCTGTTCACAGTCAGTGTGGAACGTTACATTATTAAAAACATCCTGTGTTGACATAGGATCAAGAGGGTTCATTAATGTCTCTCTTGTCTGGTGTCCCTGGACCAGGGGCTCCTTACATGTCCCTAAACTTAGGAGCGCTAGCTCCACCTGCTCCCCTAATTACTTCTGATAGTGAAGACACCAGGACCAGGTACCTTGCCTTAGCTCCTGAATCTGACTTCAGTCTGTACCTGTCCTCACCCAGGAAAGAGATGAGGAGTAGTGTACCGTAGTGCACCAACCAGATTAACACATAACACAAACAGGGGTAATGAAAAATACCAAGCATACAAATATACTCGCACATACAACAGAGGAAAGCATCGGGGAGTAGAGGATGAGGTTAAATCAAAGTATGAGAAGAAAGGGAAATATCACACACTCGAAACCTATCAACAGTCACAGATAAATCCACCAAATACCTTCTCCAATAAAAAACAACAATAATCTCCTGTCATGCAACATAAGCTTACTCTGAAAGTGACTGCTAGCCAGGGACCAGTTTATATAGGAGATGGGAGTGGCTGAGAGCGCTCAAATGAGCAGATTAACCCCTGCACTACTAAAAGAAATTTACACTATTTAATATGAAGGTCAGGGTTAACCGGTTACTGTACCTTCCCTTCTACACGGAACCTCAGAACTGGATTTATTAGGGTGTGCCTTGTAAATAGACTGGATCAGCCTGGCCGCATGGACATCAGATGCTAGTACCCATATCATTTCTTCAAGACCATAATTCTTCTAGTGTACTAAATGTTGAATTGACTGATGAACTAAGCGAGAATCAACAGTAGGGTGACCGGATCTCATATGGGGGGGAAAAATGTCAGAATCTTGTTCGTCTGGACCCCACAAAACGATTCCCCTTTCCAGATATTGAGAGAGCCAAAATTTGAGCTCGATCAAACGACGTTAACCCGTGCCGCTCGTCGCTCAAAGTTTGAAAAAATCCAAATTGAGGTATTTTAAGATTTAGGTATTTTGCATAGTCTGTTAGACTATAAAGAATGTGACAACAACATTGCAGAAATAGCCCTGACCAAATTTTCGAACCATTTGTGGTATTTGAATGCAGAGTTGGTGGGATTATCGTTTTTTGATCCCACCATTACAGACAATGAAAAGTTGTTAATGGCTAATAAATTGCTCAGTAGCACAGATGAACCATCAGAGCACGCTAACCTACATGAGTTGATAATTTTACGTAGTTATCTAATCTATTCTAGAGCTTTTGTTAAAGTAGTTTTTGAAACGTCAGAATATAATGCTCGGCATTTGCTTACAACTTGCAGGACATATTGCTTTTGTTCTTCATCTTTTGTCAGAAGGTCGATAAAGTCGGTTACTTCCTACCTCTTTTAATTTTTCTTTCCTAACTTTTGAATTTACAACCCTAGCGTGCTCTGATGGTTCATCTGTGCTACTGAGCAATTTATTAGCCATTAACAACTTTTCATTGTCTGTAATGGTGGGATCAAAAAACGATAATCCCACCAACTCTGCATTCAAATACCACAAATGGTTCGAAAATTTGGTCAGGGCTATTTCTGCAATGTTGTTGTCACATTCTTTATAGTCTAACAGACTATGCAAAATACCTAAATCTTAAAATTCCTCAATTTGGATTTTTTCAAACTTTGAGCGACGAGCGGCACGGGTTAACGTCGTTTGATCGAGCTCAAATTTTGGCTATCTCAATATCTGGAAAGGGGAATCGTTTTGTGGGGTCCAGATGGACAAAATTCCGACATCGATTTTTTGCGGTCACCCTAATCAACAGTCATGGCTGTTTGAAATTCCAAATTTCCATCCACAATGACTGGAAATTGCGATAGCGGTGATGTTACAGAAGACTCAATGTTTTTTTTTAGTAGAGATCAATGAAACTCATTTTGGATACTAAAAGGGAGTGGCAAGGTTTAACCACTTAATGTCTATGGACGTGCACAGTCCGTCATGGCAGGATGTAACTTCCCGCACCAGGACGGACTGTACACGTCCTGCCTTTGAACTGTCACTGCGTGTAAACACACAGTTTCAGTTCAGTGCTCACAGCTGTCTATGACAGCTGAGAGGCACAGTAAGGGGGGTAGGGACCCTTGCAGTCAGTCCCTGCACCCACAGCGCTGTGATTGGTCAGTCAATCTGAAATTTGAGCATCTCCTCTCCGATCAGTGCAGCAGCTCAGTGCTGCAGTGGCTGAGCTTCTGCACTGGCAGCTAGCAGCAGTGCCCCCACCGCCCCTGGCTGTTAACTCCCTCACTGCTTCGATCAAGCTCGATCGCAGCATTCAGAGGGGAGGCAGAGGGTTGGGGCTCTGGGTCATTTACCTACAGAAAGCTGTTGAGACCATGCTAACAGCATGGTGTCAGCATCTTTCAGCATAGGTATAACACATTACAATGCTGGAGCATTGTAATGTATTATACCTAAAGTGAAAGTCCCAAGAAGGGACAAGGTAAAAAAAACACATATTTTAAAAAAATATGTAAAAAAAAATTAAAAAATAATAAAAAATAGTAAAAAAATTCCCCTAAAAATACTCATTTTTATGTAAGAAAAAAAATAATAAACAAAAAAATTCACATATTTCCCATCGCCGCATCCATAAAAATCCCATCTATAAAAAAGTCACCCTAGTTAACCCCTTAGTGAATGCCGTAAAAAAACACAAAAAAGTAGCAAATTGTACTTTTTACAAGCGGTATCATCATACCGCTTAGAAAAAGTGCAATAACACGCGATCAAAAAGACGGATATAAATAACCATGGTACCGCTAAAAACGTCATCTTGTCCCACAAAAAAAGAGCTACAAAACATCTCCATCAGCCGAAAAATAAAAAAGTTATAGCTCCCAGAATAAAGTAATGCAAAAATAATTATTTTTCCATAAAAATTTTTATTGTGTAAACTACACCAAAACATAAAAAAGATATAATTCAGGTATCGCTGCAATCGTAGTGACCCAAAGAATAAAGTTGCCATACTAATTTTGACAGATGAGGAACGGAGAGAAAAAAAACAAAAAAATTCCAGAATTGCTAGTTTTTGTTCATTCTGCCTCCACAAAAATCAGAGCAGAAGTCAATCGAAAAACGTTATGTGCCCGAAAATGGTAGAAATAAAAACTTCAGCTCGTCCTGCAAAAAACAAGCCATCACATGACTCTGTTGTTCGGAATACGGAAAAATGATAGCTCTCAAAATACGGCAATGCAAAAATTTCTTACAAAAAATCTTTTAAAAAAAGCGTCTTTTAGTGTGTGACAGAAGCTAAACACGAAAAAAGGATATTAATCTGGTATTGCTGTAATCGCACCGACCCGAGTAATAAAGTCGCCTCATCACTAATACCACACGAGGAATGGTGTAAAAAATAAAACCAATTCTTCACCTTTTGTGGATTTGTGCATTCTGCCTCCCAAAGATTGCAGTAAGATGATCACAGTGGTTTACCCCCACATATGGGGTATCAGCGTACTGAGGACAAATTGCACAACAACTTTTGGGGTCTACTTTCTCCTGTTATTCTTGTGAAAATAAAAATTTGTGGGCAAAGAGATCATTTTTTGTGGATAAAATTATTATTTTATTTTCACGGCTCTACTTTATAAACTTCTGTGAAGCACTTGGGGGTTCAAAGTGCTCACCACACATCTAGACAAGCTCCTTGGGGGGTCTAGTTTCCTAAATGGTGTAATTGTGGGGGATTTCCACTGTTTAGGCACATCATGGTCTCCACAAACATGACATGGTGTCCGATCTCAATTCCAGCCAATTTTGAGTTGAAAAAGTCAAACGACGCTCCTTCCCTTCTGAGCTCTGCCATGCACCCACACAGTGGTTTACCCCCCCATATTTGGTATCTGTGTACTCAGGACAAATTGGGTTCTTTTACCTTTGTAAAAATAAAAATTGGGGATGAAAAGATCATTTTTGTGGAAAAAATATGATTTTTTAATTTTACAGCTCTACGTTATAACCTTCTGTTAAGCCCTTGAGGGTTTAGAGCTCTCACCACACAAGTTCCTTGGGGGGTCTAGTTTCCAAAATGGAGTCACTTGTGAGGGGTTTCTACGGTTTAGGCACATCAGGGTCTCTCCAAATGCAATATGGTGTCCGATTTCAATTCCAGCCAAAAAAGTCAAATGGCGCTGCTTCCCTTCTGAGCTCTGCCATGCACCCAAATAGTGGTTTACCGCCACATATGGGGTATCAGCATACTCAGGACAAATTGCACAATAACTTTTGGGGTCCTGTTACCCTTGGGAAAATAAAAATTGGGGATGAAAACATCATTTTTGTGGAAAAAAATATGATTTTTTTAACTTTACCGCTCTATGTTATAACTTTCTGTGAAGCCCTTGGGGGTTCAAAGTGCTCACCACACATTTAGGTAAGTTCCTTGGGGGGTGTAGTTTCCAAAATGGGGTCACGTATGGGGGGTTTCCACTGTTAAGGTACATCAGTGACTCTCCAAACGCGACATGGCGTCCGCTCTCGATTCTACCCAATTTGACATTCAAAATCTCAAATGATGCTCTTTCCCTTCTGACCACTGCCGTGCGCCTAAAAATTGGTCTTCCACCACACATGGGGTATCGGTGTACTCAGGAGAAATTGCACAACAAATATTGTAATTCATTTTGTCCTGAAACCCTTGACAAAATAAAAAAATTGTGTCCAAAGAAAAATTTTGGAGAAAAAAAGTTAAATGTTAACTTTTTCCTTCCACATTGCTTCAATTCTTGTGAAGTACTTAAAGGGTTAATAAACTTCTTGAATGTGGTTTTGAACACCTTGAGGGGTGCAGTTTTTAGAATGGTGTCACTTTTGGGTATTTTCTGTCATATTGACCCCTCAAAGTGACTTCAAATGTGAGGTGGTCTCTAAAAAATTGGTTTTGTAAATTTTGTTGTAAAAATGAGATATCACTGGTCAACTCTTAACCCTTATAACTTCCTAACAAAAAAAATTTTGGTTCCAAAATTGTGCTGATGTAAAGTAGACATGTGGGAAATGTTATTTTTTAACTATTTTTTGTGACATATCTTTCTGATTTAAGGGCATAAAATTAAAAGTTTGAAAATTGCGAAATTTTAAAAATTTTCGCCATATTTCCATTTTTTTCATAAATAAACGCAAGTCATATTGAATAAATTTTACCACTAACATGAAATACAATATTTCGCCAATTAAGGGACCGGGAATCCTATTCCACTCTCCCACAGAATCCCACCAATAATTTCTCTGGGGCTGTCTATGAGATCTTAGATAAAGCCTTTAACCAGGGTATTATACCCAAAAAGATCTTTGAGGGCCTACTTGTGAAGAATCCGGTGGTCCCTACGTTTTACCTTCTGCTGAAGATCCACAAAGATCCAGTGGATCCCCCGGGGCATCCTATTGTTTCTGGCATAGGAGGGCTTTGCGATCCCATATGCAAATTCATTGATTATTATCTTCATCCTCTTGTGGAGATGCTGCCCTCCTATGTCAGAGACTTCACGGACATCCTGAGGAAGTTGGATGGCCTCCATCTTGAACCTGGTATGCTGTTTGCAACAGTGGATGTAGAGTCCCTTTATGCGAGCATTGGGCAAAAGGATGGATTAGAGGCTGTGGAGTTTTTCCTTGGCATGAGTAACCTTAACCTGGCATTGCGGTCCTTGATCCTGGAGCTGCTGGAGTTTGTCTTAACCCATAATTTTTTCACCTTTAAGGACAAATTTTATTTACAGTGTCGTGGCACTGCGATGGGCGTGGCTTGCACGCCATCCTACACAAACCTTTTCCTGGGTTACTGGGAGCGGGAGGTGTTTGGGGATGGCGCATGTGCGGCGTCCCATGCGCAGTGCTGGTATCGTTACATCGACAACATTTTTATCATTTGGCAGGGTCAGAGTCTGGCCTTCTGGACTTCATCCATGGTTTAAATCAGAACAACCATAACATCAAACTGACCTATAGAGTGGCAACGAAAGAGATTGATTTTTTGCATGTGTTGTGTGGAGATGGTACTATTCAAACTGACATATTTCGTAAAGAAACGTCAGTTAACTCATTACTTCATGCAACATCTGCACACACACATCATCAACTATTTGTGCCATTCCAATAGGTTAATTTTTGAGGATGAATCGAATTTGCTCCACGGATGCGGTCTTTGAGGGCCAGGCCCGGGACCTGACCCAACATTTCCGGGATCGTGGATACAGCATGAGGAACATCAGGTCAAGTTATTCTCATGCTAGGAGGACTCCCCGCCAGCAACTCCTTGATGCAATACAACATATTAACATCTCAAGGGACCCACCACTTGGATGTATCATGACATATAACAACCAGTGGAGGAAAATTAGAGAAATTATGGATAAACGCTGGTCTATTCTGCAAACAGATACCACACTGAAAAGGATCTTGCCAGATAGACCTCTCCTCACAGCAAGGAGGGGAAAAACCTAAAGGACTTGCTTGTGAGGAGTCATTATGTGGCTAAACCAACTAATCCATTCTGTGCAGGACCTCAAAGATGGGGGTGTTATCCTTGTGGTTCGTGTGTGGCCTGTAACAACATTGTCAGAGAGACCACATTCAAAACGTCAGATGGTAGTAGGGACTACCGGATTACATGTTACATATCCTGTAGTACCTCTTACGTGGTGTATTATGCAGTTTGTACTTGCAACTTGATTTATGTGGGCCTCACCTCCAGGGAATTCCTCATCAGGGTTAGGGAGCATGTAAGGGATATTAAAGCAGCAAGGGAGATTGTTGATGTCACCACTCTTAAGACTATACCGCGGCACTTTAAGCAATTCCATAATTGTGACCCATGTGCACTCAAGGTCAGGGACATTGACAGAGTGCACTCTGGTATCAGGGGTGGTGATCTCAAAAAAACTTTAGCCCAGCTTGAGTGCTGCTGGATTGTATCTTTGGGTTCCATGGTACCTTATGGACTCAATGAGAAACTCTCATTTGCCCCCTTCTTGTAAACGTATTCCCTGATGTATGTTAGATATTAGTGTGTGGGTGGGAGTAATGAGAAAAATGTTTTATTGTGCCCTTCTGTGTGTGTTTTCTCTGTTTTGCTTTGTTTGTTCTCTCTTGTTTTTAATTTGCTGTTTTTTAAAAACTTTTTTTTCGCATACAATTAGCATGATATGTCTTGGATATGCACTGTGGGTTTCTATCTATCATTTGGGTTCCATATTGACCTTTTGGATCTGTGTGGATTGTACACTATGAAGAATCATGTGGAGAAACAAGCCATTGGAACATTTGTACTCTTTTCAGAAAGCGGAACAAAGTATTTATTCATCTTTGTCAATTATGGGGATGAAATGTGGGGGACTATATGTCGAATGGTTCATCATTTTTATATAAATTACATATGTCTCCCTATTTGTTTACTTGTTCTTTTTCCTGTCTTTGCCCACACATGTGCCAGTACTTAAAATGGTTACCGCTATTATCTTTTATATATACATTTGAATAATGGACTCATACGTTTGTATGGGTTCTTGTTTAGTAATCCTGGTATGGCGGTTCATATGATATACTGTTAGTCAACTCTTAGATCTTAATATTTCTTCTATTTGTATAGTTGTTACTAGAGTTGAGTGATACCGTCCGATACTTCAAAGTATCGTATCGGATGGTATCGGCCGATCTTTAAAAAAAGTATCGGTATCGCCGATTCCGATACCGGAAGTCCCATTCAAGTCTATGGGACTTCCGGTATCGGAATAAGAAAAACCCTTTCCTGCCCTTGTACAGCCTCTCTGGGGTCTGTACGGGCCTTTCGGGGGGCTGTGCCGGCCTGCCAGGGGGTCTGTGCAGGCTCCGGTGGTCTGTGCCGGCCTGCCGGTGGTCTGTGCAGGCTCCGGGGGGCTGATAGAAACTTCTCGTCAAAGCCAAATCTAGCGAGAGTTGTTTTTAAATATAGCCAGTTTAGTCTATCGAACGCCTTCTCGGCGTCCAGTGCCAGAAATGCAGTTTTGATTCTCGAATTGTTAGCTAAATTTATCAGGTTCAACACCCTTCTAGTCCCATCTGAGGCCTGGCGGCCCTCTGTGAACCCTATTTGATCATCCACCAACAGACGTGGAAGGATGTTTTTTAGTCGGTTTGCGATGATCTTTGAATAGATTTTAATATCGCTGTTTATGAGAGAGATTGGCCTATAGTTCTGTATCCTCTCGGGGTCTCCCCCCTCCTTTGGAATCATGACAATTGTTGCCTCTAACATCTCCTTTGGGAAGGAACCCCGAAAGGATGCCAGACCAAAGACAGAAGCCAACTGTGGAGCCAAAATTTTTGAAAAGGATTTATAGTATTCCCCAGAGAAGCCATCCGGCCCTGGTGATTTTTGGGACTGCAGTTTCTTGATAACGTCAACTATTTCACTCTCTGTAAAAGGGCTATTGACATAATTCAAGTCCAGCTCATCAACTCTTGGTAAATCGATACTCTGTAGAAAAGAATCCACAAAATTTGAGTTAACCACCGGTGTTTGGGGGTCATCTTTCAGGTTATAAAGATTTTTAAAGAAATCTGCAAAAGAGTTGACAATGTCCCTAGGGTGAATTTTGGGATCACCCGAGGGAGATACAATCTTAATGATCCTTTTTTTGATAACTTGGTAGGCTTGTTAAGAGATGTATACGATTTATACCTAGAGGCTTTGATGGCTGCATCGTATTCCTGGTAGATTTCAGATCTCAGACTCTGTCTAAGTCTCAAAATCTCAGCCTGCATGGTTTGGGAAGGAACTTTCAAGTTGGTTTGTTTTTTCTTCTAGATCATTAATTTGGGCCTGTAGGTTTGTAATTTTTTCCCTATTTCTCTTCTTATGTTTAGAGAGGATCTGCATAAGGCATCCCCTCAGGACCGCCTTATGGGCATTCCAGACCGTAAACTGATTTACTTCACCAGATACATTTTCCTTGAAGTAGTTTAAGAGAACATTTTCTATCTCTTGCTTGTACTCTGGTATATATAACAAGGCTGGGTTAAGTCTCCAGCGGAATGGCTTGTCAGAGGGAGGACCCACGAGGAACTCAGCGAGAACCGGGGTATGATCCGAGATGGTCTTTTGCATGAACTGTATATCTTTAATTTTGGTTAAAGTAAATATTTTAGTAAGTAGTAGATCGATTCTAGATGCTGTCTTATGTACATCTGAAAAGTGAGAATACTCATGAGACGATGTGTTCAAGCAACGAAAAGCATCATAAAGCTCATTTTGAATTAACCAGTTTTTCAAAGCTGGAACCTTGTGGCGAACTAATGAGGACGAATCTATGCTACTATCTGGGACAATATTAAAATCGCCTAGTAAGATCAGATCACCTGTTTTGACTTTGTCTATTTTTTTGATTAGCTTGTTCAAGAAACGAATGTGTCCCTTGTTAGGTGCGTATACATTCACTATTGTACATGGCCTTTCATGGAGTAAGCATATGAGTATATGAAACCTGCCCAACGAGTCTGATATCTCTTTGATGAGCTGAAAAGGAACGGTGCCACTTACCAGTGTAATGACCCCAGCCTTTTTCTTTGTGGACAGCGACTTGTACATGTGTGGAAAGTTCTTGTGCTGGAAGATCGGGTGTTGATCGGAGGCCAGTTTAACCTCCTGGAGGCATACCAATTCCGCACGGGTTCGGTTGATCTCCTTCCATACCGCATACCTCTTATTCGGACTGTTGAGCCCCCTAACATTGTATGATAAGATTTTCATCGTTAGAGTGCAATATCAAAACAGAAAAATGGAAACAAGCAAAACAGTGGAATACAGAAAAAAAAATTAGGAACTTGAGCGTTCTCCTGGAGGACTCCAAACCGGTTGGTGTCTCACCTTAGTGTGGGGGAAAAAGTGAGAAAAAATTAAGTGGCAAGTTCCCACAGTGACATCAATAAACCGTAAATACGGGTCATAAGATATTCATATTCATGAAAAGGAAATTAATAGTAGACACCATGGAAATTCGAACATAAGATAAAAATCAGTCCTAATCCCTATCCCTAAATGCTGGGTCATCCATCAGAAATTTAATGAACTTCTGACCCTCGTGTGGAGTGTAGATGGGGTAGTTTTTGTCATATACCAGACTAATAGCTTGGTAGGGAAACCCCATCTATATGACACTCTGAGCTCTCTAAGTTTAGAGGTCAAATCTCTGAAGGACCTTCTTGTGTCCATTGTCTCTTTGGAGAAGTCTTGGAAAATCTTTAAATCTTTATATGGCTCTGGAGGTGAACCTCTCTCTCTCAGAGAT
Organism: Dendrobates tinctorius; assembly: GCF_039654945.1. NCBI lineage: Eukaryota > Metazoa > Chordata > Amphibia > Anura > Dendrobatidae > Dendrobates > Dendrobates tinctorius. Next base: position 24,300,047 of record NW_027361693.1, on the reverse strand, counting down.
TTTAGAACCTTCTCCTTTGTTTCAAAAAAATGGACTCTGAGGATAGTGTCCCTAGGCTTTTCCTGTGGGACCCCTTTTGGATGTGGGAAGCGGTGTATACAATCAATATTTACTTCTAATTCTGTCAATTTTGGCGATAATTTTTTGAATAAATTTTTAGTGTAATCTGAAAGATCTGCCTGGGAGACCGACTCAGGAATACCTCATATTTTTAAGTTATTTCTCCTGCTTCGGTCCTCCAGATCCGTTAATTTGTTTTTAAGGGAAATAACCTCAGTTTTGAGGAGAGAATTTTCCTTTGAGAGGTAGACTATGTCCTTCTCCGCCTGTACCATCTTTACCTCATATTTCTCAACCTTTTGGCTAAGATTCCTGCAAGTTTCCTGTAGGGCCTTAGCCTGAGTCTCAAACCCTATTTTTAGAGAGATCCGCCATGAATCCTTCGGTGGCTTGTTTATTGGACCCCTTGTATTCCCCCAGGTTGATGGATGGAGGGGGAACCTCAAACGAAGGAAATGGACCTCCCGTGTCCCTTCTAGGCCTCTGCCTTTCAGGGCTTGTGTTTGGGGTATAGTCAGCTGAGACACTGTCAGAGTTCTCAAAAGAAAGACTCTCGGTGTTTTCCTGATCGTCTGTGCCCTTCCTTTTGTTTGATTTGGAAGTGTCCATTTCCTCCATAAGGAGCTGATTTGGAGGAGGAGTTTTAATGTGTCCCCCCAAATTTTTCTTTTTTTGAAGTGTTTCAGGTTGTGTTTTAGGAAGTGTTTTGGTCAATGGGTTATTGATACCTGATCCCCCTTTTGCAGCTTTGACAGGTGCAGGGTTATGGGATTGTTTTATATAAGGCATTTTGGGCTCACCTCTTTTCAAAGGTGACCTAGATTTTGTGGGGCTTAACACATTAGCGATATCCTCATAGGATTTTGAATATGCCCCCAAATTGTGCCTCATCACTCTGTGTGAGCTATTATTAATTCTGCCCCTGCTTGACTGCATCTTAATTTGCTACGCAGCCTTCCCTGGCCTCAGATCTATGACCCTTTTAGCTTGATCAATCAGACAAGTTAAGTAAAATGGTCTAAAAACAAGTTTCAGAAAAGGAGTCAACTGAGAACCCTCAGTAAGAGCGCCAAAAGTCACACAATTCCTCAATAATAATGCAAGAAGTCCACTGTAGCTCTGATCCTTGCTTGAAGAGTGGATAATCCTCTATTATGGTGCACTGCACAGATGAGTATAGGGCACCGGGGCCACCAGCCAGAAACTGCGGTCACTATTGTGTTATAAGTCTGCGCTGCTGGTAAGTGCAGAATAGTCAGTATTCCTTTATTGTGTGGGGATAGTGAGGGCCCTCCCCGCAATCTATATCCTTCTCCTGAGTACTCTTGGGGATGACTACCTGCTGCGCCGCACAGTTCTGGGGTATAGCTGAGCCTGTAGTACCAGGGGCCACTTGCTGTGTGCTGCAGGGCCTGTGATGTCAGGTTTCTGCAATGCTGACAGGCTGGACACAGCCGGAACTACTTCCCATTGAGTTCTATTGCGGCTGTGATCAGTGTGCACCGTCCGGTTCTAGTGACCGGATTTCAGTTGTGCCTCACCTCAGCAGTTCTTAGTGGCTCCCCCGGTGCTAGTCGCCTCTGATCCGGTCCTTTATGAGTCTATATAGCGCTGTTCTTGGCCGATTCCGGGGTCTGGTCCTAGAAGTGGTATCCCTCCGCCCTTCAGCTCCTTGGCAAAGAAAGAGTCCCCGCCGGTGTCTTTGCTTTCCTCTTCAGCGTGCCACGCTAGAATATGTCAAGGGAAGCTCCTCTGTCCCCGCTAAACTCACCCTGATGTTACAGCAGTCAGAATTCAGCGGCACTCAGGTGTAATCACCAGGGATGAACATGCAGGAGTCTGTATCCCTCCACCACAGCCACACTGTTATCCTCCACACACCACAGACAGAAAGCTGTGCAGACAGCTGGAATTATGTTGTGCCTTACTGGAGGATCCATATAAAGTCCTCAGTACCAATAATGATCCTCCAGATCAATCCTGGCTTCAGTAAAGCTTGCGCTGGCACTCCGGTCTCTTCACAGGAGGGCAGATGATGTGGGGTGATGTCCCTCAGCTTCTGCTGCACTGCAGCCATCCAGACTTGTAAAAGCTTATTTCTTCAGTCCTCTTTGGACCAGAGTCCTGCTTTTTGTCTCAAAATGGGCACCCAAAGTTCATAAATAAAATAGGGTCCAGCAAGGTTATTTTAGTTAACCCTATGCACGCTTATTTTGTAGCTTTAGAATGTGACTGTGGGAGCTTAGAGCTCTTGCTGCTTACATGCTCAGAGCCCAGGCCACGCCCCCTTATCAACCTCTTTTTCAAGATTGGAACATGTAGACACAATAACAACCCTTTTTTGTAGTATAGGAACAGGTTCACAATTATCTCCACTCCCAGGAAAACAACTAGATAAGACATCCAACTTAATGTTCTTGTTCCCTGGCCTACATGTAACAAAAAGTTAAACCTGGTGAGGCATTAGACAATTTGCAAACTCTAAATATAGTAGATTTTTATGATCTGTGATTACCTTAACTGGATGAACTGCTCCCTACAGACAATCATGCCACACTTCAAATGCCCACTCTGTCAAGTGTTCCCTATTACCAATGTCATAATTTCTCTCCACAGTTTTTTAGAAAAGTATGCACATGGTTGCCATTTACCAGGAGACACATCCTGTGACAATACAGCCCCCACCCCCATTTCAGACATGTCAACATCTACATTAAAAGGTTGAGTGACATCAGGCTGTGTGAGAATTGGCGCAGATGCAAAACTCTCCTTCAAGATATTGAGTGCCTCCCTGGCCAGACTGGACCACTTAGAAAATTCTGTCTCTTTCCTCGTCATATCTGTCAGAGGTTTGGCCACTACCAAAATGTTTTTGATGAACTTACGGTAGTAGTTGGCGAAACCAAAAAACCTTTGAAACTACTTCAGATTCTCAAGACGATCCCAATCCAGTACCGCACGAACTTTCACCAGATTCATGTGAAAACTGGTGGACAATAACACATATCCTAGAAAAGGGATCTTCTCAATCTAGAAAACACATTTCTCCAGTTTAACAAATAATTTATTGTCTCTGAGTGTCTGTAAGATCTGCCTAACATATACATGATGTGGTAAGGTGAATAAATTTGCATGTCTTTAAGATAGATCACAGCAAATCTACCTACCAGGTGTCAAAAGATGTCATTTACAAAGTGCTGAAAAATGGTGGAAGCATTTGTCAACCCAAATAGCATCACATGTTTATCATTGTGTCCCTCAGAAGTATTGAAAGCTGTTTTTCACTCATCTTCCTCTTTAATATGAATGAGATTTTACACCTCTCTGAGATCAAGTTTAGAAAACCATTTTGCTTCTACAATTTTAAAAAAGAGGTCCAGAATGAGAGGGTGCAGATACGGATCACAGATAGTGATCTGATTGAGCTCGTAGAAATCTAGGCAGGAGCATATCCTCCCGTCTTTCTTCATTACAAAGAAAAACCCCACAGCAATGGGGAAAGAAGATGGTCTGATATTACCCTTTGGCAAACTTTCCGTGATATAGTTCTTCATGGCCTGGCTCTCTGGATCAGCTATATTATATAGGCTGCTCTTTGGCAGCTTTGCCGCAGGGACAAGATTAACAATGCAGTCCTTTGGACGATGGAGAGGAAGTTCTTGGCACTCCTGCTCCGAGAACAAATCCTCAAAGTCAGAAAGGTATTTAGGCACAAAATGCATATCCACCCCTGCAAGCTGGGTGCCCAAGCAGTGTCCTTGACACTACTCACTCCACTTTATCACATCCTGAGTATTTTCGCCCCGATGTATTTTAGCAGGCAGAAAAAAGTATGTCCTATCCATGGAGGAAATATGTACACCCTGGTTGCTAACTTCCCCTCAACCTGGACTTATTAGTTTTCCAGTGGCTGTTAACAGTGAGATAAGGAAGGACACACGCCCATGAAATGGCTCTTTCTACCACAGTAAAAATATACTCCCCTTTGTGCCAAAAAACATACTGCATACCAGAAAGAGTTGCTCCACCCAACTGCTTGGGTTCTTCAGATGACTCATACCAAGTTTTCCTCGTCAACGGACCGTCTGTACATTGGTGTATCTCTTTGTGTCTCTGGCGAAGATGGTGTTTCACCCGGTTAGCCAGAGACATGGCCAACTCAAGGAAAACTGGAGTCTCATACAGAGCTAAGGCATCCTTTACCCTTAATGATAGCCCTTCAAAGAACTGGCTATGGAGCTTGGGGTCATTTCACTTAATGTCGGTGGACCACCTCCAAAACTCTGAGCAATTCTCCTCCGCAGGCTTGTCTCCCTGCTGAAGTAAGTTGATGTAGTGTGGACTCAGCCAGGAGGATGCAGTCAGAGTCATCGTATATATAACCCAGAACCAGAAAAAATTCCTTTACTATCTGGAGAGACTGGGAGTCAGACAGGAGAGAGAATATCCATGCTTGTAGGTCACCATTATAATCCCCACTTGTTGCTTCTTGGTTCCTGAGGAACAAGGGCGTAACCTGAAGTACAGTTTAGAGACCTCCTTGAAAACAACAAACTTTTCATGGCCCCAGAGAACCTATCAGGCAAAGCAATCTTGTGCTCCACTAACGGTTGTCTGGGAGTCGTGGTCCTCAAAGGTGATGTGCTAGGGTGCTGCAAAGTGACAGTGCTTAGATCTGCCACCTCCAGGCTGAGCTGCTGCAGTTCCCTGTTACAGTAGGATCCATCATGGAGAAAAAAAAATAGTTTCGGTCAGAGCTAATGTCAGCGCTCTGTTGTTGGGTTTCCTGTAATGAGAGGCTCCTTCCCTGTCCCTTATGCGAGGGGCACCCTATCTTGCCCAAATTACTTCTACTCATGAAGACACCGGGGCCACATACTTTGCCTTAGCTCCTAAATCCATCCTCAGTCTGTACCCTTCCCCCACCCAGAGAAGAGGGGAGTAGTAGTGTACTGTAGTACACCATCAATGCTAGCAGGGTGATACAAAAAATGGTAATGAAAAATACCAAACACAAACATACAAATATACTCACACATATAACAGAGGAATTCATAGGGGAGTGGAGGATGGAGTTGAATCAAAGTAGGAGAAGAAAAGGTATAATCACACACTTAAAACCTCACAGGTAAATCCACCAAACACCTTCTCCAATGATAACTAACAACAACCTACTGCCATGCAGCATAAGCTTGTTCTGTGCTAGCCAGGACTCAGTTTACACAGGAAATGGGTGTGGCTAACAGTGCACAGGTGAGAGCCTTAATGCTCCAGGAGCACTCAACTGAGCAGATTAACCCCTTCACTGCTAAAATAAATTTACACTATTTAATATGAAGGTGAAGTGTTTCTATTCAGTGCAGGAGTAGGAGAAATCAGACGCTGTGCTCTTCTGGCTCTTCTCTGTCGTAGTAAACCTGTGACACATAGGCTCACCAGGTGAGGTCGATCATCTATGCCTTACATCTGTTTGGGCACACATACTCTGAGTGGTGATGCAGAAAGCAGGAAGGCATGTGGGAAGTGAGGACTTCGCACATGTGAATTTCAGGAGCAGCAGGATGGATGACATGGAACGCAACAGGAATAAATGAAGCACAAGGACAAAAAGCACAGATGGTAAAGCACAGCAAGTATGGAACTAGTACCTCAATCCCAATGCACAGGTGTGTGTCTAAATAGGCCTTAAATAGGTCTATGGAAATTATGTCATTAATCCACCCCATGCATTTTACATACCAGACGTGGAGCACAGCAGCAAGGAACGGACCCAGGGGAAGGAGACAGAACCTGAGAAATCAGGGTCAGGTGTGTGTCAAGAGTTTTTTAAAGTATTAATAATGAAATCTTGGGATACATTACTGCTTGAAATAACTATTTACGTAGGTTATTTGTTAATTTGAAATTATGCTATATTTTGTCCATATTTTTAAAAATGCAACTTGTGATCTCAGTTTTTAACTAGACAGTTTTGTCATTCAACACATTTGGCTAACCACAAATATAAAATATGTATCGTTACTCTTTGAATTTCTTCCCAGAAATGTTTAATCCACTGACAAGTACACTTTGAGTAGGAGAGTGACAAATATCTTTGATGCATTGCCAACACAGTTTAGAGGAGGACGCACCATGTGAAAAATTATATTCCATTTTTTATCAAATATTGGTTACATTACAGATTATAAACTATGCTCTAATACCACTGTTTATATTTGGGAATAAAGATCTTTTGAAATTCTATATTACCGAATTCGCTGAATATTCCATAACAGTTTGATTAATGGCAAAAAGAAATGCATGAATCTCATTACTGGAAACCTTGTCATTTTTCAGAAAAAAACATATGGGGAGAGAGGAAACAAAGAGACAACCCAACTGACCATATCAGCTTACACTTTACAAGTGAGAAAGATAAGACCCTCCTGACCATAAAAGCTTACACTCTACATGAGAGAGAAAGAAAAAGGACCCTACAGACCATAAGGGCTTACATTTTACAGAAGAGAGACTTACCCAGTGACTCTGGAGATGGAAAGTGATTCTGCCGTACAAACTGTGCTCCACTGGGAACCACTGATCTGTTATGTCCCAGGTCCTGACCACCACTGTACAAGGTATAATGTACAAGGCAGCGTAAGATGTCATAGCTGCAGGGTATTATGGGGAGGCCTAAGTGACAACATACAAAGATATTAGCCTGCTCTCTGATGCCTTAGTAGTGTGAGAAATGGTGACAGGCAAGGTTTTTTTTGTGAACTATGAATTTCAAAGTACGGTATACGAATTTGCGTGCAACTGCAAATTTCAGGAAATTGCTCTTGAACTTGATTCTTTGCAGATCAATCTGTTCATCTCTATCTAGTACCATATAGTCAGTTCAGAAGATGAAAATAGTGGTCATGATATAGGGAAAGATAAAAAAAAATTGGGACACTTACTTATTTTAATATATTTTCTTGACCTTCCCATTTACTGGTATGTTCATTTTGTATGTTGTTAATTTCTTAAAATTCATTTTGAAGTTAGAGAATTTGCTGGAAATATTAAATAAAAGTCATAATTTGTGAAATTAGTTTTTAGATTAAATATTAAGATGAATAAATTATCTGCAATTACTGAGATCTGTTGCATCTCTATTTAGAAACTGCTAACCGTTTTGGCTTGTCCAATACATCACAATTACAGATAAGGATGATGTGAGGACATGTCCCTGTCTTGTCCTATAATAAATGTCAAAACTGCATGAAAATGTTCCATCTATTTTCATTTGACACTTAGTTGGGAGTTGATAATAAAACCTATGAATTGTGTGGGAAATCAACCTGTGCAAAGAGTCAGTCTCCTTTAAAGCCAATCCACTCCATCAAAAGCCTTCCTTGCAGCTGTGCTGAGACTGATTAAGGTGGAGGGTTACTGTCATGCATATTCAGTCATGCTTATTAACCTGTAAATATTCTTCCTCATTTTTCTAAAACAAATCCCTTTTGATCTTGGCAGATAAAAGATAGTAAAAATGTCTGTATATGTCTTGCTAATAACTTGTCAACATTAAAGGATTTTCTGAATTCTCTGTAGGATGAGTTGGGAGTTGCAAAAAATACTAAGACACGTTGCTTGCCTAGACAGTCTAACAATGTTGCAGGGTTACCACTCTGTACCTGCTCCTGTGCTTCCTACTCCTGTTCTACCTGCCTTGTTTCTCTCAAGTACATTGCTCCTACTGGCTTGTTTTTTAATAATCACATTACTGTCTATTAATGTCACAGGACAAGTCAATCAATGGCCTGAACAGTATACCGCAGTGGCTATTATTTGGCTTTTGAAGTATACAAAAAGCCTCTGGGTATCCAAGACCCAATTGGCATCTGGACCTTTCTACTCCCATTGGCAATAGATTTGTTCTGACATAGTTAAAAGGGCCTGTTACACACAGCGATCTCGCTGGCGAGATCGCTGATTTTGTGACACATCAGCGATCTCTCCAGCGAAATCGCTGTGTGTGACATTCAGCAGGGATCGGCCCCCCTGCCGGGTATTGCTGATCGTGCTGGATCGTCCTGGGCCATTTTTTCATTGCTGGTCTCCCGCTGGCCAGCGCGCATCGCTGTGATGAGCGACGCTGCACGCTGGTTACCAATGCATACATTGGGTTTCTAAGGGCTGTGGGGCCCTTAGAAAACCAATGTTTACCCTAGATACCAGCATGCATTGCAGGCAGGGGGCGGGAGATGGAGGTAGAGTGGCGCACAGACCGGAGTAGCTCTGCTATATGCTACTCCAGTCTGTCAGACCGGAGTAGCAGATAGCAGAGCTACGCCGGTCTGTCTGTGCGCCGCTCTGCCTCCACCTTCCACCCTGCCTGCAGTGCACGCTGGTCCTGATCGCTGGATCGCTGGAGGGGCTGTCTATGTGACAGCTCACCAGCAATCAGCTAACAATGTCCCAGCGATCCCATCCACGTTGGATCGTGGGTGGGATCGCTGGGACATCGCTATGTGTAATGGTACCCTAATACTACCAGGACTAATTTGACGATGTCAAACTGTTTAGGGGCAAAGACTTGTGAAATGGAAAATAGTAACAGTTAACTGTCAATATTAGCACTAAAAGTTGGTGTTACGTATAGACTCAACATGGCAGGGCTGCAGTGGGGAAGAGATGCCAAAGTTTGGGATCTAGGACTGTCTAAGATCATTGGTCTATGCAAATTCTGTTGTAGGAGAATTAAATTCTTATACATTACACAATGGTTTATTTAGATTTATGTGAAAAATTTAAGATTATTGTCTCAATTTTTTAAATGGTTAAAATGGCAAAGTACTTATAAAAACAAATGGCTTTTCAATTAATCTCGTCTTAAAAATCCTCTCGATACTCAAGAATGGAGAGATTTTTAATTCTCTGCTTTACAGCTTGTTAGCTAGGTTACCGACCACTCTGCAGTCTCGTATTGGCTAATTATCTTGATAAGGAGTGCGAGTCGCATGCAGCCTCTAGCGACTTTAAGTGATGCCATAAAGCTGGCCAGATTGTGGCATAGTGTCTTTGTTAGTAGCATGAATGAGTGCTCAATTTCTACCAGCAGCGCAACCATGCTGCTGGTCTGAACTGTCAATCTTCAGGAGAGATCTGCTCTCGATAAACAAGAAATATCACAAAATTGTTCATGTGTAATACAGAAAACAAATTGTATGTAACTCTAATGTCGATGATAGACGTCTTGAGAATCATTATTCCTATTAGATAGAAAACTCCTTTGTTTACCAGTCTCCAATTAGAAGCTGACCCCATAATTTCCTATTGATATGATCATCAGCAATCATCTGTGATATGTCACATATAGGAAAAAAAAGCTTTTAAAGAGAATCTGTGAATAGGATTTCTCACCTCAAACCATGTATGTGCATGCAGCTCCTTCGAAGACAAGTCCAGCAATACCTTTACATGACAAGTTTATTCATGCTTACAATCAGAGTTTGAATTGCTATGCAAATAAGGATGTATGCCTGAAGCCTCTCCAGTTCTATTCCCCACACAGCTCTCCCTCCTCCTAGTGGACTGACAGACCCTATACTTCGTAATTCAGCAAAGAAGCCATCAGTCAAACAAGAGGAGGTGGCACTGGATTTGGAATAGAGCTATAGAGGCTTCAGATCTACAGTCTCAATTGCATATCAATTCAAATGCTGATTTCTCACTAACAAAGGATCGACTGGCCATGTAAAGGTTACAGTAATTAAATCCTTTAATTGAAATAATAACACATATGCTTTTATTTGAAGAAAAAAAAAAAAACAGCTATGCTCATTTTTACTCCTAATCCACTGAATCCCACATCCCCTGTAAAAGAAGAAACATAATAAACAACCATAATCCTCATCTGTCTGACTTGAAGATATTCCATATCTGTCCCACAAAGATGATTTGGATACCCAGCCGGCTCACACCAGAACAGGATTGAAATTACGCCCCTTTTGTGTGTAGTGCTGAGTTCTCATGAGAAATGTCACTGGAGTTCCTAGCTTATGAACCCTGGTGACTTCACTTATGGCACCGTTCGCTGCGTAAGAATGTTTTCACGCCTTTTCTGGGGTGGCTACGAACTGCTATTTTTAGGCTGGGGGGCAATATTCATGGGCCCTTACCAGACTGAAAATACCAGCCCCCAGCTGATTTCTTTAGCTTGGCTGTTTGTAAAAAATGTGGGGGACACAACAACATTTTTTTAAATTACTTACTTAAATAATAAAAAAAAAACAAAAACAGCTGACAGCTGAGGGTTGAAGCCCACAGCTGTGGGTTTTGTCTCTGCTGGCTCTCATTTTTTTAAATGTACATATTTATAGCACAGGTTCTGGCTGATGAATACTGCCATCAGTGGTGCCTGATCTCGCTGTTATCAGTGACACCAGGCATATGCTGATGAGAATAGTACTTTTTCATAAGTCGTGGCCTGTGATCCGCTGTAACATTTTTACCATCAGTCACAGCTTCTGGCTCACACACTGTCATCTGACAACAAACTTACCGCTGTGGGAAACAGCTGAAATTTTCGGGGTGCCGAACCCGAGCAGTAACATGTTCAGGGTCTGTGCACAGACACTAGGTGTTCGATACAAACCTCAAACTTTACTGTTTAGAGTCGTCCATTTCTACAGTACATATAACTGGTTTGGCATGTAAAATTATGCTGATTGATTCCCTTTAATTTCCTTGAAGCTCCATCACCACCTTATAGAAATCAATGAGCTGCCTTCCGGAGTGATAGATACTATACCTTGTAGCTGCTCTCTCTACAATTTTCTAAACCAGACAGACCTTTAACCCCTTTCTGACATCAGACGTAGTGATCCGTCCATGTGACCTGGGTCAATTTGACCATGGAAGGATCATTACGTCATCACGATCGCATGCGCTCCCGGGAGGGTGCATGGGCCATTGCCGCCGGGTGTCAGCTGATCCTGACAGCTCACACCCGGCACTAGGTGCCAGGAGCCATCACAAACCGCTCCCGGCACATTAACCCACGAAATACTGCAATCAAACAAGATCGCAGCATTCCGGAAGCCGACAGATAGCTTAAAGCCCCTCTGCCTTTGGATCGGAGACCCCGCAGTGTGATGCTGGGTTCCGATCATTGCTATAAATAAATAAATTAAAAAAAATCATGGGTTCTTCTGTATTTTCTATAACCAGCCAGGCAAAACTCACAGCCTGCAACCCTCAGCTGTCAGCTTCAGCAAGGTTGGTTATCAAGAATAGAGGGGTCCCCACACTGTTTTTTTAAAATTATTTAAATAAATACTTAAGAAAACAGCATTGGGTCCCCCCATTTTTAACAACCAGCCTTGCTAAAGCTCACAGCTGGGGGTTGGTATTCTCTGGCTGGTAAGGGACCATGGATATTGACCCCCCAGCCTATTAATAGCAGGCCGCTGCTGTCCAGAGAAGGCACATCTATTAGATGTGTGTTATGTGTAGGCACTTGTGTGGGACATTTTGTGACCCGTGCTGACATTAAAAAATGAACAGGTCAGCGCATTTTGCCCACGGATACACGGCATGTGGAAACACACTGACATGTGCACAGACTCATTCACTTGAATAGGCAAATAGCGCTCCATTCCTCCCTAGTCTCTCAGCATGGCTAAGTAGTACTGTACAGCCACATGTGGGGTATTGCCACATTCAGTAGAAATTGTGGGACAAATGTCGGTGCCATTTTTACCCTCCTCTTGTGTGAAAATGTAAAATTTTGGCTAAAACCAAACTTTGGTGGTAAAAATGTAGTTATTTTGTCTTCACTGCCCAATGGTATAAAATTCTGTGACATCCATGGTGTCAATATGATCACTGCACCCCTAGATTAATTAATTGAGAGGTGTAGTTTGTAAAATTGGGTCACTTATGGGGGGTTCTCCTGTTCTGGCACCTCATGTGCTCTCCCAGTGGGTCATGGCACCTGCAAACCATAACAGTAAAATCTGGTGCTCCTTGCCTTCTGAGCTTTGCACTGTGCCTGAAAAATATTTCCCAATTACATGTAGGGTATTGATGCACTCAAGAAAAAATGGACCTCAGTTTGTTGTAAAAAAATTTCCTATTTAGAAAAATTAAAAACTTGGGGCTAAAACAACATTTTAGTGGTAAAATGTAATCTCTTCTTTCTTCATTGCTTAGTGATATAAAATTATGTGAGGCACATGTGGTGTTAATATGATCACTTCCCCCCTAGATGAATTCATTGGGGAGTGTAGTTTGTAAAATGAGTTCACAGATAGAGGATTTCTGTTGTTCTGGCACCTCAGGGGCCCTGCCATTGTGACATTGCACCCTCAAACCATTCCAGCAAAATATGAACTCCATTATGGCACCTCTTCCCTTCTGAGCTTTGCTCTGTGCCTCAAAAGTAGTATTCCACTATATATAGTGTATCGATGTACTGAAGAGAAATTGCACAACCACTTTAGGGGTCCAATTTCTCTTGTTACCCTTGGTAAAATAAAAAAAAATTGGGGCTAAAAGATTATTTTTGTGGAAAAAAATATGATTTTTTATTTTCACGGCTCTACGTTATAACCTTCTGTGAAGCACTTGGGAGTTCAAAGTGCTCAACACACATCTAGATAAGTTCCTTGGGGGGCTAGTTTCCAAAATGTTGTCACTTCTGGGGGGTTTCCACTGTTTAGGCGCATCAGGGGTTCTCCAAATGCAACATGGCATCCAATCTCAATTCCAGCCAATTTGGCGTTAAAAAGTCAAATGGCGCTCCTTCCCTATCAAGCTCTGCCATGCACCCAGTGATTTACCCCCACATATGGGGTATCAGCGTACTCAGGACAACTTGCACAATAACTTTTTGGATCTAATTTCTCCTGTTACCCTTCGGAAAATTAAAACATTTGGATCTGAAATAATGTTTTTGTGAAAAAAAAGTTAAATGTTCATTTTTTTAAAACATTCCAAAATTTCCTGTGAAGCAGCTGAAGGGTTAATAAACTTCTTGAATGTGGTTTTGAGCACCTTGAGAGGTGCAGTTTTTAGAATGGTGTCACTTTTGGGTATTTTCTTTCATACCGACTCAAATCGCTGATTAAATTTAACCCTTATAACTTCCTAAAAAAAATTGATCCAAAGTTTTGCTGATGTAAAGTAGACATGTGGGAAATGTTATTTATTAAGTATTTTGTGTGTCATATCTCTGTGATTTAAGGGCATGAAAATTCAAATTTGAAAGGTTGCAAAATGTTCAAAATTTTCGACAATTTTCCATTTTTTTCTTACAAATAAACGCAAGTCATATCAAAGAAGTTTTACCACTATCATGAAGTACAATATGTCATGATAAAACGTTCTCAGAATCACTGGGATCCATGGAAGCATTCCAGTTATTAACTCATAAATGTACAGTGGTTACAGAATTGTAAAAATTGGCCCAGTCATTAACATGCAAACCACCCTTGGGGTAAAAAGGTTAAATAAAATTAACAAAAAAATCTAAAATCTATATAAGACTTTCCATTGATTTAATATTACATTTAGACATGAGAGAATCTTTAAATGTTCTATTCTCCATTGATCATCAAGAAATCTGACCTGAGATATAAGAGAATATCATCCCCATACAGGTGACAATCCAGCAGCTGTCAACTGTACACTATAGCTGACAACTTTTTGTATCACAAACGATCAGTGTTGGTTGGCAACGTCCATGTCTGTTTAATCGCTTAGTTGCTCCTGTCAAAAGTGACAACATCAAATAAATGGTTAACAGGATGTGGGGCTTTCGCTTTATTCTAATTGACACACCGAGATCATGATTGTGTGGTCCTGATGTTTGTCATAGCAGTTCATGGCCAAAGAGCGGCTTTAGAGTTTCCCGGCTACAGCGGCCAGTTCAGAAGTTAGCGACACTTAGGTGGTAAACAAACACTTTTTCATTCCGGCTATACCACTTTGCATTAATTCCTGAAAATCACCTGAAGAATTAATAAACTATCTGACAGAAGTTTTCAATATGTCAGGGGGTGCTGTTTTTAAAATCATTTTGGGGGGTTTTCCAATATATAGGACCCCCAAAGTCACTAGCTCCCCAAAAAAAAACTTTTGCAAATTTCCTTGAAAAAATGAAAAATTACTGCTACATTTTAAATCCTCCTAAAAGGCTAGCAAAATAAACTGGCATTTTAAAAATGGCGCTGATGTAAGGCAGACATGTGGGAATGTTATTTATTAATGTTTTTATGTGGTATGACTATCTGGATTAAAGGGATAATCATTCAAAGTTTGAAAATCAAAATTTTTGCCATTTCTGATATTTTTTTATAAATAAACACAAAACATATCAACCTAAATTTAACATTAACATAAATTATAAAGTGCCACAAAAAGCGTTCTCAAAATCAATGGGATTTGTTGACCCAAAGAGTGGTCGTAAATGGCTGCACATCCAGTTGGAAGAATGTCTCAAGTGGGGTACCACAGGGCTCTGTCCTGGGCCCTGTATTGTTCAACATCTTTATCAATGATTTAGATGAAGGAATTGAGGGTAAACTGATTAAATTTGCTGATGACACAAAGCTAGGAGGGATAGCTAATACTAGAGAAGAGAGAGAGATTATTCAAAAAGATATAAATAAACTGGAGAAGTGGGCAGCAACTAACAGAATGGTTTTTAACAGGGAAAAATGCAAAGTACTACATCTGGGCAATAAAAATGAAAAAAGCATATATAGAATGGGAGGAATAGGCCTAAGCAACAGCACATGTGAAAAAGACTTGGGTATACTAATAGATCACAGACTGAATATGAGTCAACAGTGTGATGCAGCAGCAAAAAAAGCAAATGCAATTCTAGGATGTATTAACAGAAGCATACAGTCTAGATCACGTGAAGTCATTATTTCCCTCTACTTCTCTTTGGTCAGACCTCATCTGGAATACTGTGTCCAGTTTTGGGCACCACATTTTAAAAAAGACATCAACAAACTGGAGCAAGTTCAGAAAAGAGCAACCAGAATGGTGACCGGTCTGCAAAGCCTGTCTTATGAGGAAAGGTTGCAGGATTTGGGATTGTTTAGTTTGCAAAAGAGAAAACTGAGAGGAGACTTAATAGCTGTCTACAAATATCTAAAGGGCTGTCACATTGTAGAAGGATCAACTTTATTCTCATTTGCACAAAGAAAGACTAGAAGCAATGGGATGAAACTGAATGGGAGGAGACACAGATTAGATATTAGAAAAAACTTTTTGACAGTTAGAGTGATCAATGAGTGGAACAAGCTGCCACGAGAAGTGGTGAGTTCTCCTTCAATGGATGTCTTCAAACAGAGGCTGGACAGACATCTGACTGGGATGATTTAGCGAATCCTGCTTTGAGCAGGGGGTTGGACCAGATGGCCCAGGAGGTCCCTTCCAACTCTACGATTCTATGATTCTATGATTCTATGAAGCGCTGCAGAGTTATCACCACATAAATTGACCTTGGTCAGAATTTTTAAAAAATGGCCCCGTCACTAAAGGGTTAAACTTGTTGCATGAATTGTACCTTCTCTAATTACAAATTAATGATAAACTATCAGTATAAAAAATAAGTAATGATATGGAATAGTTAGAAGAGGGAATGAAACATATAGTGCATTAAATAAATATGTTTAACTATTACATTTTTCTTTTTTTAAGAGATATTGCAAAATTGTCAATGAAACATTTTGGAATGGGATACTACATTTCTTTGCTTATAGAAAACTGTCAATAGTTCTTTTTTAAATGTATTTTTTCAATAGATTATTATACTATGAACAATACTATCTAGAGAAGTTTTTGATTAATGCCACCAGAGGGAGCTATGTCCTTGTGTAAAATTTGTAGCTCACCCTTGATTTTGGTTATGCATTGTATATAAAATGAAAGCACAAACATTTCATTAAGCAATTAAGCGATACTGAAAATATATTAAGAAATATGTGCAAAAATGTTACAATAAAAGTTTTTCAAACCCTTAGCAGCATTTTATATACACTATTAGTCTTATTCATTCTCATAAATTCTATTCTTCCTAACATTCTGATGATTATATAAAAGCTATTATTTGATTTCATGGATCTTTAGAAAATTACATCCTTGCAAAATTATTAGACTAGTGTATAACTCGATTAAAAAAAGTATTATGCAAATCACCTCATTATATATTTTTTTCGTGATTAATAAATATTATTGCATTTCTGAGCTGTTTTTCAAGAATAATCCTTAATAAGTTAAATTAAATGTAATTTTACGCACTTTCTACTTCTTTTTCAATTATGTAAGATATTGAATATTTCATATGCTATCAAACAGTAACAGCTGGATAGCGGTGTATTTAATGAAAGTAGAGATTAGCGAACCCATGGATGTGTTCTTCGGGTTTGACAAACAGAGTAAAAAGTTCAGTTCGGGTCCAAACTTGACCCCAGACCCTAACCCAATAGAAGTCAATGGGGAACCGAACTTTGGTGCTTTAAAATGCCTGTAAAATGGTCATAGTGAGGGCTGCAAAGTAAGCTCAATGGGGTAAGAGCAGGACAATTGCCTACGCAAAAGAAATGTATAAAACAAAATAACTTAAAAGGGTTCTGTCACCATAGCAATCATTGAAAAAATAGGAAGCGAATGAATAACATAAAAATTTTAACAGTGTCCTCACAGAGACTGAGGAAATCTACTTCCAGTCCAGTAAAAAATTTCACCCACAGAACATGGGGCAGAGAACTCCTACATTACCACCTTACAAATTTCACCCACAGAACATGTGGCGGAGTACCCCCCAAGAAGCAGCTTACGAATTTCACTCACAGACCATGGGGCAGAGAACCCACTTAGAAGCTGCTTTCAAATTTCACTCACAGACCATGGGACAGAGTATCCACTCAGAAACAGCTTACAAATTTCACACAAAGAGCATGGGTCAGAGTACCCCCACAGCTCATAAATGTCTGCTCCAGTAGAATATGTTCCAAATTCTGCCGATGAAAAGCTTGCATGATCTTGGGTTGAGCTAGTGGTCATCAGCGAGGCTTGCTACCGGCAGTCCAATTAAAAATTGCACCAACAGAAGCTGATAACAAATTTAACACCCAGATAATGGCCCACAGTAACCCCAAGACAATGGCCCATTTCCAGTGACTCAATTGAAGATTCTATGCCAGGATAGATCTTTGAGCAAATTATTAAACAACATGTATGTCAGTACCTGGATAAGAATGAAGTGATTAAACAGAGTCAGCATGGGTTTGAAACTAATAAGTCATGTCAGACTAACTTAATTTCATTCTATGACAGAATCAGAATTCTTCAGCTATTATGCTAGGATTACTGACCTAGGGATCCTTATTTTAGTTGGTTTTTGATGTAAGTGGTATAGTTTAGCTGATGATAGTGTCATCAGCGCTGGCCATATTGGTGAAATATTCAAAGCAACATAACACGGCACACATGTCCTACATGGAGGTTCACTCATTGGTGGTGAAGTGATGTTGTTCTACAGTACGACTCATCCATGTGTGCTGCACTCCATTATATGCAAGGTACAACGTACTGCGGAACATCCACTGACATCATTTTTTTTAAAGTGTACGACTCCAACAGCCAGAGCATCAGCATTTCACAGGCCAGTAATTTTGAAATGCTGTCATTCAAGACTATGTCTCATGGGTGGCTAGGTTGGTATTTCCTCTTTCTCAACAGGATTTAGGGGATGGAAAGCTGGGCACTTCCTGTTAGGCTGGCAGAACGCACCAAATAGTAAAAATGATAATGAGGTGCGTTTGCAGCCTGGGGTCCACTGTGCAGAGATGAAGAACTGCTGCTCGGTAATGGCAGACTCTGACTGGCAGCATAGCAGATACACATGGGTTAACTTCACCCGGTGAACTAGAAAGTGAACCCTTGTTGCTTCACAGGGTCGCAATACCGCAGGATGAATGCTAGGGTTTGGTCACAGGATCCTACCCCAATGACATGGGGTTAGAGACCTTCTAGACCCCCTAGCATTTGGCACTGCAACTGCGGTGCCTGAGTAACCAAACTAAAAATAAAGCACTTAATGTGCATACAGCGTTGTCCAGGTGGACGCCACTAACCACCCTAAGCTTTGGGTAGGAAAGCGCACTATTTTGTGCACAGCGCCGCTACTGGTGGATGCTGCTGTCGATGCAGTAACAATCGTGCCTTGTGCTGGATGGCACAATATGGCGCTAAGTGTGGTGCGGAGACTTGATAGCACAGTGGCTCAAGACAATGCCACTAGTAGGCGCTGACTCTTTACTCCAATTCCCTATGCACAAGCACAACCATAGGGAGGGGATCATAATGAGTCATCTTTATCAACGATTTATCAACGATTTAGATGAAGGAATTGAGGGTAAACTGATTAAATTTGCTGATGACACAAAGCTAGGAGGGATAGCTAATACTAGAGAAGAGAGAGAGAGGATTCAAAAAGATTTAAATAAACTGGAGAAGTGGGCAGCAACTAACACAATGGTTTTTAACAGGGAGAAATGCAAAGTACTACATCTGGGCAATAAAAATGAAAAAAGCATATATAGAATGGGAGGAATAGGGCTAAGTGACAGCACATGTGAAAAAGACTTGGGTATACTAATAGATCACAGACTGAATATGAGTCAACAGTGTGATGCAGCAGCAAAAAAGGCAAATGCAATTCTAGGATGTATTAACAGAAGCATACAGTCTAGATCACGTGAAGTCATTATTTCCCTCTACTCCTCTTTGGTCAGACCTCATCTGGAATATTGTGTCCAGTTTTGGGCACCACATTTTAAAAAAGACATCAACAAACTGGAGCAAGTTCAGAAAAGAGCGACCAGAATGGTGACCGGTCTGCAAACCCTGTCTTATGAGGAAAGGTTGCAGGATTTGGGAATGTTTAGTTTGCAAAAGATAAGACTGAGAGGAGACTTAATAGCTGTCTACAAATATCTAAAGGGCTGTCACATTGTAGAAGGATCAACTTTATTCTCATTTGCACAAGGAAAGACTAGAAGCAATGGGATGAAACTGAATGGGAGGAGACACAGATTAGATATTAGAAAAAACTTTTTGACAGTTAGAGTGATCAATGAGTGGAACAGGCTGCCACAAGAAGTGGTGAGTTCTCCTTCAATGGAAGTCTTCAAACAGAGGCTGGACAGACATCTGACTGGGATGATTTAGCGAATCCTGCTTTGAGCAGGGGGTTGGACCAGATGGCCCAGGAGGTCCCTTCCAACTCTACGATTCTATGATTCTATGATTCTATGAGTTGCAGTTTCAAGCATCCATCTTCACACACACAACTAACCATAAGAGTCTATACTAGATCATGGCCAAGAGGCCATGCGACTCTTTTATAGTGGCGTCCTTCCAGGACCTTCCCAGTGGACCAATCCAAACAGGAACGGGATCTGCTCATGTGACCTCTGACCTCCAATGAGAGGTCATCCCATGAGCATGCTCAGTAGGCAAAAGACAGGACTTAGTCCCAGGAATGTCTGCTTGCTGCTGACTCAAGCATGGTGTTATAGCAGAGCCTGAAGGAGCAACCAGACGCCTAGCATCAGCCTGGGCAAGATGACGGGACTGACGTCTCTGCTGAGCAGGAATATCTGCTGCCACAGAAGAATGGGAGACCACAGAGGGCATGGCTTGAGATTCCCCCTGTGTAGCGGGGGAAACTCAATGCCAAGCAGGTGTGCAGTTGATCGGTGACACTGGTGGTGGTGATGCTGTCACATCCTCTAAATGTGGGGAAGCGAGTGGTCCTGCGATGCCTCGCTTCAGGGTCTGATGACACAGAGTGCTTATCACCTGTCGCTTGTCAGAAGCACATTCCCCGAGGAAATGCTATGCCAGGGAGCTGTTTTGAGCTTTCTTTGGTGTGTTTGTAGCTGCGGCGCAGTAGGCAGTAGCAGCCTATGTATTGGCTTGGGGCTGCTCACTGTGCCTTTGCACCCTGCTCCCCCTTTTGCTGTGGTCTTGTGGCATAATGGCCACCTCTTCTTCCTCCGAACTGAGCATGTCACTAGGATGCGCTTTGCTCCATGTGAGTCTATGACTTGACCATCCCCTGCACTATCTTCCACCAACTCCTTAACCTTTCCCTCTTTGCCAATTAGAACACTGCATAAAGTCGCTGCTGTTGACAACTGAGTTTCGTCATGTGCTGTGGTGGTCCACTAACCATGTACATTAGCCTTCCTAGTACTGATCATCCAACCTAACAAGAGGTTGAGCATCAGTGCACTCATTCTCTTCCACTTCTGCAGCAGAAACAGGTGGATGGGCCATGGAACTCCAGCCAGTAGAGTCATTAAAAAGCAGAAGAGACTGCTGCATGACTTGGGGTTCAGATTGCTTGGCTGATTTGCAAGGGGTTGAGATGGAAGCCGGATGACTAGGGTCCTCAGGTGCAGCTGTACACTTTCTGCACTGTATCAGGTGGTAGATAATGTGAAGGAACTGGAGCCACTCTCTCTCAGCCATCCAAATTAACACCTTTTCAACCTCTTGTGGCTTCACCTTTCATGCAGCGGTATTCGGGCCTACTAAAGTAATCATAATGTGCCTGCATGCACCAGAGTAAGGTGTTGTAATTGTGCCCATAGTAGGTGCAGAATGACCACATCCTCTTCCTGCATCAGCTACACCACCATCAGCATCTACACTAGCACCACCATGGCCACATCCACGTCCCTTATTTCATGCTCTCCTAATTTTTGAGAGTCAATTTTGTAAGCACTTCTCCCAGGAAATGGCGGAAGAGTACATTTATTTTTTGCAACAGTATAAGAAAAAACAGTGGCCATGAAAACTTATGTCTTTGGCCTAAAAATGGCAAGCAACAGGCCTTAAAATCATTTTTGGGGCTTGGAAATGGCAATGAGAAGGCTGACATGATACACTGATTTGCAAAACTACTAGAAAACAGACACCAGGCCTTAAAAATTATTTATGGGGCCTAAAAATGGCAATGGCATGGCTGATGCAATTTATTACTTTGCAAAACTACAAGAAAACATACAGCAGGTGAAGGCTACAGAGTACACTTAGTGACTTCACGGACAGTACTCCCACAGGCTGGTGCTGCAAAGTACACACAGCGGGCTTCAAGAACAATACTTCCACAGGTAGGGGGCTGCAGAGTACACACAGTCACTTAAAGGACAGTACTCCCACAGGTGGGGGGTGTAGAGTACACCCAGCAGCTTAAAGCATAGTACTCCCAGAGGCGGGTGTGCAAAGTACACACAGCATCTTATACCACAGTTCTCTCACAGATGTGTTTGCAGACAACACACAGCTGCTTTTACCACAGTGCCTGGAAACATCAGCGACACCCCAAATGCGATATATTGATTTGCAGAACTATTAGAAAAGAGACACCAGGTCTTAAAAACATATTTTTGAGGCCTACTAATAAGACAACTGATGCCAATTATTTATTTCTCAGACTGATAGAAAACGCACAGTGGCTTCAAGGACAATATTCCCACAGTTGCGGGGGTTCAGAGTGCATGCAGCAGCTTCAAGGACAGTTCTTCCACAGGCGGGGGGTGCAGAGTATGTTCAGAGGCTTCAAAGACAGTACTCACAGGTGGGGGGTGCAGAGTACATACAGCAGCTTCAAGGACAGTACTCCCACAGGCGGGAGGTTCAGAGTTCACACAGTGGCTTCAAGGACAGTACTCACACAGGCGGGAGGTTCAGAGTTCACACAGTGGCTTCAAGGACAGTACTCACACAGTCTGGTGGTGCAGAGTACACATAGTGGCTTAAAGGACAGTACTCCCACAGAGGGGGGGTGTAGAGTACACAGAGCAGCTTAAAGCTTAGTACTCCCACAGGATAGGGTGCTAAGTACACACATCATCTTTTACCACAGTTCCCTCACAGATGGGTTTGCAGAGTACACACAGCTGCTTTTACCACAGAAATAACACACATAGGGGTTGCAGAGTACACACAGCACTGTGTTTAAAGAGTGCCCTGTCAGAATATGTCCCTCATACCTATCCTTACACTAAAGAAAGCATAATGGAGGTGTCACTCGTGATCCAGCCTTTAGGGTCACATGCTTTGCCGGCCAATCACAGTCATGCCATTATTTGTCAGGTACGAACCCCAAAGCTTCTGATTTGGGCTTGCTCATCCCTAATTGTAAGCATATTTACTCAGGCCCTTGCACAGATTACATGTAAAGATATTAGCTGGGTGACATGCTCTTGCAGGTTTATGTAGTCTAGCCTGCTTAAAACAGATGAGTGGACAGAAAAGGTAGTTTAGCTCTGAGCAAGGAGGATGAATTCTGCTCTGTTCTTAGTTTCAGCCCACAAGCCCTTAAATAAGCTCCTCTCTTCTGCTTTCTTGATATCTTAAGATGATAGCCAGATTTCTACATTGTTAGCTCTACACAAACAATCCATTAGCCCATCTGGTCTTTAGGGGTACTTCACACATAGCGATATCATTAGCGAGATCACTTAAACGTCACAGGTTTTGTGACGCAACAGCGACCTCGCCAGCGATCTCGCTACTTGTGACACAGCGGCGACCGGCCCCCCGCTGTGATATATCGCTGATCGTGCTCGAATGTCCTAGGCCATTTTTTGATTGTTGGTGTCCCACTGGCCAGCATGCATCGCTGTGTTTGACGCCATAACAACAACGAGCAACCTCATTGGCGACTCAGAACTCAGGGACGCAGGCGTGATTTTTCTTTGTCTTTTCAATGCCCCATCAGCTCCGATTAGTGGTCTCAAATTAGAATCTTTGTATCATTTCCTTTTATAGGTCAGCTATCCATTATATGCAATCATAACATTTAACATGTACAGTTATAATAGTCGCGTGTCCCCGTGTCAGTGACTGTGGATCCATGAATAAATAGCGCACTAGCGACTCAGACAGAGACGCTGAAGCAAACCACGTTATGATAGCGCAGTAGTGGCCACCAATCGGAGCAGAGGGGCATGGGAAAGGCAATGCTGAAGCATGACTATTGAGGTCTGAGTCATCAGAATAGCTGCTGTGTGACAAGGTCCCAACAACTGCCGAGGTCGTTATACGGATTGCCGTGTTGTTGCTGTGTCATTGAGTAGATCTGCCTGTTTGACAGCTTACTAGCGACCATGTAACGACTTACCAGCGATCCTTACCAGGTCGTATCGTTGTCGGGATCGCTGGAGCGTCACTATGTGTAATGGGACCCTTAGTTTCTGGTCTCAATATGTCACTAAGTCATTGCAGCATTATTTTCTAAACTCAGATTTTCAACCTCTTCCTCTCAATTATTGAGTTCACATGAATCTGCTTTAACAAATTCACCCCCAAAACTTACTTTCACCTTCCTGACCAGGCCAATTTTTACAATTCTGACAACTGTCTCTTCATGTGGTTATAACTCTGGAACACTTCAATGGATCCCACTGATTACAAGTTTTCTCATGGAATATTGTACTTCATGATAGTAGTAAAATTTATTTGATATGACTTGCGTTTATTTGAGAAAAAAAATGAAAATTTTGAACACTTCGCAATTTTCAAAATTTAATTTTTATGCCCTTAAAAATTGCACAAAATAGTTAAGAAATAACATTTCCCACACATTTTCTTTCTATCAGCACAATTTTTCAAACATTACTTTTTGTTAAGATGTTATAAGTGTTAAAATTTGACCAGTGATTTCTCATTTTTACAGAAAAATTTACAAAACCATTTGTTAGGGACGCCTCACATTTTAAGTGACTTTGAGGGGCCTATATGAAAAATACCCAAAAGTGACACCATTCTATTAACTGCAGCCTTCAAGGTACTCAAAACCGCATTCAATAAGTTTATTAACCCTTTAGGTGCTTCACAAGATTTTTCGGAAGGAACAAAAAAACATTAGTTTAGTTTCACAAAAATTTTCCTTTAGACCTCTGTTTTTTTTACTTTTGCAAGGGCAAAAGGAGAAAATAGACCATACAATCTGTTGTGCAATTTTTCCTCAGCATACACCATTTGTGGCAGAAATCTACTATTTGGGCACACGGCAGGGCTTGGAAGGGAAGGAGAGCCATTTCACTTTTTCAATGCAAAATTTATTGGCATAATAAGTGGATGCCAGGTCATGTTTGGAGAGCCCCTTATGTGTCTAAACAGTGAAAACCCACAACAAGTGACACCATTTTGGAAACTAGACCCCTAAGTGAACTTATGTAGATGTGCATTGAGCATCTTGAACACACTCATTCTTCAGAGAAGTTTATAACTTAGAACCTTGAAAATAAAGAAAATAACATTTTTGCCAGATAAATCTTTTTTAGCTCCAAATTTTGCATTTTCATAAGGGTAACAGGAGAAACTGCTCCATGCAATTTGTTGTGCAAATTATCCTAAGTGCACAGATACCTAATATGTGAGGGAAAACAACTTTTTGGGTTGACGGCAGGGCTTCAAAGGAAAGGAGCGCTATTTGACTTTTTGAATGTCAAATTTGCTGGAATAATTAACGGATGTTATGTCGCGTTTGGAGAGCCCCTGATGAGCCTAAACAGTGGAAACTCCCAGCAAGTGACATCATTTTGGAAACTAGACCCCTTAGGGAACTCATTTAGGTGTGTATTAAGCAAGTTGAACCCACAGGTGCTTCATAGAAGTTTATAACGCTTAGCCGTGAAAATTTAAAAAAATACTTATTTTTAGGTCCAAATTTTACATTTTCATAAGGGTAACAGGAGAAAATGGACCCTAAAATTTGTTGTGCAATTTCTCCTGAGTACACCGATACCCCATATGTTGTTGAAAATTACTTTTGAGGCACAGTGCAAAACTCAGAAGGGAAGAAACGCCATATTACAGTGCAGATTTTGCAGCACTTGTTTGAGGATGCCATGTTATATTGGCAGAGCTCCTGAGGTGTCAACACAGGAGAACCCCCCCATAAATGACCCCATTTTACAAACTAAACCTAAACCTCTCAATGAATTCATCTAGGGGTGCAGTGATTGTATTGACACCACAGGTGTGTCACAGACTTTTATACCGTTGGGTAGTGAAGATATATTAATTGATATTTTTACCACCAAGAATGTATGTAACCCCCAAGTTTTACACTTTCATACTGGCAAATAGGTAAAAATGGCTCCAAAATTTTGTCCACAATTTTTTCCTGAATGTGACGATACCCCATATGTGGTTGTACAGTCCTGTTTAGCCATACGGAGAGACTCGGAAGGAATGGAGAGCTATTTGCCTCCTGGAACACATATTTTCCTAGAATAATTTCCGGATTACATATAAAGCGCCCCTAAGTGCTAGAAAAGCAGAATCCCCCTCAAATGGCCGCATTTTGGAAATTATAACTCTTTGGAAATTTATCTACAGATGTAGTGACGATTTTGACTCCATTGATGTTTTCCAGAAACAAGTAGCAGTGGATGTTGAGTGAAAATTGCACACTGTGTTTGTAGTGACCAGTACATTATGCCCAGGTCATGCTTCTGGAGACACGCAACTGTAAATTGTAAATTAGGTGGTCTCTCATATGTACAGAAATGCCAAATATGTGGGTGCTAAATGTGGTTTAGGCAGGCACACTGGGGTTCAGAAGGGAGGGGGGCATTTGGATTTGGGAGCAGAGAATTTGCAGAGTTTCTTTTAGGGGCGAGGAGCCATTTCGCTTTTCCAGAGCCTTTGTGCTACCTGTAACATGGAAGCCCCCTATATTTCCATTAACAGAAGATGGACCTGAGTGAGGGCTTTCTTTTTTTGTGGATTAAGTTGAAGGTTTTATTGGGAACATTTTACATAACATTTATGATCACATTTATCCGGCACTCTATTTTAAATAATTACATAGGGGTTTCCATCTAAATCTCTGAATAACATGTCAGATGAAACCCCTGATGAATCCATTCACTATAATGAGGCAAGAGAGTTACTGTGGACTCTGTCTGGCCTCTGTTCAGTGGTGTCCTTCTTTTCAGAAGTTCACAAAACTGTGGCAGACGGCACTTTTGTGCAATCCTAAAAAAACGAACACTGCCGGATCACAGGTCCTATGGCATCCAAAATGCTTTCATATGCCTCATTATAGGGAATCTTACACCAGGGGATCTGTCTGAGTCACGTATTTCACAGATTTATGTGGAAACCCTGGTGTAAGCGCTCAGTGTAGAGTGCAGGATAAATGGGCACTGAGCCTTATTGTGATCTTTGGGAGGAAGAATGAAAAAAATGAATAGCAGGTGAAGAATTGGGTTTATTTATTTTTTACACTGTTTCTCATATGTATAAGTTATATGGCGACTTTATTCTTCAGGTCGGTGTGTTTAGAGCAGAGGTCTCAAACATGCGGCCCTTGAGGCAGGCATCTGTGGCCCATGGTGCACCGCATGTCTCACTCCCTAAGGCAGGTAGAAGAGGGAAGGGCGCACATTCAGGAGCACACTATGGCTGTTCTGTGTGCACACACTGCACAGGACCTGTGATGAGGTCACAGGAGGGGGAGGAGTCAGGGGTCACATGATCAGGGGGCTCAGAGTATGCAGGACGCTGGTTGTCATGGTGCAGGATGAAGGTAAGGTTATGTGTGGGGTCAGGAGGGGTTTACAGGGTGGATGTAGCAGAGACATGTGTGTACGGAGCGGAGCCGTGTGTGTACAAAGTGTATGGAGCGGAGCCGTGTGAGTACGAGGTGTACTGAGCAGAGCCGCATGCGTACGAGGAGTGCGGAGCGGAGCAGTGTGTGTACGAAGTGTACGGAGCGGAGTCTTGTGTGTATGAAGTGTACGGTGAGGAGCCGTGTGTGTACAATGTGTATGGAGCGGAGCCGTGTGTGTACGAAGTGTACTGAGTGGAGCCGTGTGTGTATGAAGTGTACGGAGTGGAGCCGCATGTGTATGGAGCATGGTGTATGGAGAGGAGCCGTGTGTATGGAGCGGAGTCTTGTGTGTATGAGCTGTATGTAGCACAGCCATGTGTGTACGAGGTGTACGGAGCGGAGCCGTGTGTGTACAATGTCTATGGAGCGGAGCTGTGTGTGTACGAGGTGTACTGAGCAGAGCCGCATGCGTACGAGGAGTGCGGAGCGGAGCAGTGTGTGTACGAAGTGTACGGAGCGCAGCCGTGTGTGTATGAAGTGTACAGTGAGGAGACGTGTGTGTACAATGTGTATGGAGCGGAGCCGTGTGCATATGAAGTGTACTGAGTGGAGCTGTGTGTGTATGAAGTGTACGGAGCGGAGCCGCATGTGTATGGAGCATGGTGTATGGAGAGGAGCCGTGTGTATGGAGCGGAGCCTTGTGTGTATGAGCTGTATGTAGCACAGCCATGTGTGTACGAGGTGTATGGAGCGGAGCCGTGTGTGTACAATGTGTGTGGAGCGGAGCTGTGTGTGTACGAGGTGTACTGAGCAGAGCCGCATGCATATGAGGAGTGCGGAGCGGAGCAGTGTGTGTACGAAGTGTACGGAGCGGAGCCGTGTGTGTATGAAGTGTACGGAGAGGAGCCGTGTGTGTACAATGTGTATGGAGCGGAGCCGTGTGTGTACGAGGTGTACTGAGTGGAGCCGTGTGTGTATGAAGTGTACGGAGTGGAGCCGCATGTGTATGGAGAATGGTGTATGGAGAGGAGCCATGTGTACGGAGCAGAGCCTTGTGTGTACGAGGTGTACGTAGCGCAGCCGTGTGTGTACGAGGTGTACGGAGCGGAGCCGTGTGTGTACGGAGTGGAACCATGTCTGTACGAGGTGTATGGAGCGAAGCCATGTGTATACAAGGTGGACGGAGTGGAGCCATGTGGGTACGAAGTGTACAGAGCGCAGCCGTGTGTGTACGAGGTGTACGGAGTGGAGCCGTGTGTTTACGAGGTGTACCGAGCGGAGCTGAATGTGTACGAGGTGTACAGAGAGGAGCCCTGTGTGTACGAGGTGTATTAAGTTTGAAAGGAATGCGGCCCTCCAGCGCAAATTTTTTTTATGTGCAGCCCATTTACTCTGCCGAGTTTGAGACCCCTGGATAAGAGGATACAAGATTTATATTGGGTTTTTAAGTTTGGCTGATGTCACACACTAAAAGAAGCTTTTTATTACGAAAGCAAGTTTTTGCATCACCATATTTTGAGAGCTATAATTTTTCCATATTTCGGCTGACAGAGTCAAGTTATGGCTTGTTTATTTGCAGAAAGATCGGATGTTATTATTTTTACCATTTTCGGGTACATGACATTTTTTGATCACTTTCTATTCTGATTTTTGTGAGACAGAATGAGCAAAAACCAGCAATTCAGGAATTACTTTTTTTTGTTTTTATACCATTCTGCGTGTCATAAAATTGGTAAGGCAGCATTGTTCTTCAGGTCAGTACAATTACAGCGATACCCAATTTATTTTTCTTTTTTGTTTTGGTGCTATTACACAATAAAAACTATTTTATATAAAAAATAATTATTTTTGCATCACTTTATTCTGAGAGCTATAACTTTTTTTATTTTTCTGACGATGGAGCTCTATGATTTCTTTGCGAGACATGGTAACGTTTTCAGCTGTACTATTTTATTTACATTCGTCTTTTTGATAGCATTTTATTGCACTTTTGCTCGGCATTATGATTATAAAGCATTGTATTTTGCCTCATTTTTTATTTTTTTATGGTGTCCTCGCAAGGTGTTAAACTAGTGGGACATTTTTATAGAGTGGGTTGCTACGGGTGCAGCGATACAAAATATGTGTACTTTATTGCTTATTTTTTTATTTACATAAATAAATGTACTTATTGGAAAAATATTTGTTTCTCTTTTTGTTCTTTATTTGGGAATTTAAAACAAAATTTACACTTTTTAATGTATATTTTTTTAACTTTTTTTCATTGTCCCATCCTGGAACATCACTGTATAGTGTCAAATCATTGATCTGATACTCTGCAATGCTTCTGCACTGCAGGGTATCAGAGCAGTGTCTGACAGGCAGGGAAGAAGGCGTCCCAGTTCCTGCTCTCTGCAGGCAGTGCAAAGCCACCTTCCCTGAAGGACCCCGCGGCTATCTTGTAGCCAGGGTCTCCATGGAGATCATCAGGATAAAGTGATCGCATCGCGTTGTCCTGATGGAAGCGCGCAGAAAACCCATTCCCTGCGTGATGCTCCTCTATGTCGCTGCCACTACTGACAGCGTCATCAGAGGGGTTAAATGCCTGTAATCATGGGCATTGCTGCTGAGTTTCAGCTCTTACACAAAGCTGATATCCACACCCAATCATAGTGGCACTCAGTATGAGGGCACGCAATCATGCCGCTGTACATATACTGCTGTTTGCGGGAACACACAGCTCCTGCACAGCGCTATATGTGCGGAACATGTCATCAATGCAGCCCCAAAGGAGTATAATGCACCTCCATAGCAGTATAATGCACCCTTATAGTATAATGCACCCCGTAGTAGTATAATGCACCCCCAAAGTCTAATGCACCCCATAGTAGTATAATGCACCCCATAGTATAAAGCACCCCCTTGTCATATATAGTTAATGTACCCTCCTAGTATAATGAACCCCCATAGTATAATGCACCTTTTTGTCAGAAACAGTTGTGGCCAAAAGTATTGACACCCCTGCAATTCTGTCAGATAATACACAGTTTCTTCCTGAAAATGATTGCAAACACAAATTCTTTGGTATTATTATCTTCATTTAATTTGTCTTAGATGAAAAAACACAAAAGAGAATGAAGCAAAAAGCAAAACATTGATCAATTCACACAAAACTCCAAAAATGGACCAGACAATAGTATTGGCACCCTCAGCCTAATACTTGGTTGCACAACCTTTAGCCAAAATAACTGCGACCAACCACTTCCGATAAACATCAATGAGTTTCTTACAATTCTCTGCTGGAATTTTAGACCATTCTTTTTTGGCAAACTGCTCCAGGTCCCTGATATTTGAAGGGTGCCTTCTCCAAACTGCCATTTTAAGATCTCTCCACAAGTGTTCTATGGGATTCAGGTCTGGCCTCATTGCTGGTCACCTTAGAAGTCTCCAGTGCTTTCTCTCAAACCATTTTGTAGCGCTTTTTGAAGTGTGTTTTGGGTCATTGTCCTGCTGGAAGACCCATAACCTCTGAGGGAGACCCAGCTTTCTCACACTGGGCCCTACATTATGCTGCAAAATTTGTTGGTAGTCTTCTGACTTCATAATGCCATGCACACGGTCAAGCAGTCCAGTGCCAGAGGCAGCAAAGCAACCACAAAACATCAGGGAACCTCCGCCATGTTTGACTGTAGGGACCGTGTTCTTTTCTTTGAATACCTCTTTTTTTCTCCTGTAAACTCTATGTTGATGCCTTTGCCCAAAAAGCTCTACTTTTGTCTCATCTGACCAGAGAACATTCTTCCAAAACGTTTTAGGCTTTTTCAGGTAAGTTTTGGCAAACTCCAGCCTGGATTTTTTATGTCTCGGGGTAAGAAGTGGAGTCTTCCTGGGTCTCCTACCATACAGTCCCTTTTCATTCAGATGCCGACGGATAGTACGGGTTGACACTGTTGTACCCTCGGACTGCAGGGCAGCTTGAACTTTTTTGGATGTTAGTCGAGGTTCTTTATCCAACATCCGCACAATCTTGCGTTGAAATCTCTTGTCAATTTTTCTTTTCCATCCACATCTAGGGAGGTTAGCAACAGTGCCATGGGCTTAACACTAGAACTACTGATGGAGTCATTTTGACTCCTTTCGTTTTTTATTTCTCTTCTGTGACTACATTTTTCAGAATTCCGGCTTGAAACTCGGTGACTTTTCCTCAAATATGATGTGAAAAAAGATTTTGTGAGAATAAATAATTTTGGTGAAAAATTTGCGCGTTTTTTCCAAAATTTACCAAGAACTACTGAAGGGAGTCATTTTGACTCCCTACTATATTTTGAGGTCCTTTTGTCACTAAATGTTGCTATAAAGTTTTGTGCATAATTTTTTCACTCTGTCTTATTTACCCTGATGTTCATATAGATGTAGTTCAATTTACATGTCAACTTTTCACATTTTCCTTGTGTTTTACCTGCTTGTATTACTGTGTAATACTGAACAAAATAGCTTGTTTACTCTAGGCTCTTATCTTATGCTAATGAAGGGTGGTGTTTTTCTAAGGTCCTAGCAGGAGACAGTATTCTGGATAGTAACTTTACTTTCAGTTCAGCTGAAGAGACAAAGAGAACAGACGCAGACATAGGAGCTCTGAAGACTCATACAGGTATGAATTGTTATGAAATAGTTTAGCTGTCTGTCAACTGATTCAGCCCACCTACTTTTGAAGGTGGCAGAACAGTTATTATTTCTTTTAGTTTTCATTTCATTTCTATTTTTCAGCAGGGAACTATATAGAATTATGGAATTTGTGAGGAATATGGAGAGAAGACGTTTGATAAAGCCTCAGGATATTCTGGCTACTTTGCAATCCATACCGGAGGATGAATCCGAATCTGAATTGCAGGAACATGTATTTGATTCTGACAGTGATGAAGATTTCATTCCTCAGAACATATCAAGTGAATCTGAAGACTCAGAAGGAACAAATCCAGAAGGTAAGTAGTTATGTGTATTTATTTGTTCTTCCACACACTGAGTTAGGGCCTGTGCACACTAGCAGAATTCTGGCTAAAAAGCAAAGGAACAACCATCGTGGGAACACTGAACAAGATAAGGCGAGAAGTGCCTAAAGAAATAAAATCCATGAAAGAGGAATTGTACAACACTAAAGTGTTTAGAAATGAAGACAATTTTACACTTACAGTATATCAAGGAAAGCCCAACAAAAATGTTGTCATTTTGAGTTCCGTCCATCCAGATGTTGTTGTTGCGTCTGATTCCGCTAAAAAAACTCCAGAAACGGTAAAGTTTTATAATGAAACAAAATATGGAGTAGATGTAGTGGATCAGATGGCACGAAAATATACCACACGAACATGCACAAGGAGATGGCCTGTTCATGCATTTGAAAATGCCTTAGACTTTGCGGGTATAAATGCATGGATAATATTCAAGGAGATTACCCACCAAAAAATGTCACGCAAGGCATTTTTGCAAACGCTTGTGAGACAGTTGAGTGGTCCTTATGTCACAGATAGGGAAAAGGGTTCCACGTCCCAAGTTTCTACATGCTCAGAAGTGATGGTTCAAACAAAATTTTGCCAGATCAAAGAAAAGTGCAAGAAAAATAGATCTGTCGGCAATTGTAAGACTTGTGGTAAGTCTTTGTGTGGGCAATGTACTGCCATAAATCAAAGGCAATGCCTAAAATGCGAAACACCAAATGTTTAGAAGGTGAATTCTGCACCATATTTTCATTTTTATGCTCCTCCACCTACATTTTCTCTGCTTTTTGTTCTTCAGTTGTTGTTTATATGTGTGCACTTGAATAAAAAAAAATGTTTGAAAAACGTCTATTATAATTATTGTTATTTTCTGTAGAAAAATAAGAAAAGCAGAAAAAAAACAATCAAAAGCATTACTGTTGGATCTCACAATAATAATACATTACAAAAAATATAATTATTAATAAATAACCACAAATGAAACTCTAAAAATAAACGAAAACAAGCAAGGAGTCAAAATGACTCCTTTCAGTAGTTCTAGGCGGGGTCACGAGTCCAGTAGTCCTAGTGTTAAACTTCTTGATGACACTGCGCACGGTAGACACAGGAACATTCTGGTCTTTGGAGATGGACTTGTAGCCTTGAGATTGCTCATACTTCCTCACAATTTGGTTTCTCAAGTCCTCAGACAGTTCTTTGGTCTTTTTTCTTTTCTCCATGCTCAATGTGGTACACACAAGGACACAGGACAGAGGTTGAGTCAACTTTAATCCATGTCAACTGGCTGCAAGTGTGATTTAGTTATTGCCAACACCTGTTAGGTGCCACAGGTAAGTTACAGGTGCTGTTAATTACACAAATTAGAGAAGCATCACATGATTTTTCGAACAGTGCCAATACTTTTGTCCACCCTCTTTTTTATGTTTGGTGAGGAATTATATCCAATTTGGCTTTAGGACAATTCTTTTTGTGTTTTTTCATTTAAGACAAATTAAATGAAGATAATAATACCAAAGAATTTGTGTTTGCAATCATTTTCAGGAAGAAACTGAGTATTATCTGACAGAATTGCAGGGGTGTCAATACTTTTGGCCACAACTGTATAGTATAATGCACCCCTACCAGTATAATGCGCCCCATACTGCGGCTTTGAGATGAATGTTGAGATATGGAGCTTGAAAGTCAAAATTTCAAAACATTGTTACCCTTTTGCTCCTCAGTGTATTATCACATTCTATTAAGATCACAGCCATCTTCTAGATTGAATGAACTGCAAAGACATGTTATTGTTCTTTTCGATCAAAACTTTTAGTTTTTTTAGACAATGTTTTGCAAAGACAAGTAAAATGTTACATAACTGTGAACATTTAAAAAAATAGGTTACATGAAAAATCATCAGTAGCAACATGACTTTTAATCTGAGTCACAAGAAACTTGTGTTCACTTGTACTTTTTCAGTTGCTATTGTAGAAACGTATGATTTGTAGAAAACAACCTACTATTATCTGTAATAATCAGTTGCACCAGACAAGCTAACATAATATGAAAGTGAAGATTACAATGAAAATGGACATCAGGAGAATGATAGATGGGGACAATGAAAAGAAAACAGTGGTGCTGAAAGGGAAAAATGGGGAACTATCCACTAAATCCATTTACTCTACCTGGACTACATATAGGTGCATTTATGATTTAGTACAGTACTTTTTTTATCTGTTTTTATTAGTTTATTACCAAACAATTTTACAGACACAGTCTTTTTGGGGCATTAAACACAAGAAAATAATAAGCTTACATGTTTGCCAATCAAGAAAGACTATATTTATGCTTTTGTTGTTAGCATTCTTCTTATAACTGGTACTATAAAAAATTGTCAATATATAGCCCATCATAGCTGAAAATATTGGCATCCTTGAAATTGTTCCAGAAAATGAATTATTCATCCCATAAAAATATTGAAATTACGCATGTTTTGTTATAAAAAAAAAAAACCTAAGAGATAAAAGGCAACTTGGACATCATTTCACACAAAACCCGCAAAATTATTGGCACCATTCCAAAGTTGTGGATAATCAACTTAGTTTCAAAATGTGTTGCTCTTTCAAGCACACAAGTAGGCAATATGAAAAGCACACCTGAACTGGGGAGAAGTTGACTCAATCTTTGCATTATGTTTCTGTGTGTGCAATGTCTGCGGACATGAGACCCAAAATTGTTGAATAATATTGACAATCTCATGGTTTCAAGTCGATCTCCAGAGATCTTGATTAGAGATGAGCGACTGCCTTTTTTAGGGTCGAGTCGGGTTTCATGAAACCCGACTTTCTCAAAAGTTGGGTCGAATGAAATCGGCTGACTATAGGGAAAAGTCGGAGGCCGACTGAAACACGAAACCCAATGCAAGTCAATGGGGAAGCAAAGTCGGCAGGGAGTAGAGGACAGTAAACACACCTACAGTGCCCATTTCAATGCCAAAAACATCAATTCTTATTACTGAAGCTTGTCAACCTTAATTTACTTCATAATAATAGTTACGCATTGAAAACAAGGGGTTATTTGGCTAAAGTTGTGGGGGGGGGTAGGGCTGGCTCCAGGTTTTTGTGTGCCCTGGGCCAAAGAGTGTCAGTGCGCCCCTTTAACACATACCACAACTTATGATGCTCCGATACGGCACAGAATTATAGGTATAGTACAATGACAAATACTTCACTGCTTACATGACGTGACTGATCTATTTTAAATTGTACAATAGCTCAAAAAAAGGACAGTATATTACTCCATACAGTATTATGGCCACCACATTGTGCGCCATACAGAATAATGAGCCCCATATATTTCTCCATACAGAATAATTGGCCACATATAATGTTCCATACAGTATATGATGAGCTCCACATAATGCTACAGTATATGATGGTCCCCATGGACGATGCTCCAGTGTGTTATGGGCCAAAATAATGCTCCACATATAATGGGCTCCATTTCTAATGCTCCAGTGTGTAATGGGCCCCGTAAATGCTGCTCCAGTGTCCGATGTCCCCCATCTGGAATGCTCCAGTATATGATGGGCCTCATGGACGATGCTCCAGTGTATGATGGGCCCTAATAATGCTCCATATATAATGGGCTCCATTTCTAATGCTCCAGTGTCTAATGGGCCCCGTAAATGCTGCTCCAGTGTCTGATGTCCCCCATTTGGAATGCTCCAGTATATGATGGGCCTCATGGATGATGCTCCAGTGTCTTATGGACCCTAATAATGCTCCATATATAATGGGCCCCATTTCTAATGCTCCAGTGTATCATGGGCCCCATAGATGCTGCTCCAGTGTCTGATCTGCCCCATTTGGAATGCTCCAGTATATGATGGGCCTCATGCATGATGCTCCAGTGTCTTATGGGTCCTAATAATGTTCCACATATAATGGGCCCCATTTCTAATGCTCCAGTGTATCATGTGCCCCATAGATGCTGCTCCAGTGTCTGATCTGCCCCATTTAGAATGCTCCAGAATATGATGGGCCTCATGGATGATGCTCCAGTGTATGATGGGCCTCATGGATGATGCTCCAGTGTCTTATGGGTCCTAATAATGTTCCACATATAATGGGCCCCATTTCTAATGCTCCAGTGTATCATGTGCCCCATAGATGCTGCTCCAGTGTCTGATCTGCCCCATTTAGAATGCTCCAGAATATGATGGGCCTCATGGATGATGCTCCAGTGTATGATGGGCCTCATGGATGATGCTCCAGTGTCTTATGGGCCCTAATAATGCTCCACATATAATGGGCCCCATTTCTAATGCTCCAGTGTATCATGTGCCCCATAGATGCTGCTCCAGTGTCTGATCTGCCCCATTTAGAATGCTCCAGGATATGATGGGCCTCATGGATGATGCTCCAGTATATGATGGGCCCCATTTTTAATTAACCCAAGCATGGTATGGGAAAAGAGCTCCATGGAGTAATCTGAAGTGTGTGCTTCTGCATCCTTCACTTTTGGTGTGGGTGAAGGAGACAAGGAAAGTGGTTGCTCCCGACCAGAAGCCTGCACTTGCGACTCAGTGCTTGCATTTCTTGAAACTTCAGAAGAGGAGGCGACAGAGCTGGAGGCTGTTTCAGCAAAGTAAGCCAAAAATAGTTCCTGATGCTCCAGCTTTAAAAGCAGTCTACCTACTCCCAGAAAATGGAGCCTTCCAGGCCTTCCAGAGCTACACCATGATGCAGGCTCAACACCTTCTGTCTTAGCTGCTATTGTGTTTTTGGCACTACCAGCAGATGCACCACCACCACCATCAGTACCAGGTGGCCCCCCACGCCCACGTCCATGTCCTCTTCCACCATACTTCCTCATGCTTTAGAAAATTGACCCAAAATACCAGCAGATATATGGTACTGTATCAGAAGCATACAGCTGTATACAGTCTTGGTATACCAGTAAATCTCTTTATATATTTCATGAGTCATACACAGACGCTCACAGGCTCAGTATGGATTACCCAATAAAATAAAAAGGTGAAAAAGGGTACAGTATCACCAGATACAAGGTATATATAGTATAGTGTAAACATTCTGAATCTCTGTATACGTTTCAGGAGGCAGAAACAAACACTCTCAGGCCCAGTATGGATTACGCAAGAATATGAAAACCTGTAAATGAGTAATGTAACACAAGCGTATAGCTGTATACAGTGTTGGCCAAATTTGAAATCTCTGTATATATTTCCGGAGTCACCCTCAGACGCTCACTCAGTCTGGGTTTGACCATAATAAAAAATGTTGTAAAAAAAGGTACTGGATAACAAGATAGCAAGTATATATATTATAGGGTACAATTGAAATCTCCGTATGCATAGTCCCGTAGTCAGTCTCAGATGCTTACCCAGTATGGATTTGACCGTAATACTAAATGTCGAACAAAGGTACTGTATAACAAGATACAAGCTGTATCGAGTATAGGGTAAAAATTGGTATCTGCAATTCACCGTATATATAAAAGGCATTAACCACACACGCTCACTCACTATGGATGATACCATAATACAAACTTTTGAACAAAGGTACTGTATCAGCACATACCAGGTGCATCCAGTCTAGGGGTAATTGTAAATTTCCGTCTATACTTCCGGAGTCAGACACAGACACTCACAGGCTCACTAAGTATTTCACCAGAATTTAACAAGTAGAAAAAGGGAAAGGTAGTTGTAGCGTACAACAGCATACAGTGTTGTGGTACTTTTAAATCTTCGTATATATTTCAATCTCAGTAAGCCAGTCCAGACTCTCCGCTACTGGAAACTAAATGGATACAAGTACAGATGGAAAGTCGAAGTCGAATGTTAGCAGAAATTTGAGAATTACTCATTGTGGGAAAACCTCCCAGTAGATGTTGCAAAGGTGAAGCAGACGCTCAATTACTGTGCCTGTGGAGACAGTGAAAATGGTTCTTTGCTGAAGAAAGGATTGCTTTATCGCAGTAGCATGGATCACATCACTGTTACTCGTCTCAATCAAATTGTGATCACAGGGAGAGATGTAGACATGGTCCTCACTGCCTATCATGATGTGTCTGGTCATTTTGGAGTGCAAAAGACAGAAGCCACAGAGTGTAGGCACTTCTATTGGATTGGCATGAGAGGAGACATTGAAAAATGATGGCAGGAATGTCACATGTCTGTGACTATCACAACTGTGAAAGGTGATCAAAAAGCATCACTGCATCCGCTTGTAAGTTGACGTCCATTACAAATGGTAGCCATTGATAATCTGAAGGTAGAGGCCAGCAGGACAGGGCATAGCTACATCTTAACCATCATCGATCAATACACCAAATTTCTAATGGCCGTCCCTGTGAAGGCTTTAACTGCCCAGACTACACAGCGGTCGAGCAGGGAGAGGTAAGTATTGCAACTTGCAAGTGCTGTGGCCATGAACAAGCAGGGGGGGCACACTCGTGGTTGACGGTACTGGCACAAAGCCCCTCATAGTACGCTGGTGTGTCTGATGGCGAATGGGCCCCCCCACCATCAGAGACACTGTATTGTACTATGAGGGGCCCTGTGCCAGTGCCGTTGGCCATCTGTGGGCCCATCCACCTGTTCAGAGCAACGGCACTTGTCCGGGTGCGTCAGGTGTTGACCCCAGCCATTGGGGGGTGGGCAGCCCACTTAGGGAGGTTTAAAAAAATGGCATATGTTGATGTGTTGCCTGGACATTCAGCTGCTGCAAAGGGCGAAATTGGGCAAGTCCGAGGAAGAGGAGGACAAAAGCAAGTAA
The DNA here is from genome assembly GCF_039654945.1 of Dendrobates tinctorius. Lineage (NCBI taxonomy): Eukaryota > Metazoa > Chordata > Amphibia > Anura > Dendrobatidae > Dendrobates > Dendrobates tinctorius. The sequence goes on along the minus strand of NW_027361693.1, from coordinate 24,261,609 downwards.
GTTTTCTGGCAACCTATGTGTCATCAGGGGAAGGTGGGACAAAATCCTTTGAAACCCATGCATGGTTCATTTTAGTGAAGGTTAGATCATCAACATTTTGGGTCAACAGATGGGTCCTTTTTTCTGTCAGGATTGATCCAGCAGCACTGAAGACTCTTTCAGATAACACACTAGCAGCAGGGCAAGCGAGCTCCTGTAAGGCATATTGTGCCAATTCAGGCCAGGCGTCCAGTTTAGAGGCCCAATAGTCAAAGGGGAATGACCTGTGAGGGAGAACATCGATATGGGAGGAGAAGTAGCTTGTAACCATAGTTGACAACTGCTGTCTCCTGTCACTTTTAATCGATGCAGTATCAGCAGTCATGTGAGCGGTACTTGAGAAATCATTCCACAACATGGTCATTAGACCCCTGTCTTCAAAGCCACTTCGGCTTTGTGCACCACGAACACCTCTTCCATTGTGCTCACTACGGCTTGTGGGAGAAACAGCACCGCTGCTGTATGCTGGTAAAGCCTCAAACAAATGGTTTACCAGAGTTGCTTGTTTGTTAGCCAATATTATCTCGAGGTTCTCCTGTGGCATGATGTTGTGTAATTTGCCTTTGTAGTGTGGATCGAGGATGATGGCCAGCCAGTAGTCATCATCCCTCATCATTTTGGCAATGCGGGGGTCCCTTTTTAGGATCCGCAAGGCATAATCGCTCATATGGGCCAATGTTCCAGGTGTCAATGATGTACTGCCAGTGGTGGGTGGAGGAGCACTTTCTGGCTAATCCACATCCCTACAGTCACGCACAAACACGGTACCTGACCATGGAACACCAACATTTTCTCTTGTCCCCGAGAAGCATCCTCCTCCCCAAAATAATCATCCCCTTCATCCTCCTCCTCTTCCTCCACCTCGTCCAGGACAGTTCCCTGACCAGACAATGGCTGACTGTCTTCAAGGCTTCCCTCCTCCTCCTCCGCTGCAGACGCCTGATCCTTAATGTGCATCAAACTTTGCATGAGCAGATGCATAAGTGGGATGCTCATGCTTATGATGGTGTTGTCTGTGCTTACCAGCCATGTGCATTCCTCAAAACACTGAAGGACTTTACAGAGGTCTTTCAGCTTTGACCACTGCACACCCGACAATTCCATGTCTTCCCTCAAACTGCCTGCCCGTGTATCCTCCCACAAATGCATTACAGTCTGCCTCTGTTCGCACAGCCTCTCAACCATGTGCAGGGTGGAATTCCACCTTGTAGCAACGTCTATGATTAGGCGGTGCTTGGGGAGGTGGAGCAATCGCTGCAGCTTCTGCATTCAAGTGGAGTGGACGTTTGAGCATCGGATGTGCGAACACAGTCTTCGCACCTTATGGAGCAGGGATGTTAACTCCGGATAATTATTAAGAAAGCACTGCACCACCAGGTTCAAAGTGTGAGCCAGGCAAGGTATGTATGTGAGTTTTGCACGGGCTATGGCTGCCACAAAATTACGGCCGTTATCACTGATTACCTTTCCTGCCTCAAGATGTAGACTGCCCAGCCATGACTCAGTTTGTCACTGCAAGTAGTTGGCCACTACCTCTGCGGTGTGTCTGTTGTCGCCCAAAGACATCATCTTTAACACAGCCTGCTGACGCTTATCACTAGCTGTTCCATAGTGGGACACCTCGGGTGCAACACTGCCAGCTGCGGTTGGAGGGCTCATGTGACTGCGCTCTGTGGACGAGCTTTTGCTGATAGAGGAGGATCGAAAGCCTACAGCCAACGGTTTCCTATACCGTGGGCTAGGCAGCACTGTTCCACCGCTGCTGTCCCCAGTGGAGCCTGCATCCACCACATTAACCCAGTGCGCAGTGATGGACACGTAACGGCCCTAGCCATGCCTACTGGTCCATGCATCTGTTGTGAGGTGCACCTTTCCACTCACTGACTGTTTTAGTGCATGGACAATGCGGTCTTTCACATGCCGATGCAGGGCAGGGATGGCTTTTTGAGAAAAGAAGTGCCGACTGGGTAGGTCATAGCGTGGGACAGCGTAGGCCATGAGGTCGTGAAAAGTTTCGCTTTCAATGAAACAGTAGGGCATCATCTCCAATGAGATTAGTTTGGCAATGTAGGCGTTCAAACAAAGTGTACGCAGATGAGAGGATGAGTACTTTCTTGTCCTACTCAGAGTGTCTGGTAGGGTGAGCTGGACTGGAGAGCTGCATATGGGGGAAGTAGCGGAGGACCGGATGGAGTGAGAGGGAGTTGGTGATGGCATTGGTGGTGATGGCCTAGATTCAGTGTTGTGTTGCAAAACCATTGTGATTCCCTTAGTGCTTTGGCCTTGCGATGACACCTCCACATTTAGTGCTTGTGGTGTGCTTAACGGTGGTGGTGGTCTTACAGTGGGGGAAGCAATGGAGTGTTGCTGGCTACCTTCAGTCGGAGCAGGTGCACATGTGCTACCTGAGGTTTTGTAGTCCGTCCAAGCTTGTAAGTGCATGTTGATTAAATATCTAAGCATGTAACTGGTATTCAAATTTATACCTCGGCTAAAGGTCCTTCCGCACTTCTTACAGGTAACCCTTGCCTCATCAGTAGGATTTTCGACAAAGAAGTGCCACACTGCACTCTTCCTTCTATGGTATACATTTTCTGACCTTGCACGCTGTGCTAAGTTGACCATCTGGCCAAGCTGTCCTGCAACTCTTTTAGTTTTTGTTCCACGTTTTTGGACAGCTATGGGCCTGGCAGATAACCGCTGCTGCGATGTCAATGCCTGCTGTGGATCCTTCTCCTTATCTGAACTATTACCAGCACCACCCTCCTCCCCCAATGGATGCCAATCCAGGTTAAGAACTGGGTCATCCATCACCTCCTCATCAAAGTCATCTGCACCTTCCTCTTTACCTTCCTCTGAGTCACCGTGAAAGGTGGTATAGTATGCGGGAAGGGGCACCTGAGTTTCATCAGGATCAGATTCTGGCTCAATAGACTGCGAGGGCAATGTAGTGCTCTGGGTCGATGTACCAGCAGAATCATCTAGCAGTGGCTGTCCATCAGTGCACTCCATGTCAGATTCATCTTGGACTGGGGAATTCTGGATTTGACTGGATAACCCAGGCATTGTATGTGAAAAGAGCTCCATTGAGTAATCTGAAGTGTGGGCTGCCGCATCCTTAACTTTTCGTGGGGGTGAAGGACACAAGGAAAGGTGTTTTTCCTGACCAGAACCCTGCACTGATGACTCCATGTTTCCTGGTTTCGACCGTTCAGAAGAGGAGGCAATAGAGCTGGTGGCTGTTTCGGCAATGTACGCCAAAACCTGTTCCTGATGCTCCGGCTTTAATAGCGGTTTTCCTACTCTAAGAAAAGGCAACCTTCCAGGCCTTCTTGTGCCAGACGATGTCGCAGGCTCAACACCTCCTGCCTTAGCTGCTATTGTGCTTTTGCCAGAACCAGCCGATGCACCACCACCATGAGTACCAGCTGCGCCCCCTTGCCCACATCCGCGGCCTCTTCCACCATACTTCCTCATGTTTGGGAAAATGTACTAAAAATACCAGCAGAGAGATGGTACTGTATGAGGTGCATCCAGCTGAGTAAGGTGTATTAAAAAAATTAAATCTACGCATATATTTTGTTAGTCACAGATGCTCTCACAGTATGTATTTGACCATAATCCAACAAGCAGATATACGGAAGTGTATCAGAAGTGTACAGCTGTATACATTTTTTGTGTAACTAACAATCTCCGTATATGTATTTACGGAGTGTCATACACACACACTGACTCTGTATAGATGTGACTGTAATGCGAACAGCAGATATACAATACTGTTTGAGAATCAGACAGCTCTATATGGTGTGTGTATGGAAAGTTGTCAATCTCCGTCTATTTGTATACAGACTGACACACGCTGTCTCTGTCTAGTTTTGACTGTAATCAAACAGCAGATATACGAAACTGTTTGAAAAGCGGACAGCACTCTAAGGTGTAGGTCTGGAAAAACGGAAAAACTCCTCGGCTTTTTTTTCCAGAGTCACACACAGATAGCTTCTATTTGTCCGTGATACAAGGCAGTACACAGTAGTGTGTGAGGAGCGTACACGGCTATACGGTGTGTGTATGGAAAATTGTCAATCTCCATCTATTTGTATACGGACACTTCCCTGTCTAGTTTTGACCGTGATCAAACAGCAGTTATACAAAACTGTTTGAAAAGCGGACATCACTCTAAGGGGTAGGTCTGGAAAAATGGAAAAACTCCTTGGCTTTTTCTTCCAGAGTCACACCCAGGTAGCTTCTTTTTGTCCGTGATACCAGCCGGTACACGGTAGTGTGTGAGGAGCGTACACCGCTATACAGTGTTTGAAAAAATAAATGCTCAGTAACTCACCAGGACAAAATAATAAAAGTTGGAGTGCTTTGAAAAAAGCAGTTTGAACAGTAGTGTGCACACAGCAATGCAGCTAGCAGGTAGCCTTAAAAGGCAGCCTCATCACCACCAGCGCTGCTGCACACAACAAAAATCCTCCCCTTTCACTGCACACTAACTGTACAGTGAAAAGCACTATCAGCAGAAGCAGTTTTTTTTTTTCTTCTTCCCTGCCTAACACTCTCCCTGTTCAGAATCAGCAGTAGCACCTCTCCCTATTCTAAGATCGGCAGAAGTAAGATGGCGGTCGGCGGTCACAGCCTTTTATACCCACTGTGACACCACACAAAGCCAGCCAATCACTTCAATGCCCTTCTCTAAGATGGTGGTGGCTGCTGCCAATGTCATCGCGTTGCCCACACTGTACGTCCACCTTCATTGACTGAGAAAAGGCACTGGAAACACTATTTGAAATGCGACTTTGACGCTGTGATCGGCGACCTCATGGCCAAACTCACGCTATGGTCGGGTTTTGATCGGCAAAACCCGACTTTAGCTAAAGTCGGCTATTTTTGAATTTTACCGACCCGTTTCGCTCAACTCTAGTGCCATTATAACTAAAATTCTTAAATACCCTTAGTTAGCAAATCACACTATGTCTAAGGCCTCCTTCACATGTATGTGTTTCCAATGCGTGTGGCATCCATTTTTTTCCTGGATTCCACATGTACCCATTATAACAAAAGGTATTCTTCACATGTCAGTGTTTTTTTAATGGACCGTGTGCACGTGTTAACTACATGGAGACATGTCCATTTTTGTCCTGCAGCACAGATGAAAGGGTCAAAACTTGTCTATGAGTCCTTGAAAAATACATATAGTACACGGATGGTATCCATGTGCAAACCATTTGCTGTCCATGTGCTATAAATCTCTAACACTGCAAAGTATAGGAGGAGCTTTGTAATTTCATTGTTTCTTTATCCATATTGGAAAAATACGGATAGCACACAGATGACAAACTGATGGCACATTGATGGAAAACACTGACTTCAGTTCTGTTTTTTCAAGTACGTGTTCTATATGCATATATGAAGGAGAATTTAAGATGTATATACTGCAATGCCTAAAAATGGCTGCTATACACTGACAGAATGTTTGAGCTAAAATATTGAGACAGAAGCTGTCAGGTAGCTTTACGTCTTGGAGATATCCCTTATTCCTCTTTTCAGGTCACAACAGCTATTCAGCATTCAGTATGGTATGGTGTTAACTGACCAGCAATGTGAGCAGCTTCTTCTTATGTAAACAGGAAGCATTCTGGGTAAAGTTCTAGGATAAGTTTCAACTTGAGAAGGCTCAGTAATTGAAAATGGAGTGCAACCTTTTTCTCCTTGAATCAGATGGCCAGATAGCTAAATAGATGTTAGTCTGTAATCTTAATTTGTAGAGTACTCAAATATGACGTATTAATACAGAACCCTTCTTGCAATTTTGGTATAATTTATATTACCAAGGGGAAAGTCAAGCACCAATTTTAAGAGACCACAATATTCAGACTCTTTGGACTTGATTAAAAACACACCTTTACAGTCCATAGCATCAAGAGCATATTTTAATCATTGTAATTATGCATGGTTTTCAATTATGGCAATTAATTTTTGTGACCGAATTGAGTCACAGACTGAATTAATGATTAGAGAAGTTAATAAACCTTAACAGTCCAGAAAGTATTTCTTTTGCTCTGACCTGTAAATTATAATGTGTTCATTAAAACTCAGATTGTGGATTTCAACCATATTGCTCCATAAATTGTAGATTTTATTTTAGTGCATTTGTAATAAACAATATATTTACTAAAATTGTTTAGAAACTGGGAGCTTTACAATTATATTTGCAAAATATAAACTAGTCTATATAAATAAAATGCCTTTCTTTTCTTAATTTAATTTAATTTTTGTGAAAGAGGATAATTTTATTTTGCTTGAGGTGATAATAAAATCTTGGAAAAACCAACTCACAAATTAGACTTTATTGCTATTCACATAGAAGGGAGTATATCATTATCAGAGTCACACTATGTTTGATTAAGTTGTTTCTGCATTATGCACATAGAAAAATCGTGCGTTAGCAGAAATTTATCTGGCATGACTTAATTGGCCTTTCCCTATGCATGCTTTTGGTAGACCTCCATCCTAAAAGGTGACAAATTGGCACTTCCAAATGGTGTCAAAAGGATGTGAAATGGCTGGCAAAGGAATCCTATTAACTATTTAAGGCAATGTGCCCACGCTAGCGTTTTTAAACGCTCAGGAAATGGATTCCCTTTCCCAGAAAACGCACGTCTTTTTCTGCGCGTTTCTTGCGCGGTTTTTGCCAAAAAGCCGCGCGTTTTTGACATGTTTTTTTCTGCGCATTTTCTGGGAACATTGGGGTTGGCTAAAAACGCTCAGCAATGTGGGAATTAATGAGCATGCTGCGTTTTTAGGCGCTAAGCGATTCCTGAGCGGTTAAAATGCATGCATTGGCACAAAAAGCCAAAAACGCATGCTAATTAATTTGAAGCATCTTTTAAGCGTTTCTGCAGCGTCTGATCCAGCACAAACGCTGTGGAAACGCTTAACAAAACGCAACATGGGCACACAGCCTTAAACTACTTTATTGCTCTAGCTTATACTGAACTTGACATTCTTATCTCTACTCCATCCCTTTATATCATGATGCCAGCCATGCAAAGCAGCCAGTACCTACAAATGATGAAAAACTCCTTCTACTCCTTTCTTGAAGAAGCAGTGGCGAAATGCACATTGTGTATAGCCCCAGAGAGAAATAGGACAGTGGTCTGGTAAACAATATCCTATCTTTAAATATGGTGTTAACATATTTTACTGTATGAAAACAGGAAAGGGGATGACACACTGGCGCTCACAAGCAGGTAATGGGCTGAAGCAAGTTGGCAGCTGGACAGACTCTGTGCATAATCTGTCTGGTGGACACATGTACCAAAGCTGTAAAGACTGTAAAACATTACCGTGCTACAGCCCTGGACCTCTATAAGTATACTGTGCAAAAAAATCCACCCGGTAAGCTGATAAGGTAGTGGTGAAAATGGGCTGCTTACTCAGTTCCCAGGAGCACAGTGCATATCCAAATAGTCCTGCATTAGGGCAGACTCCGTGTGGAGGCAAAAGAGCTTAGGGAGCGGCCTCCCATAGCAATGTAATCCCTCATGTTGCTGAAGATGCAGGCTGGCGGTGAGCTCTGGCCGGAAGCGCCGCCGTGTAGTGATGAGGTTAGCTGGGGATGTGGTTGGGGTGACATCACCAGTCCTCAGTGAAAGGTGAGTGATAGGACCAAAAAGCTGACGTGTTTCAAAGGACGCAGTTCTTCTTCATCAGGGTTATGCACCATTCACCTAACGAAGCCTTTTACATAGAAAATAAATTGCACCAAATATTAAGCGCAATGCTGGGAAATTCAATAGTATTTCTAAATCACAACATGCCCCACAATGGCTAAGCATCCTAGGGTTTATTTAGAAAGGATAGAGTAATGTCATTTGGGAATAAACAGCTAGTGGGTGTTAACCTATAAAACATACTAGTATATCTGGTAAGTGTTCCTATGTATGAAAGAAACATCACCAGAGAAAAATGAATAGTGTTAGGGTTGGTGGATCGCACTAAATAAAAATGACTAATAAAGTGCGATCGCAACACTAGGTTCACCGTGCAGAGATGTTAACCTGCTGCTAGTGAGTAATGACGGAACACACAGCGAGCGATTGCTAGCACACACAGAGTTGATGCCACTCAGTGTGAACAGGGCACTGAGTTCCAAGCTCTGTTACTGCACATAGCGGAACTGAATAGAGAAAGCAAGAAACTAAACCGTGTTAAATGTCACAGGGAAAGTAGCAAATATGACGCAAGGTGGAACCCTATCGCTCTCCCAGGGAAGTCTAGGCTAATGGTTGGACTTGCTCTGGAACAGCTTGCTAACTGCACACACGACGGAAACTGATGCTAAGCCAAGTGGAGTTTCCCACCCTACAGTGACTTCCAAGACACAGAATATCTGGTAAAGAGCGGCACACACACACGTGCAAAAAGAGTGGTAGCGTATCCACACACAGATCAATGTGTGGATGCCAAGCTTCTTCTAGAAGGTGTCTCCACTCCGACAAAGCCAACTTCATGGCCAGTAACTCCCTTTCTCTGATAGAATAATTCCTCTCTACTGGTGACAAGGCCTTAGAAAAAAAGAAACAAGGATGTTTCCGGCCTTGAACATCCTTCTGGTACAGAACTGCTCTAGCACTGACAGAAGAGGCATCCACTTCCAGAATGAAGGGCTTATCCACATCGGGCTGATGTAGCACAGGTGCCCTAGTGAAGTGAGACTTCAGGGAAGTAAAGGTCTTAGAGACCTTCTCAGACCACTGCTTAGGATTAGTTCCCTTACTGAACTGGCGGTAGTAACTGATAAATTCCATAAAGCGCTACACCGCTTTAAGGTAATGAGGCTCCTGCCAGTTCATCACTGACTCCAGCTTGACAGGATCCATAGCCAAACCCTTGGCCAGAATAATATACCTCCTGCTCAAACATGCACTTCTCCAATTTGGTGTAGAGAGAATTGGCGCCCAAGAGATCAAAGACTCTACCCACATCTCTAAGGTGAATGTCAAGATCTGGAGAAAAGATCTCTCTCTTCTTTATTTCATTATTTTTAAAAAGATTAGTATGTCATCCAGGTATACCACTACAGATATGGATAACAACTCCCGAAAGATGTCAGTCACAAAGTCCTGAAAGACTGAGGGGGCATTACAGAGACTGAATGGCATTACTAAGTACTCATAATGACCGTCCTGGGTATTAAAGGTGGTCTTCCATTCGTCCCTTTCGAGTATACGAATTAGATTATATGCCCTAGGCAAGTCTAACTTGGTAAATTTCCTAGCACCCCACAGCCTATCAAAGAGCTCAGAGATTAGCGGCAAAGGATACTTGTTTTTGATAGTGATGGCGTTCATACCCCTGTAATCAATACAGGGACGTAGTTCCCCATTCTTCTTTTGTACAAAGAAGAAACCAGCCTCAGCAGGAGAACAGACTTTCTGATAAACCCCCTCGCCAATTTCTTCCTGATATATTCTGACATAGCCTCAGTCTACAGAGGAGACAAAAGGTAGACACGCCCACGAGGAGGCTTTGCCCCTGGAATGAGGTCTATGGGGCAATCAAAGGATTGATAAAGTTTGGAGCTAACCGAATCCTTTATCTACGCTGGGCTTGCTCCAATCTTCGTTCAGCGTGCTGTGATAAAACACTCCAGGATCACCTTTGCTGAGGTCAAAGGTCATGTGGGTTTAGCATGAAACTCAGGTGCACAGCCGGGATTCGGACATAACTGACTCTGGGTCAGGTTTATTTCAGGTGAAAGCAAAACATATAGGAAATAAGACATAAAACAAATCCTTGCCTGTCCGGCACTAACTAAACAGCGTCTGTACTACCTACCAAGTGGAGGGCTTCTCCCAGCCAGCCAAACCAGCATTACCATAAGCACAGCTTTCACTCACAAGTGTCGCTCACACAGACAGGCTCTCTGTGTTCCCCAGGCTGAGCAACTAACACACCACATGGCATCCTTTTATATCTGCCTCCCATTACTCATTAGTCACCAGGTGAGACACTGACCAGACTAGGCCACATAGTAAAGATATCTGGGCAAGATATACCTGCCCTCATCCACTATTTCCCCATGCTTCTCACAGTGCTGAAGATCTATGTGAGTGAACACAGAAAATAAATCCTCCAGTGTAGTTGGGATCTCTGTAGTAGCCAAGGCATCCTTTACGTGGTCAGCAAGGCCTCTCCAAAATATGGGAATCAGGAACATATCTGACACTCCAACACGGAAGCTAATGTCCAGAATTGGATGGCGAACTGGCTGGCCATGGAAGAGCCCTGGGTTAGCAACAAGAGTTGGAGTGCAGCATCATTAGTAACCCGAGATCCTAGAAAGACCTGCTTCAGAGCGCCCTGAAAGCGAGAAGTGCTTTGGACCAACTGGTCATTACGCTCCCATAGGGGCATAGCCCATTCCACTCCAGTACTCTCAGAGTATGGCGCGACACATGCAAATAGAGTGGTAGAGTATCCACTCACATAGACCACACATAAATGATACTAGCGCACCCATGTGCACCACTGGGAGCCTTTTATACACTAGGCTCTACCACAAACACTCATGCCCAGTCAGCATCACTCGTGGGCCAGTCCTGAGCTTCCACCTCATCATAGCAGCAAACGTCCAATCACCAATGAGTAGACGCTACATCACAGACATGCTCAGTCGGGTGAACTCTGGACTTAGAGTCCCAAGCCTCAGGCTGCACCTGCATCTCGCTGGTTACCATAGACTTGGCTGGAGGGCCAGCAGTAACCAAATGAATATCAGAAGCCTGAGCAAAATTCTGGGACCAACGTCTGTTCTGAGCAGCACTCGCAGCAGCCAGGCCAGAATGGGAAATCCCAGCACCAGGCAATGCTTGGGATCTATCTCATGCTGCTGAAGAATTTTTACGCCTAACAAACTGATTTACAATGCATTATAGAGAAAACATCAACAATGTTATTCATAACTACAACTTATCTCACATAAAACAAGCCATTCTATGAATGTGTCAATGGAAAAATGAATAAGCTATGGCTCTTAAAAGAAGTGGTGGAAAAAGCAAGAAAATTAACCAGGTCTTGTGATAGTGAAAGTAAAACCAACAAATTTACACTTCCAATATATGTGGAAAGTATTTTGTGTACAAGTTAACTATGGACTAAGTATACTATTATATTAGACTTGTAGGCGCAGTAATCATGTCAGTACTCTATGAGTTCATGTATAATAAACTCTTTCAAATCAGGGAAAACTTTAAACAGTTATTAAGCTTTAGGAAAAACAAATCAGTCTCTTAGTTATATAAAACTTTTACACACTGGGCAAAAAAATGAAAATAACTTTTAATGATGTAATATTTATAGGAATTCCTAATTTATCTTTCATAGTGCTATGGAGCATAAACTTCTCAGGCAGAAATAGTAGACTAGTGCACTTTTTAAGCTTTTTAATCTCATTGTCAACTGCTTCATCCGTTGAATATGAGCTTTGACTCCTGCAGTTGTGTGCACTTTTGCACCTAAAAAGCTTATCTAAGACATAGCTACTGATCCAAATGTCTACTGTCCTAGAAAACATTTAAAAGTTGCAAATTAAGTCCTTGTGTGGCCATCCAGTGTAAATCAGTTGACAGGTCTGTACAGAATCAAATTAAATTGAAGGATTTAAATAAAATGAAAGGCAATGAATTTTTAACAGGATTAAGGAGCGGCTTAAGTAAGAGTTTGTATAGGATAGAAGCTAAATGTTCAAAGTAAAACAGGAAAAGGTATTGACATTTACATCTACTTGTAAAAAGCATTGTACAAAATGCATAACTACTACTTAGCAAAAGACTGAACAAGTTGCGCTGTTTCAAATATGTTTATAAAATAGTACACGCTAAACATATTAAAGTAGTGAATAGAATTTTGCTAAGTAAACTACAGATACTGTCAGGCTGGCACTGTTACACTGATTAAAATGATGCCTGGGTTGAAGAAATCTGTTCTGTTGTCATCAGCAAATGTAATCAGTTTGCCCTCAATTCCTTCATCTAAATCATCGATAAAGATGTTGAACAATACAGGGCCCAGGACAGAGCCCTGTGGTATCTCACTTGAGACATTCTTCCAACCGGATGTGAAGCCATTTACGACCACTCTTTGGGTCCGATCACTAAGCCAGTTATGAATCCACCTAACAGTTGCCTTGTCCATTCCATATGTCATTTTTTCAATAAGGATTGTGTGAGATTCTTTGTCAAATGCTTTGCTGAAGTCAAGATATGCTATATCTACAGCATGTCCCTGATCCACTCAGTCAGTGATTCTGTCATAGAAGGAAATTAAGTTAGTCTGACATGACTTTTTAGTTACAAACCCATGCTGACTCTGCTTAATCACTTCATTCTTATCCAGGTACTTACATACATGTTGTTTTAATAATTTGTTCAAAGATCTTTCCTGGTATAGATGTCAGACTCACAATCCTATAGTTCCCCGGGTCCACCTTCTTCAACTTTTTGAAGATAGGAACAACATTTGCTCTTCTCCAGTCTTCTAGGATTTCTCCTGTTCTCCAAGAATTTTCAAAGATTATGGAGAGTGGTTCAAAAATTTCTTCTCCTACCTCCTTCAGTACTCTGGGGTGTAATTCAATCTGAACCTGGAGACTTGAGTTAATTTAGGTTAGCTAAGTGTTTCCTCACTATCTTTCTGCTTATAGATATCCTGGATTCATCTATTCCCTTAATAGGACAATGAAGGTCAGTTGATGTTACATTTCCTTTCTGAGAGAAAACAGATGCAAAATAGGAATTTAAAAGTTCTGCCTTCTCAACATCCTTTCTTACCATTTCATCATTTTCATCCTGTAAAAATCCTACAGCATCTTTGCATCTTTGCATCTTTTACATTTGACATATCCACAAAATCTTTTTTTATTGCTTTTGACATCTCTTGCAAGCCTGAATTCATTGTCAGCTTTAGCTAATTTGACTCGTTTCTTGCAGGTTCTGCAGACAGCATTATATTCTTCTTTAGATATGCCTCCCTCTTTCCATTTGATAAACATTTCTTTCTTCCTTTTTAGCATGTGTTTAAGCTCTGTGTTCATCCATCCTGGTTTCCGTAAATGCTTCCTATTCTTCCCTCTTTTCAGTATTGTTAACGATTGTGATTTGAGAATCTCATTTTTCAAGATTTCCCTTCCTTCCTGGACATTTTTGTCCTTAAGGATATCTAGCAATTGGATCCCTCCAATTCTCTTTCCGAGTCTCTTAAAATCTGCCTTTCTGAAATTTAACTTTGACGTCTGAATCTTCACAAGTCTTCCTCCTCTAGTTATACAAAATTCTAAAATAGCATGGTTGCTACCTCCTAGGATCCCAGCCACTCTTACATCCTCAACCATTTCCTCCATGTTTAAAAGGATTAGACCAAAGGTAGCAGATCCTCTTGTTTTCACCCTTACCTTTTGGAAAAGAAAGTTGTCAGCAAGAGAGAATAATAATTTACTTGACCTGTTAGTTTTGCCTGAGAGAGATTCCCAACAAATGTCTGGATATTTGAAATCTCCCATGACCACTATGTCATATTTTTTGGAGAATTTAGCCATTTGATGCATAAAGAGTTCATCCATATCTTCAGCTTGCACAGATGGAGTGTAGTAAATGCCTACAATGGTGTCCTTTCCATTGTTCTGTCCTTGTATTCTTACCCGGTTTCCACAGAACTCTCAGTCTCTGAAGTTTCAATCTCTGTGCCGATATAAGCTTTTCTAACATACAATGTGACACCTCCTCCTCGTTTATCAAGTCTGTTTCTTGCAAATAAGTTGCATTCTTCTAGCCTTGTATTACAATCATGTGAATTGTCCCACAGTTTCAGTGATTCCAATTACATCATATTTCTTTTCCTGCGTTAGTAGTTCCAATTCTCCTTGTTTGTTGCCCATGCTTTGTGCATTCGTATAGAAACATTTTAGTTTGTGATTGGTTTCTCTTTCTCCAATATTTTTATTATTTAGATTTTTTTGTCTTTGTTCTTCTATTCCATTTCTAATAGCAGAGTTCTCAATAGTATTTGTCAGGTGTATGACTTTTTCTGGCCTTTTGCTTCCCTTCCCACATTGTTCTAGCTTAAATCTCTCCATATGAGTGTAGCAAGGCAACTTCCAAATACATATTTTCCAGTCTTCATAAGGTGCACCCCATCTCTAGCAAGTAGTCCATCATATAGTTAATTCACTCCGTGATCCAGAAATCCAAGTCTTTGCTGACAGCACCATCGACTGGCCTCTTCCATGTTCTTATTGTTAAAGAGATATCACAACAGTGAAAAATGTCCCAAAATTCTTTGAGCTCACGGAGACTCTTCACTTATCCCAGAAGGCACTAGTAATATGCAAATTCTCTCCTCAGGACTCTTCCCCTGGTTTACCAATTTCCTCCTTTCAGCTGCAATGGCCAAAATCCAGTGTTCTTTGAGCTCACAGAGACTCTTCACTTGTCCCAAAAGGCACTGGGATCATGCAAATTTTCTCCCCAGGACTCTTTCCCTGGTTTAGGGGAGTATAGGGAGAGCTGTTGCTGAGATAGGGACAGATTTGTGCTTTAATTAGTTAGTGTGGTTATACCATCAAAGAATCCACAAATCCAGCTAAACCAACAGTCCTTCTAAGGACTAATTATGGGGTATATAGAGTGCACTGCTAGGTAGGCAGGGAGTGTATGTGCATATATACAAATCTGTGCAAGGCGTGCAGGCACTGATTGTGGGCATATAGATATCATTGCATACATCAAAAGGGTCCATTACTGTCTGCTGCTCCTGCTGTCTATTACATATTTACCTTGCTCCAGGTATCAGTGGCTAGAAATAATTTTTTTTTTGCACCTCAATCCTGTTTGTTTTATTCCAAAGAAATCCAGAGCCCTTTTTTCATTTGCTTGTTGACACTGCAGACTACAGCCAGATCCTTGTAATACTACATTGTGAAAATCCAGCAATTTTAATTGCCTTTGCCCGTCCCGGGCATCACATCTGAGTGAGCTGAAAATTCTGGCATTTTTTGTGGTACTGTAGTATTTTTCGGAATGTCTTATCAAATTTTTTGACCCCATTTTCCGCCAAAAAAATTTTCAGCTGCCCCAAAAATATTTATCTGCCAAAAATAATTTAGCTGGCAAAAAAATATTTAGCTACAGTTCATATATTTAACACTGTTTTGTCTGCCATACGCAGCGCATATCATTATGCTAAATATTTTACAATTTTAGTCCTCCAAAGAATTTTTTTGTACTGTCATAGCCTACTTATTGACACAATTTTTGTGGCAAAAAAAGCCAGGCCACATATTGAAGAGTCTGGTCATTCAATCACACGCCAGATCTATCTGTGCCCTACATAATGTGCCATTTCAGGACTACATTCCACTGTATTTGCTGTCTATTACCCTATTTCTATACACTATTTTGGGGTACAAATTGTAAAAATACAGGCAACATATAGAAGAGTCTGGTATCGCCGTCAGACGCCTGATCTATCTGTGGACAACAAATTATGGCATTTCAGGCCTCCATTCTCCTTTTTTGCTGTGTCTTACCATAGTTATTTACACTAGTTTGATAACCAAAAATACATTTTTACATACAGTACAGATATTTTAAAGTGTGGTTTTCCCGTAGCCGGATCACATGCAAGTTCGCTACCAATTCAACCATTTATAGAAAACGTGGAAAATATACAAGTCCATTTAAAATGGGCAAAGTGCGTGGCAAGGGATGAGGAAGTGGATCTGATGGTGCATGCAGAAGATGAGGCCGAGGCTGTGGGCAAGCTGAAATTGTGCCACAACATACACCAACATCTTCAAGCGTGACCTTCCTGTCTGAATTCACAGGGAACAGCAGAACAGCACTATTGAAACCAGAGCAGTGTCAAAAGGTTGTTGGTTGGCTGAAAATAATTTTTCCACTCACTTTTCCACCACCAACAGCACCCTGTATTCCACACGGTCAAGTCTGAGTATCCGTGTGACTGGACTGCATATTTCTCACCCTGATCCTCCTTCCTCCCTCCATGCCGAGTGCCCGGAGACACTGATGCCACACTTGGACACTCTGAAGAGCTGTTCAGTTTTCTGTTTATAGATTCAGGCCTCTCGCCCAGTGCACTTGAAGTGGGGCAAGATGAGATCACATGTAGCGATGGCCAAATATTCCAAATATTTGAGTAGCCACGGTCACACGAAGGCAACGGTGGGAGCCTGTCACAAGAGGTGGACAATCATGAGACACAATTGCCAGCAAATAGTGGAACAAGAGGATATAAAAATGAAAAAATAATAAATTACATACAACAATATAATAATCAAAATAGATCATAAATATATACCACTTGAAAATAATGCATGGCAAACCATACAGATAAAATGAGCAAAGAAAGAATCGGTAGGATTGTAGGGGAACACAATTTCAAAGGACAGAAATAATAATAAAAGCATAGAATGTATCATAAAAATGCCTTCATTCAATATGGCAAAAAAATGTATATTTCATAAAAATACATATACGGTAGATAGAAAAAATAAATACACACCATAGATAAAAAAAATAAACTAGATCAACTCAACCGCTTATCTATAAGTAATTCTCAATATTGTGACAAAAAATTATGTGTAAATGCCACCAGTTATCTATAGATATATCCCAAGTGGCACAACTATAAAATCATATGAGCTATATACACGAAAATAAGTTGTCCCACCAGGTATAACCAAAAATATAGACAAAGGGCCTGAATAGATTAACTATAGCAAATATGACATGTTAACAATATGTTAAAACACTAATACCCAACTCCATGTCATATATAAATCATCATTCTATGCTTTTATTATTATTTCTGTCCCTTGCAATTGTGTTCCCCTACAATCCTACCTGTTCTTTCTTTGCACAATTGCCAGCAAGTCAGGAGGAGGACCAGGGTGCTTAAGTGGAATCCAAGGTGGTGGATGATATAGTAACTGACCCAACCTGGCAGAAGGACATGCACAGCGAGGACAGCAGCACATAGGGGGAGGGAGGCGTAGCACCCCAACAGGCAGGAAGAAGCAGTGTGTTGGCTGCAGACAGAAGGCGGGCCAACTTTCCTTGCAACACCAATACGAGGGAAGTTGGCAGTACAACTGTTAGGTCTTCCCAAGTCTGGTTGTTTTTTTAAAGACTCTGCTGATAACCACAAACAAACCATTTTCGCCACCTGCCATGCCCGCATCAGCAGGGGTAGCAAAACTAACAGCCTGACCACCACCAGCAAGATTAGGCACATGGCAGCAAAGCGCACAACTTTGTGGGCCGAACACCAAGCTCCAGGAACAGTGTCTGTGGGTGAAAACACTGCTTCTTCCACTGTTGAGCATGCAAGCCAAACCCCTGTCCACGGTGCATACGAGGATGCCTCCTGCTCTGCACCTGTAGTTGCCCACACTCAACTACCACCATCTTCAAGCACGTCCATATCCTTGTCACAGCACAGCCTTCAGTTGTCCATACCCCAGTCATTGGAACTCAAGCATAAATATGCAGCCAATGCCCTCAGGCCACAGTAATAAATTCACACACTTCTTATCTGCTTTCGGTTGAATTGTTTTTTTTTTTGGCTTGTGGAGACGGAAGCTTTCCTCAAACTGATGGCCGCAGCCGTCCCAAGGTACTCAGTCCAAAGCTGCCACTTTTTATCCTGATGTGCCTTCCTGGCATTACACAAGCACATGTCACTCAACATTACCCAGGCCCTGAACAATGCTACATTTCGCTGACGACACACAGGGTTAACATACTGGAAGCCGGGACGCTGACAGACCTTGGAATGGAAAACATCCTCCTGACGCCGAGGATCAATCAGGGTTGCCTCCACAGTCTACTGCTCCTGCACCTCCTCTATCTCCTCCTCTTCTTCAGCCTCCAACTCTGAAATGAGAGCATCAGTCACAAGCTGGAAGCATTGCAGCACTGCCTCAGCCAAGCATCAACAGGCTGTACTGAAACTAATATGCTTAGGTGATAAAACGCACAATGCTGAAGAGTTGTGGACAGCTCTGAAAGAGCAGGCAGATGTGTGGCTGACACCTCTGAACCTACAGCCAGGCCTGGTCGTGTGTGACAATGGCCGGACCTGTTTGCGGCTCTGAGGTAAGGTAAGCTCACACACATACCAGGCCTGGCCCATGTGCTTAACCTCGTTGTTTAATGTTTTCTCAAAAGCTATCCAGAGCTGCTGGATCTGCTTGTGAATGTACACCGCCTGTGTGCCCATTTTCGAAAGTCAGCTCTAGCTTCCGCCACACTTGCCATGCTTCAGCAGCGTTTGCAGTTTCTGGCTCACCAACTGGTGTTTGAAGTTCCCACGCGTTGGAACTCTACACTGCATATGTTGGAAAGGATTTGTGAGCAGAAGAGGGCAGTGGTTGACTGCCAGCATCAACAAGGCCATCGGTATTCAGTTCAGACTTTACACATAAGATCTCAGGAGTGGACATGGATGTCAGGCATATGTACAATCCTCCAAAACTTTGAGGATTCCACCAAGATGGTGAGCGGCGATAACGCCATAATTAGCATCACCATCTCAATTCCCTGCATTCTGAAAAGCTCTCTGCTCACAATGAACACAATGAAAGGGGATGCATTACAGGCAGAGCATGAGGACATGGAGCAAGGAAGCATACAGGGTAATTACACACAGCCCAGCCTCATGTGATCCCAGTGTGGATTGGCTGACGATGAGGAAGAGGAAGAAGAACAGGAGCTACTTTCATGCGCTATAGATGGTAGTACAAGCACAACTGTCATACCGTCTGTTCAGTGTGAATGGCCTGAGAACAGGGAGGAGAAGAAGGACACCATGGTCAGTCGTCCTGTTGGTGATGACACGGAAGACTTGCCTGTTACCAGTCTGGCACGCATGGCTGACTTTATGTTGCGTGTTGTGAATTCTCTTTCTGGAATCCCTCTGGTGGTTACTGAAGGTAGTGGAGATGGTCAGAGTGACAGAGGTGTTGTGAGTTCTCTTTCTGGGCTCCCTCTGGTGGTTACTGGAGGTAGTGGAGCTGGTCAGATTGACAGAGGCTTGCCACCTGATAATGATAATGACGATTGGAGATCTGGAGTTTCTGACTGGTGTATTTGAGACAGCTGACTTCCTTCAATCCCTGCTGGTGATTTTCTTCCTGTGCCTTCTGAGGTCTGATGTCTGATGTCTCCTGCTCTGTTCCTGTATGGTTCAGCTAAGTGGCTCATTTTTTTGACAGTTAGAGTGATCAATGAGTGGAACAGGCTGCCACGAGAAGTGGTGAGTTCTCCTTCAATGGAAGTCTTCAAACAGAGGCTGGACAGACATCTGACTGGGATGATTTAGCGAATCCTGCTTTGAGCAGGGGGTTGGACCAGATGGCCCAGGAGGTCCCTTCCAACTCTACGATTCTATGATTCTATTTGCTAATCTTTTTGCATTTGATCTGGTTTTGTCTATCTCTGCTTTGTGTGGGTCAGCTTGCTCCTGCTGGGGTGTGCTGGATCACCGCCCATATGTTACTGCTTGTGTCAGTTTGTTTTGTCCCCTGTTATATTGGTCTCTGTTTGCGTTGCTTTCAGTATATACCAGAGTGCTGATTTAGTGGGGGGAAAATCGTGTGACTTCAGTGTTTTTTGTGCATCAGACGTGTTGGATTTTTCAGGGTTTTCAGACACTGACATGGTGGGAAAAATGTAGCATCCCTGGGAACATAAGCTCCCAGCCATTGTCTGCCCCCCAAAAAGGAGTACAGAGCACATGACTAGTGTTGAGCGATACCATCCGATACCCTAAAATATCGGATCGGATGGTATCGGCCCAATACGAAAAAAGTATCGGGTATCACCGATTCCGATACCGGAAGTCCCATTCAAGTCTATGGGACTTCCGGTATCGGAATAAGAAAAACCCTTTTCTGTCCTTGTACAGCCTCTCGGGGGTGTGTACGGACCTTCCGGGGGTCTGTGCCGGCCTGCCGGGGGTCTGTGCCGACTGCCCGGGGGTCTGTGCGGACTGCCGGAGGTCTGCACCAGCCTGCTGGGGGTCTGTACCAGCCTGCTGGTGGGCTGTGCTGACTGTCCGGGGGTCTGTGCAGGCTGCGGGGGTCTGTGCAGGCATCGTCCAATGGGACTACAAGTCCCATCGGGGGATGCCTGCTACCATGACGGTGATTGACACATTAGCCAATGATGGGACAGTAGTAGTCCCATCATCCGGCTAATGTGTTGAATGTAAAAAAAAAAAATATACATACTACATACATGCTATATGATACACACATACTACATATATACTACATGCATGCAACATAAATACATACTACATATATACCACATGCATGCAACATGCATACTACATATATACCACATGCAACATGCATACTACATATATACCACATGCATGCGACATGCATACTACATATATACTACATGCATGCAACATACATACATACAACATATATGCTACATGCATGCAACATGCATACTACATATATACTACATGCATGCAACATACATACTACATATATAACACATGCATGCAACATGCATACTACATGTATACCACATATATACTACATGCATGCAACATATATACCACATATATACTACATGCATGCAACATACATACAACATATATACTACATGCATGCAACATGCATACTACATATATACCATATATACTACATGCATGCAACATGCATTCTACATATATACTACATGCATGCAACATACATATATACTACATGCAACATACATACTACATGCATGCAACATGCATACTACATATATACAAAGATTCAAAGATTCAAAGAAGCTTTATTGGCAGGACTAAATACACATTAGTTTTGCCAAAGCAGGTGTACAGAAGGGAATAGGGATAGGGACTGTAGGGATGTTGGGAAGGGGCTGTAGGAAAGGTGGATGGGGCAGATCCAGGTTGGGGCTATAGAAGTCCATGGCATAGGGAAGGTGGATGGCGGCATGGGGGCAGATCCAGGATGAGGCTATAGAAGTCCATGGCATAGGGAAGGTGGATGGGGGATTGGGGCATATCCAGGGTGGGTGCCATAGAAGTCCATGGCATATCAGAGTTCTCTTTCTCGCAGTCTATGGCATTCGTTCACATATTGCGCTGCTATCTCCACTGCTCTCTCTTCTTCCCCCAGCAGGATGTATGTTTTCTCTTCCTCCTTCATGGTGGTGAAATCCGGGAAGAGATGTGAGAGTCTCCTGAAGTGAGTATCCCTCACTGCTGAGTACTTGGAGCAGTGTAGCAGGAAGTGGGTCTCATCCTCCAGGGCCTCCTGGTCACAGTGTTGGCTACTACATATATACTACATGCATGCAACATACATACTACATATATACCACATATATACTACATGCATACTACATATATACCACATGCATGCAACATACATATATATAACATATATACAACATGCATGCAACATACATATATACAACATATATATTCCATGCATGCAACATGCATACTACATATATACCACATATATACTACATGCATGCAACATACATATATACTACATATATACTACATGCAACATACATACTACATATATACTATAAATATATATATACTACATGCATGCAACATGCATACTACATATATACTACATATATACTACATGCATGCAACATACATACTACATATATACCACATATATACTACATGCATACTACATATATACCACATGCATGCAACATGCATATATACAACATATATACTACATGCATGCAACATACATATACAACATTTAAACTACATGCATGCAACATACATATATACTACATGCATGTAACATGCATACTACATATATACTACATGCATGCAACATACATATATACTACATACTGTATATACCACATGCATACAACATGCATACTACATTTATACCACATATATACTACATGCATGCAACATACATATATACTACATATATACTACATGCAACATACATACTACATACATGCTACATACATACTACATATATACTACATGCATGCAACATACATACATTCAACATATATACTACATGCATACTACATATATACTACATGCATGCAACATACATACTACATATATTCCACATGCATGCAACATGCATACTGCATATATACCACATATATACTACATGCATGCAACATGCATATATACTACATGCAACATGCATACTACATATATACTACATGCAAGCAACATACATACTACATATATACCACATGCATGCAACATGCATACTACATATATACCACATATATACTACATGCATGCAACATACATATATACTACATATATACTACATGCAACATACATACTACATATATACTATAAATATATATATACTACATGCAACATGCATACTACATGCATGCAACATACATACATACTACATATATACCACATGCATGCAACATGCATACTACATATATACTACATAAATACTACATGCATGCAACATACATATATACTACATACAATAAATTCATACAATACATACATATAGACATACAGTACATATAACATAGAGTACATACTCACCATCACTTGTCACTTTGTTCCCCGAAGCCATTGTCATCTGTGGAATTTATATTAAAATAACAAACCACCAATATACTTACCCCTTATCCGCAGAAGTCCACGAGTGTCCCACGACGATCTTTCGTGGAGAACAGCAGCATCATCTGATGCTACCGTTCTCTACGGGCTACAGGAATCCAATGACGGGAGGTAGGTATCTTTCCGCACTGTATTCCTCCGCCACTGTAAGAAAAAAAAAATTCCCTAGTCTCACTTTATGGCATTGCTGTGTGAGAAATTTCCCACACAGCTTTTGCCATAAAGTGAGACTAGGGACTTTTTTTTTTTACAGTGGCGGAGGAATACAGTGCGGAAGGATACCTACCTCCCGTCATTGGATTCCTGGAGCCCGTAGAGAATGGTAGCATCAGCTGATGCTGCTGTTCTCCACGCAAGATCGTCGTGGGACACTCGTGGATTTCTGCAGATCAGGGGTAAGTATATTGGTGGTTTGTTATTTTAATATTTATTCCACAGATGACAATGGCTTCTGGGGTCAAAGTGACAAGTGATGGTGAGTATGTACTCTATGTTATATGTACTGTATGTCTATATGTATGTATTGTATGAATGTATTGTATGTAGTATATATGTATGTTGCATGCATGTAGTATATATGTAGTATATATGTAGCATGCATGTTGCATGCATGTGGTATATATGTAGTATTTATGTAGTATGTATGTTGCATGTAGTATATATGTATGTTGCATGTATGTAGTATATATGTGGTATATATGAAGTATGCATGTTGCATGCATGTAGTATATATGTTGTATATATGTATGTTGCATGTGTATATGTATGTTGCATGCATGTGGTATATATGTAGTATGCATGTTGCATGCATGTAGTATATATGTAGTATGTATGTTGCATGTAGTATATATGTATGTTTCATGCATGTAGTATATATGTTGTATATATGTATGTTGCATGCATGTGGTTTATATGTAGTATGCATATAGTATCTATGTAGTACGTATGTAGTATGTATGTATGTTGCATGCATGTAGTATATATGTAGTATGTATGTTGCATGTAGTATATATGTAGTATATATGTAGTATGTATGTTGCATGTAGATAATATGTTGACATATGTATGTTGCATGCATGTAGTATATATGTTGTATATATGTATGTTGCATGCATGTGGTTTATATGTAGTATGCATATAGTATCTATGTAGTATGTATGTATGTTGCATGCATGTAGTATATATGTAGTATGTATGTTGCATGTAGTATATATGTAGTATATATGTAGTATGTATGTTGCATGTAGGTAATATGTTGACATATGTATGTTGCATGCATGTAGTATATATGTTGTATATATATATATATGTTGCATGCATGTGGTATATATGTAGTATGCATGTAGTATATATGTGGTATATATGTAGTATGCATGTTGCATGCATGTGGTATATATGTAATATGTATGTATGTTGCATGCATGTAGTATATATGTGGTATATATGTAGTATGCATGTTGCGTGCATGTAGTATATATTGTATATATGTATGTTGCATGCATGTGGTATATATGTAGTATGCATGTAGTATATATGTAGTATGTATGTTGCATGCATGTAGTATATGTGTAGTATGCATGTTGCATGTAGTATATATGTAGTATATATGTATGTTGCATGTATGCAGTATATATGTGGTATATATGCAGTATGCATGTTGCATGCATGTAGTATATGTTGTATGTATGTATGTTGCATGCATGTAGTATATATGTGGTATATATGTAGTATACATGTTGCATGCATGTAGTATATATGTTGTATATATGTATGTTGCATGCATGTGGTATATATGTAGTATGCATGTAGTATATATGTAGTATGTATGTAGTATGTATGTTGCATGCAGAATATATGTAGCATATAAGTATGTTTCATGCATGTAGCATATATGTAGTATGTATGTTGCATGTAGTATATATGTTGTATATATGTATGTTGCATGCATGTAGTATATATGTTGTATATATGTATGTTGCATGCATGTGGTATATATGTAGTATGCATGTAGTATATATGTGGTATATATGTAGTATTCATGTTGCATGCATGTGGTATATGTAGTATGTATGTTGCATGCATGTAGTATATATGTAGTATGCATGTTGCATGTAGTATATATGTATGTAGTATATATGTGGTATATATGTAGTATGCATGCTGCATGCATATAGTATATATGTAGTATGTATGTTGCATGCATGTAGTATATATGTGGTATATATGTAGTATGCATGTTGCATGCATGTGGTATATATGTAGTATGCATGTTGCATGCATGTGGTATATATGCAGTATGTATGTTGCATGCATGTAGTATATATGTAGTATGCATGTTGCATGTAGTATATATGTAGTATATATGTATGTTGCATGCATGTAGTATATATGTGGTATATATATAGTATGCATGTTGCATGCATGTAGTATATATGTTGTATGTATGTATGTTGCATGCATGTAGTATATATGTAGTATGTATGTAGCATGTATGTAGTATGTATGTTGCATGTATGTTGCATGTATGTAGCATGTATGTTGCATGTAGTGTGTATGTAGTATGTTTTTTTTTTTTACATTCAACACATTAGCCGGATGATGGGACTACTACTGTCACATCATTGGCTAATGTGTCAATCACCATCATGGTAGCAGGCATCGCCCGATGGGACTCGTAGCCTGCACAGACCCCCGGACAGTCGGCACAGACCACCGGCTGGCCGGCACAGCCCCCCCGGCAGGCCGGCACATACCCCCGGCAGGCCGGTACACACCCCCGGGCAGGCCGGTACAGACTCCCAGCAGGCCGGTACAGATCCCCGGGCAGGCCGGTACAGACCCCCGGGCAGTCGGCACAGACCCCCCGGCAGTCAGCACAGACCCCCGGAAGGCCCGAACTGACGGCGCATCATGATGCGCACAGACCGCGCATCATGATGACGTAATTTCAGCAGCCAATCAGAGCCACAATAGTGGCTCATTGCATTATGGGAACTTCCGATTCTGATATCCGATATTGAAAAAATATCGGTACTCGGTATCGGAATTCCTATACAGCGAATATCGGCCGATACCCGATATTTGCAGTATCGAAATGCTCAACACTACACATGACAGAAATTAACCCCCCCCTCCTGTGCCCATATACACATCACACATCCTCCATCATATTGGTCCATCTTCACTCTTAAAGGGATCATTGGTTTGGAAGTCAGAGCAAATCCATCCTGCGCTTTGGTTTTGACCCCAGGCCTCTCTTAAAGGGATCTCCGGTATGGAAGTTAGGACCGTTCCACTTAGCTATGTGGTTCTGACCCCAGTTTCTCTTAAAGGGATCATTGATATGGAATTTAGGGCAAATCCACTCTGCGCTTTGGTACTGACCCCAGGCTTTTCTTAAAGGGATCTCTGGTATAGAAGTCAGGGCAATTGCCTTCAAATGCTCTGGTACTAACCCCAGGCTCTCTTAACGGGATCTCCTGTATGGAAGTTAGGGAAAATCCCTCAGCACTCTGATACTGACTCCAGGGTTCTATTAAAGTGATCATCGGTATGCAAGTCAGGGCAAATCTACTCAGCACTCTGGTTCTGATCCCAAGCTCTCTTAAAGGGATCTCCAGTATGGAAGTTAGGGCAAATCCACTCAGCGCTCTGGTTCTGACCCAAGGCCCCTCTTAAAGGGATCCCTGGTATGGAAGTGAGGGCAAATCCACTCTGCGCTTTGGTACTGACCCCAGGCCTCTCTTAAAGGGATCTCCGGTATGGAAGTTATGGTAAATCCCTCAGCGCTCTGGTTCTGATGCCAGGCCTCTCTTAAAGGGATCCCCGGTATGGAAGTTAGGGCAATTCTACTTAGCATTCTGGTACTGACCCCAGGCTCTCTTAAAGGGATCTCCTGTATTGCTGTTAGGGCAAATCCCTCAGCGCTCTGATTCTGACCCCAGGGTTCTCTTAAAGGGATCATTGGTATGCAAGTCAGGTCAGGGCAAATCTACTCAGCGCTCTGGTTCTGATCCCAGGCTCTCTTAAAGTGATCCCCGGTATGGAAGTTAGGGCAAATCCACTCAGCGCTCTGGTTCTGACCCAAGGCCACTCTTAAAGGGATCCCCGGTATGGAAGTGAGGGCAAATCCACTCTGCGCTTTGGTACTGACCCCAGGCCTCTCTTAAAGGGATCTCCAGTATGGAAGTTATGGTAAACCCCTCAGCGCTCTGATTCTCACCCCAGGCTTCTATTAAAGGGATCATTGGTATGAAAGTCAGGGAAAATCCACTCAGTGCTCTGGTTCTGTCATCAGGCCTCTCTTAAAGGGATCCCCGGAATGGAAATTGGGATCGTTCAACTTAGCGCTCTGGCTTACCCCAGGCTGATGGGATGATGTGGGATATTAGGGATAGTAGTCTGGTGTCTCTGGCTGACGGGATGATGTGGGATATTAGTGGTAGTTGTCCGGTGGCTCTGGCTGACGGAATGATGTGGGATATTAGGGGTAGTAGTCTGGTGGCTCTGGCTGATGGGACGATGTGGGATATTAGAGGAAGTAGTCCAATGGCTCTGGCTGACGGGATGATGTGGGATATTAGTGGTAGTTGTCCGGTGGCTCTGGCTGACGGGATGATGTGGGATATTAGTGGTAGTTTTCCGGTGGCTCTGGCTGATGGGATGATGTGGGATATTAGGGGTAGTAGTCCTGTGGCTCTGGCTGATGGGATGATGTGGGATATTTGGGGTAGTAGTCTGGTGGCTCTGGCTGACGGGACAATGTGGGATATTAGGGGCTGTTGTCTGGTAGCTCTGGCTGATGGGATGATGTGGGATATTATAGTGAATGTGGCTATGCAGAGTGGGCACGGGCTCTACACTGAGCTTTATATATATACTGTATATATATATATAATCATTATAATTTGTTATAACTAACCATAGTTAGTTGCTATGCCCAGGCAGCGCCAGGCTCTTCAGCTAGTATATACAGTATATATGTATATACTGTATATATATATATATATATATATATATATATGTATGTGTGTCAGTGTCCAGCTGCAACAATGAGACTCATGGGTCTTTCCCACCTGGTAATCAAGTACCTGCACGGACTGGATTAGGAGTAGATCCTTCAATAGGAGAACAAAAAGGAAATCCAGCAAGAACTCAGCAAACCAGGGTTGGAGTAAAATGATGCTTTTCTTTATTTCTTCAACAAGGTAAAAAAAGACCCACAAGGATCAGAAACCAGAGTGCATGGCAGAAATAGACGCAAATGGGACTACGCGTTTCGGCGGCCTAATCCGCCTTCTTCACGGTCCAATCCAGCAAGAACTCAGCAAACCAGGGTTGGAGTAAAATTATGCTTTTCTTTATTTCTTCAACAAGGTAAAAAAACGACCCACAAGGATCAGAAACCAGAGTGCATGGCAGAAATAGACGCAAATGGGACTACGCGTTTCGGCGGCCTAATCCGCCTTCTTCACGGTCCAATCCAGCAAGAACTCAGCAAACCAGGGTTGGAGTAAAATGATGCTTTTCTTTATTTCTTCAACAAGGTAAAAAAAAGACCCACAAGGATCAGAAACCAGAGTGCATGGCAGAAATAGACGCAAATGGGACTACGCGTTTCGGCGGCCTAATCCGCCTTCTTCACGGTCCAATCCAGCAAGAACTCAGCAAACCAGGGTTGGAGTAAAATGATGCTTTTCTTTATTTCTTCAACAAGGTAAAAAAATGACCCACAAGGATCAGAAACCAGAGTGCATGGCAGAAATAGACGCAAATGGGACTACGCGTTTCGGCGGCCTAATCCGCCTTCTTCACGGTCCAATCCAGCAAGAACTCAGCAAACCAGGGTTGGAGTAAAATGATGCTTTTCTTTATTTCTTCAACAAGGTAAAAAAATGACCCACAAGGATCAGAAACCAGAGTGCATGGCAGAAATAGACACAAATGGGACTACGCGTTTCGGCGGCCTAATCCGCCTTCTTCATGGTCCAATCCAGCAAGAACTAAGCAAACCAGTGTTGGAGTAAAATGATGCTTTTCTTTATTTCTTCAACAAGGTAAAAAAACGACCCACAAGGATCAGAAACCAGAGTGCATGGCAGAAATAGACGCAAATGGGACTACGCGTTTCGGCAGCCTAATCCGCCTTCTTCATGGTCCAAACCTCATATATATATATATATATATACATATATATATATATAACCAGCTCTTCATTTCTATAACACATCCTATGATTAAGGGCACCGTGCGTGCCAGGAACGTGTCAGGTGTTTGTCTTAATGGGGTTTTCTTTTAAATAAATTGCAAATAAACTGAAGTTTTAATCATCTGGATGGCAGTGGTGCACTTCACTACTTCCCCCCTCCAATCCTTCATTTGGATGCTATACTTTTTCTACTCTGTGGAAATTGATGCCACTTTAGCGCTGTGTGTGATAATTTTTTTGAAATATGGAGATTCAACTTTTATTTATTTATTATGCTTTGCTTATATAGCGCTATCTTATTCCTCAGCGCTTTACATACATTATCATTACTGTCCTTAATGGGGCTCACAATTTAAATTCCTTACCAGTATGTCTTTGTAGTGTGGGAGAAAACCAGAGTACCCAGAGGAAACTCACGCAAACACGGGGAGGACATACTGTTACTTTCCTTATATTTTTCTACCAATAGTACTGTATGAAACTGATGTACATGCCATCTGAGTGTGGCTGGAATAAAAGAAAAAAATGCAGGTGTTGTCTCCCAAGGCTTACACTGCTCCATTAACCAGCAGGTCTTCATTGAAACTTCAATATTAAGCTGTAAGTGCTGTGCCAGACCCTGATACCTCATGCATGGGCCATGGCTGACTGCTTCTGTGCCACTATAAAAGGTTCTACTGTGGGTCAATTGATCAATCAACAACCTGTGTTACTTTCCTTAAATTTTTTCACCAATAGTACTGTATGAATCTGATGTTTTTGCCATCTGAGTGTGGCTGGAATAAAAAAATAAATAAAAAAATGGAGGTGTTGCATCAGGTATGAGATCTCCCAGGTAAGAAGGCTTACACTGCTCCCTTAACCACCAGGTCCTCATTGAAACTTCAATTCCAAGCTGTAAATGTTCAGCCAGGCCCTGATATCTCATGCATGGCCCATGGCTGACTGCTGCTGTGTCATTTGCAAATTTCTACTGTGGGTCAATTGATGCCATTTGTCATGGTATCTGCCCCTAATTTTAGCTGTTTGGGAAGCTTTTTGTCACCCCTTAGATGTTTGGTTTTGCCTCCCATTGAATCTAATGGGGTTCTGATACATTCGGTGAACCGTTCGGCGACCTGTTCAGCGAACTGAAGTTTGTTTCGCGAATCAGAACTGAACCAAACTTTGAAAGGTTCACTCCTTTCTATTAACCCCTTCACTACCAAGGGTGGTTTGCACGTTAACTACCGGGCCAATTTTTACAATTCTGACCACTGTCCCTTTATGAGGTCATAACTCTGAAACGCTTCCATGGATCCCGGTGATTCTGACATTGTTTTCTCGTGACATATTGTACTTCATGTTAGTGGTAAAATTTCATTCATATAACTTGCGTTTATTTATGAGAAAAATGGAAATTTGGCGAAAATTTTGAAAATTCCGCAATTTTCCAACTTTGAATTTTTATGCCCTTAAATCACAGAGATATGGCACACAAAAATGTTAATAAGTAACATTTGCCACATGTTTACTTTACATCAGCACAATTTTGGAACCAAAATTTTTATTTGTTAGTAAGATATAAGGGTTAAAAGTTGACCAGCGATCTCTAATTTTTGCAACACCATTTTATTTTTACGGACCACATCACATTTGAAGCCACTTTGAGGGGTCTATATGATAGAAAATACCCAAAAGTGACACCATTCTAAAAACTGCACCCCTTAAGGTGCTTAAAACCACATTCAAGTAGTTTATTAACCCTTCAGGTGCGTCACAGGAATTTTTTGAATATTTAAAAAAAATTAACATTTAACTTTTTTTCACAAAAAAAATTACTTCAGGTTCAATTTTTTTTATTTTACCAAGTGTAACAGGAGAAATTGGACTGCAAAAATTATTGTGCAATTTGTCCTGAGCACGCTGATACCTGATATGTGGGGGGAACCACTGTTTCGGCGCATGGCAGAGCTCAGAAGGGAAGGAGCGCCGTTTGACTTTTTCAATGCAAAATTGGCTGGAATTCTGATCGGACGCCATGTCGCGTTTGGAGAGCCCCTGATGTACCTAAACAGTGGAAACCCCCCACAAGTGACCCCATTTTTTAAACTAGACCCCCTAAGGAACTTATCTAGATATGTGGTGAGAACTTTGAACCCACAAGGGCTTCACAGAAGTTTATAATGTACAGCGGTACAATTAAAAAATCATATTTTTTCTACAAAATGATCTTTTCACCCCCAATTTTTATTTTCCCAAGGGTAACAGGACCCTAAAAGTTATTGTGCAATTTGTCCTGAGTACGCTGATACCCCATATGTGGGTGTAAATGACTATTTGGGCACATGGCAGAGCTCGGAAGGCAAGCAGCGCCATTTGACTTTTTTGGCTGGAATTGAGATCAGACACCATGTCGCGTTTGGAAAGCCCCTGATGTACCAAAACAGTGGAAACCCCCCACAAATGACCCCATTTTGGAAACTAGACCCCCCAAGGAACTTATCTAGATGTGTGGTGAGAGCTTTGAACCCCCAAGTGCTTCACAGAAGTTTATAACGCCCAGGCATGAAAATAACAAACATTTTTTTTTCCACAAAAATGATATTTTTGCCCCCAAATTTTTATTTTCCTAAGGGCAACAGGAGAAATAGGACCCCAAAAGTTGTTTTGCAAATTGTCCTGAGTAGGCTGATACCCCATATGAGGGGGTAAAACACTGTTTGGGTGCATGGCAGAGCTTGGAAGGGAGGGAGCACCATTTGACTTTTTCAAAGCAGAATTGGCTGGAATTGAGATCAGATGCCATGTTGCGTTTGGAGAGCACCTGATGTGCGCAAATAGTGGAAACCCCCAATTCTAACCCTAACGCTAGCCCTAACCCTAACCCTAGCCCTAACCCTAACCCTAGCCCTAACCCTAGCCCTAACCCTAGCCCTAACCCTAATGGGAAAATGGAAATAAATACATTTTTTTAATTTTATTATTTTTCCCTAACTAAGGGGGTGATAACAGGGGGGCTTGATTTACTATTTATGGTGGTTTTTATGCTTGGCAGCTGTCGCACGCTAAAAGACGCTTTTTATTGTAAAAATAGTTTTTGCATCACCACATACTGAGAGCTATAATTTTTCCATATTTTGACCCACCGAGTCATGTGAGGTCTTATTTTTTGCGGGACAAGTTGACGCTTTTATTGGTATCATGTTCGGGCATGTGACATTTTTTGATCGCTTTTTATTTCGTTTTTTGGGACGCAGAATTTACAAAAACCAGCGTTTCATGAATTTCTTTTGGTTGGTGCGTTTACGCCGTTCTGGGTGCGGTAAAATTTATAAGGCGGTTTTATTCTTCGGGTCAGTACAGTTACAGCGATACCTCATTTAGGTCGTTTTTTTATGTTTTGGCGCTTTTATGCAATGAAAACAATTTTATATAAAAAATAATTATTTTTGCATCACTTTATTCTGCGAGCTATAACTTTTTTATTTTTTCGCTGATGATGCTGTATGGTGGCTCGTTTTTTGCGGGACAAGATGACGTTTTCAGCGGTACCATGGATATTTATATGCGTCTTTTTGATCGCGCATTATTGCGCTTTTTGTTCGGCGGTATGATAATAAATCATTATTTTTTGCTTCGTTTTTTATTTTTATTTTTTAAGGGGTTTGCTTAAGGGGTTAACTATTGGGACAGTTTTATAGGGCCGGTCGTTACGGACGCGGCGATACCAAATATGTGTACTTTTATTGTTTTTATTTTTTTTATTTCCAAAAAATGAATTTATTGGGGAATATTTATTTTTTTTTTTTTAATTTATTTGGCGATTTTTTTTTAACTATTTTTACACTTTTTTTTTAATTTTTTTTACTTTATTACAATGTCCCAGGGGGGACATCACTGTCCTGTGACAGATCGCTGATCTGTCACATCACAGATCACTGTGACAGATCAGCAATCTGTCACAGGCACTGCAGAGGCTAGCTTCCTGCAGGCCCCCGGAGGTCCCCGTCGCCATCTTGGATCCGGGGACCTGCAGGAAAGGAGCCCCCCGCAGAAGCGCTGCAGATTGCGCTGCTGTGGGGGGCTCAGGGAAGCACGGAGGGAGCCCCCTCCCTGCCGATACTTCCCTTTAACCCCCGGTACACCACGATCGTGTTTGATCGCGGTGTGCAAGGGGTTAACGTGTCGGGGGCGGTCCGTGACCGCCCCTGACACATTGTGCCGGGTGTCAGCTATGATAATTAGCTGACACTCGGCCGCGATCAGCGGCGCTCACCACGTGGGCGCCGCTGATCGCGATGACGTAATATTCCGTCCATGGTAATTAGGTCCATGGTCACATGGACGGAATATTACGTCATTTGTAGGTAAGGGGTTAAACACATAATTCAGCATATACCAAGAAGAGTGAGGCCCCAGCTCGCAAGCTTACAATTTATGAGAAATCAGGGGAGTCACAAATGGTGACTGATAAAAACTGCTTGTAATGCACAGCCCGGTCAAAAGCCAGAATCTGTATAATAACAGATACGGAGTGCTATTAACTGCATGGAGGGTGTATAAAGAGATACTATGAAGGCCTGGATTTGGAAGAAAACTTTGTAAGGGCAAGAAGAGAATATTTATATAAGGAAGGCGATTTGCCAGTCTTAAGAAGTGCATTTTTAGGGCACACGTAAAACTTTGGGCAATGGGAACTAATCAAATTGGAGGAGGGGGAGGAGTCCTGAGGAGAAAATTTGCATATTCCAAATGCATTCTGGGATAAGTGACAAGTCTCCGTGAGCACAAAGAGCACAGGATTTTGGTCGTTAAAGTTGAAAGGAGGACATCGGTAAACCACGCACCTACTGGCATGCGAATTTTGACACATTTTTCACCGCTTTGATATCTCTTTAACAGTAAGAACATGAAAGAGGCCAGGAACCATTTGGTGAACTGCATTTCTTGCTAGATGTTCACTAACTTGCCAGTGGAAAAAACAAACTTCACATGCCAGAAATGCAAGCTTGTGTCCCTGTTGGAGGAAAAGTTGCAAAATCTAGAAGAGAAAGTTAGCTACATTGAAAATAATTAAGGAAGGTGAACAGTTCTTAGACAGAGCAGAATTATCTCTTCATGTTACATAAAAAGAAGAAATTCGAAGTGCACCTGAAGAAACAGAGTAATGGAAGCATGTGACCCAGAGAAGCAGGAGGATCGGAAGGCAGTCAGCACCCATACTGCTCAGGAATCAGTAACAGGCTCTCACACAGGAAAATGATGAAGAAATACATCAAGGAAAGACTTTGTCCTCAAACAACAAACTTGTACACCCTCAGACTCCTCCTGCATGGAGAAAGAAAATATTGTGAAGAAGAAAAGGAGAGTTGTGGTCATGGGGGATTCCCTGTTGAGAGGAAAAGAGGCCGATATCTGCAGACTGGATATAACCTCAAGAGAAATGTGCTGTCTTCCAGGTGCAAAAATTAAAGATGTGTCTGACAGAATATCAGGAATCTTCAGACCTGCAGACAACCACCCATTCCTGCTAATACATATGGGTACAAATAATACCGCAAGAAAGGACCTGGAAATCATCTGCAG
Source organism: Dendrobates tinctorius (assembly GCF_039654945.1). Lineage (NCBI taxonomy): Eukaryota > Metazoa > Chordata > Amphibia > Anura > Dendrobatidae > Dendrobates > Dendrobates tinctorius. The sequence continues at coordinate 24,227,093 of NW_027361693.1, read as the reverse complement.
TGACTTTGAAAACTTATGTAAGAAAGTGAAAGAACTGGGAGTGCAGGTGGTCTTCTCTTCCATCCTCCTAGTGGATGGCCATGGAAAAAGGTGGTGGAATAAGATTCTGTAGGTGAACAATTGGCTACGTTGATGGTGCCGTCAGCAAGGTTTTGGATTTTTGGGTCATAGAGTGAATTACCTACACGATGGACTGCTTGCTAGAGATGGGGTGCACCTTACGAAGGCTGAAAAACATGTATTTGGAATTCGCTTTGCTACACTGATCAGGAGAACTTAAAACTAGAACAATACGGGAAGAGAAGCAAAAGGCCAGTAAAAGCCATACACCTGACAAATACTATTAAGAACTCTGCTATTAGAAGTGGAAAGGAAGAACAAAGACAAAAATATCTAAATAATAAAAATATTGGAGGAAGAGAACCCAATCACAAACTAAAATGTTTCTATACAAATGCACAAAACATGGGCAAAAAATAAGGAGAACTGGAACTACTAAACAGGAAAAGCAATACGATGTCATTGAAATCATTAAGACTTGGTGGGACGATACACATGATTGGAATACAAGGCTAGAAGTATACAACTTATTTGCAAGAAACAGACTTGATAAAAGGATGAGGTGTAGCATTGTATGTTAGAAAATCTTATATCTGCACAGAGATTGAAGTTTAAGAGATTTGGAATTCTGTGGAAATTGTTTGGGTAAAATACAAGGAGGGAACACTCTAGACATTTACTACAGGCCGCCTGTGCAAGCTGAAGATATGGATGAACTCTTTATGCATCAAATGGTCAAGTTCTCCAAAAAATATGACATAGTGGTTATGGGACATTTCAACTATCCAGACATTTGTTTAGAAATCTCTCTCAGGCAAAACTAACAGGTCAAACAAATTCTTTTGCTCTCTTGTTGACAAATTTATCTTTCAGAATGTAGGGGAATAAACAAGGGGATACGCTACCTTGGATCTAATCCTTATAAACAGCGAGGAAATAGTTGAGGAGGTAAGAGGGGCTGGGACCATAGAAGGTAGTGACCATGGTATTTTAGACTTTTCGATAACTAGAGGTGGAAGACGTGTGAAGACTCAGACATCAAGTTTAGATTTTAGAAAGTCAAATTTTAAGGGACTCAGAAAGAGAATCGGAGGGATCCAATGGCTGGATATCCTTAAGGACAAAAATGTTTAGGAAGGATGGGAAATCTTGAAAAATGAGATTCTCAAAGCACAATCGTTAACAATTCCAAAGTGAGGGAAGAATACATTTTTATTGCCCAGATGTAGTACTTTGCATTTTTCTCTGTTGCAAACCATTCTGTTAGTTTCTGCCTGTTGCTCCTATTTATATATAACTACTTTTTTTTTAAAAAAGCAGGGCGAATTTAAACAATGTCACATGCAGCGGGATTCAATAATTACACATATAGCTGGATACACCGCCTCCAGCAGAGCGAATTTACAGAGTAAAGGGGAACACCGGAGAAAACAGTTACAATGGTGGGCCCTGCTCTAGGGAATGGGGACGTGGAGACCTGCTGCACTCCCTTGAGCCAGTGTCCCTGCACTCCTCACGTTCCCTATACAGACTCCTCACCTGTCGCCGAGCAGGATACCGTTAAACCCTAGCTCACCCTTCACCTATCCCTTACTAGTGAGCTGGATGGTGCAGAGACTAATCCCACCGCTGCACTAATACACACACAAGGAAAAATACACAAACAGAGAAAACACCACTTAGCTTTGCTCTGTTGCTATCGCTCCCAGAAACAGAGTCCAGCACTTGAGTACAGCTTTCCTCCTGAATAGCTGCTACTTCTCTAAAGCTTTGTCAGAGCTGCAAGGAACTCCACTCTGTAGCTCCTTCCACACCAGAACTCTGAGTAAGCTGCAAGGAACTCTTCTCTAGTTCCTTCCTTCACCAAGGATGGTTGGAAATGACCAATATCACCAACAGTGAGTGAATACACCTACCACTCCTTTATAGGAAAGCCAGAGCAATAACGCCTGCTAGTGATTCCCATGTAATAACGCTAGCCACCACCGGAGGCAAACTAGAACTAAAGAAACCACTGTCTAATGACCCTAATGGCCACCGGGGGCGAAACTAACTTTAAGCAAATAGCTTAAAGGAAAAAAAAGCTTACATATGCTTTTATCTGTCACAATCCAGCATGGATCGTGACAGTTACAGTATTTGTGAATGTTTAGCTTTCAAAAAACAAGACTGAGAGGAGACTTAATAGCTGTCTAGAATTATCTCAAGGGCTGTCACATTGTATAAGGATCATCTTTATTCTCATTTGCACAAGGAAAGACTAGAAGTAATGGGATTAAACTTAATGGGAGGAGACAGAGATTAGATATTAGAAAAAACTTTTTGACAGGGTTATCAATGAGTGGAGCAGGCTCCCTCGAGAGGTGATGAGTTCTCCTTCCATGGAAGTCTTCAAAAACAGGCAGGACAGACATCTGTCTGGGATGATTTAGTGAATCTGCTTTGAGGAGGACCCTTCCAACTCTACCATTCTATGATATTATACAGTAGGTGACTGCAGACTTCTGAATTCTCACAGCATTCCCATTGCACGCTTTCAGGAATCTTGCCAGTGGCAAGATTGTGTGGTCATGGGGTTGCAAGTATGTGGTTTGAATAATTTCAGCCACATTCTGACAAAATGTACCCAGCGTCACTCAATTCACTTCAACTGAGTGAGGCAATGCATGTCTAGTCAGCACGTAACTGCATGTTTGGAAATCATGTGACTTCCAGCTCGCACCGCTGGCACCAGAGAATCCTAACAAAATGCAGTGCATTTGCTGTGAGAATTTAGAAATATGCAGTCAAATATAGTGATGGCAGACTTGAATCACAAACTTGGACAACCCATTTAATTTCCAAACTTAAATAATAATGTAATAACTTCTCAGACAGCACAGCATTTCATTAACATAGTGTGAGGCAGTGAGGGGGATCATATACGAGGGTCGATATGTATCTCCCAGGATGCGCATAGAAGTGTATTGAGGCCGCTGGAGTGCACTGCAGTCACAGGCATAGCTGTGATTGTAGTGCAAAATAAAAGTAAGTTTGGTCTTGGACAAGCTATTTGCCCAAGGCAGATTTTAGAAAACCCGGCATGGGCTTTTATTTTTGGAGTAAACTTCAGGATGATACTGGGGCTGTTGGCTCCCTCCAGAGTGTAATTCCACGGCCGCCGGGGGGTAGCCTCCTCGGTCGCTCCAGTACTCACTGTGCTGGAGGCTGTTCCATCTCCGGTATGCTGTTCACCTTTGAGACTCAAATGACTGCAGACAGACAACAACTTAAGCAGCTCAACTTTATTCTCTTCAGGGCACAGCACATCCACAATGGTTTCAGGACTCTTTACAATGCATCTTCATCTACAGCAGCACACTACTTCTTCTTCTGTTACACACGGTTGGACCACACAAGCAACCGAGCACACCACATGGAACACGGTGAACACGGCACTTCGACCCTTCTTCCTGCGACTGACTTCAGCCCACGAAGGTACCTGTCTGGTTCATTAAAGTTCACCCCTTCACAGCACTGTTGCTCATGTACGTGTACTAGGCTTGCAGCTCACTAGACTCTTGACACAGCTCCCACACTTCAGCTGTCACTTCCACAGGGGCTCACTCACAGGCCTCCCTGGCTTGACCAATTCCAGACATGGGCTGGTTTCCACAGACTGGCTTCACTGTCACTTCAGCCCTTAACTCAGGCTGACTTGACTCCAGAGACTCTCCTATTAGCCTCTCTAGCCCTTTAGCTCCCAGTCTCTAGCTAAAAAGGGCCTCCAGTGACACTACTCCCTGGCTGCTGCTGTAGGCACGCTCTTCACTCTTCTGCTCAGGATGGCTACCCCGGCTACACTCTCTGCTCTCCTCTGTTCTTCTCTGCTCGCAAACAGGAAATCTTCTCTGTCTTAGCTCCCAGCTAGCCACTCCTCTAATGTCCCTCTAGTTAACCCTTCTAAAGGCTCCCATCTGGTTGTGCTCAGTGCCCCCACCTAGTATCCCTTTTCTAATACTACATCACCTAATGTCTCTACATAATACCGTATAACCGTGAACACATATATACAAGTCACACATTATACACACAAACTTGTCCATTACAACCAGGTAAATCATGACAGAAAATTAGCCAGGCCTATGTCCTGGCACCCTCTTACACCAGGTCTTACAAGTGGCCCATGGCCACAGATTCCATTTAAAAACTCTGCAGCAAGGATTGTGTGGATCAGTCTTGGTTTGAAAACTTCAGAGCAGGTGGCTCTGCAAGGTTCAGTGTGTGTAAAATATCATGGAGCCAAGCGAAGCCAAAAGACCTGGCACCCATCAACGTGATGGGGGTGCAGTCCCCCATGGCAACCGGACTTGGATAAGGACTATCTTGATTCCCGGCTGCGGCCTAGAGGATACCATTTGTTTTCTGTCTGTGAGTATATTGGACATCAAAATGGTCACTGCCTGTCTGTCGTACTACACCAACCCTGCTGCACTACATAATTTAAGTTTTATGTTATCTGACAAGTATTGGATTGTTACATGTCTACAGGATTAGAAGCAAATACAGTACAGGAATAGATCACCAAAGCCACCATAAGTACATAAATACATCACCAGAATCCCCATCAGTACAGAAACACAGCAATACCACCCTCAACAGTACAAAAATACATAACCAGAACAACCATCAGTACAGAAATACATTATATGAACCACTATCAGTACAAGAATATGTCACCAAAACAACCATCAGTGTAGAAATACTTCACCAGAACCACCATAAGTACAGAAGTACATCACCAGAATAACCATCAATACATGAATACATCACCAAAAACATCATCAGTACATTAATACATCACAGAGACCACAATTAGTACATGAATACAGAATCACTACCAGCACATCAATGCATCATCATGACCACCATCAGTTCAGACAAACCCTACTAAAATCACCATCTATACAGGAATACAAAACAATAATCATCTGTAAAGAAAGCACAATATTTTATTAACATAGCTAAGTATAGAGTTATCTGACAAGTATGGAATTGTTGCATGTGTACAGGATTAGAACCAATAACAGTACAGAAATACATCATCAAAGCCACCATAAGTACATAAATACGTCACCAGAACCCTCATCAGTACAGAAACACAGCGACACCATTCTCCTCATTACAAAAAATACATAACCAGAACCACCATAATACAGAAATACATTATTTGAACCACCATTAGTACAAGAATACAGCACCAAAACCATCATCAGTGCAGAAATACATCACAAGAACCACCATAAGTAAATACATCACCAGAACCATTGCAAGAAATACATCACCAGAATAACCATCAATACATGAATACATAAATAGCACCATCATCAGTACATTAATAAATCACAATGACCACCATTAGTAAAAGAATGTGCATCTAGAACCACTATCAGTACATCGGTAAATCATCACCACCACCATCAGTTTAGACAAACCTTACTAAAACCGCCATCTGTACAGGAATACATCACCAGAACCACCATCAATAAAGAGATGTATTACTAGAACCATCAAAAGTATAGTAATCAATCATCAGAACCAACATGAGTACCTGAATGCATCACCAGAACTATCGGTACACAAATACATCACCAAAACCACCATCAGTACATAAATACATAACTAAGTTCATTACAGCAGTAAATTGGAATATCTGGTAAACCCCCTATATGTTTGTATTGCATGAACCTACAACTCCCAGTATGTCTTTATCCCCTTCATGATCTGAGCTTTTTTCATTTTTGTGTTTTCGTTTTTTGTTCCCCTTCTTTCCAGAGCCATAACTTTTTTATTTTTCTGTCAATGTAACCATATGAGGGCTCGTTTTTTGTGGGATGAGCTGTACTTTTGAATGACACCATTGTTTTTAATATATCATGTACTGGTAAATGGGAAAAAATTTCAAAGTGTGCAGAAATTGCAAAAAAAATTTCAACTCCACAATTGTTCATTGGTTTTTTTTTTTCACCATGTTCACTAAATGCTAAAACTGATCTGCCATTATGATTCTCCAGGTCATTTCAAGATCATAGACACCAAACATGTCTAAGTTCTTTTTTATCTAAGTGGTGAAAACAATTCTAAACTTTATAAAAAAAAAATTGCGCCATTTTCCGATACCCATAGCATCTCCATTTATTTTTGTGATCTCAGGTTAGGTGAGGGCTTATCTTTTGCATGCTGAGTTTTTAATGATACCATTTTGGTGCAGATACGATCTTTTGATCGCCCGTTATGGCATTTTAATGCAATGTCGCGGTGACCATAAAAAAGTAATTCTGGCATTTTGATTTTTTTCTCACTACACCATTTAGCGATCTGTTTAATCCTTTTTTATTGATAGATCAGGCCATTCTGAAAGCGGTAATACAAAATATGTGTATGTTTGAATTTTTTTTGTATTTTTTAATGGAGTGAAAGGTGAGTGATTTCAACTTTTATTTTTTTTAGTTTTTATATTTTTATAAACTTTTTTTTATGTTTGGCATGCTTCAATAGTCTCCATGAAGCTGCTATAACCCGATGGGCTCTGATACATACAGGCGATGATCAGATCACTTGTTTGAAGCAGAATTGCTGACTTGCTATGAGTGCCGACTGTTATGATTGAGTCACCGAGGAGGAAAGAACAAAACACAAGCTCAGCCCAGAAAATCAGAGAGGTTGGAAACTAGCGGATTGCAGACCCCTAATCCTATCACACAACTAGTAGTAGCCGTGGAGTGTTCCTACGGTGATTCTAGACACCTCGTCACAGCCGGAGATCTAAATAAGCCTAAAGAGAGAAAAGGGAAAAACTGACTGCCCCATAGCAGACCCCAAAGCAATAGGCAGCCCCCAACATATAATGACGATGAAATAAGATGAAAACATTAAGACAGATAGAAAGATAGGTTGAACAAACGATGGGGCCCAAGCTAACTAAAAAGGACAGGACAGAAAAGCTGCTGTCTGCAATCCGAGAAAACCCTGCTAAAAATATTACCAACACAACTGATAAGCAAAAAGGACCCTGAAGTCACTAGACTTCAAACCCTATATCAGCACTCAGAATATTCTGAAAGCAGAGCAAAAGAGAACACTTATCAAGGAATAAGAATCCAGCACACCCCCAGGCGGGGATGGCTGAACTCAAAAAACAAGGTAAACAAAACCAAAACTAATAAGTTCAATAGCAGAGCAAAAACTTATCTTTGGGAAGCAGGAATCAGACTGGTCTCCAAGAATCCAGCAGAGAAATCACCAGCCACTCAGAAGGGCGTCGGCTGCCTTATATCCAGTCTGAAGTTCCCATTACCCAGTCACAATCCACCTGATCAGGTGTTTGGTTTCTTTCATCCAAATCAGCCTCACTACCTTCCTTCACCAGAAGAGGGAGATCCTCGGACACAAAAGGTGAATGAACAGATGAGCTCACAACAGCCGACCATCAGGCTGCGCTCATAGAAATCCGGCACTGACAACCATAGAGTTCTCTAGGAGACCTCTGGTTGTCTTGCCAACCTATCGGTGACCAGCGATTATGTGACGGGGTCACTGATGGGTGGATTTCCGTCCCGATGGCAAGAAGCGTGAGTTCAATGCTGCTGTCAGCATTTGACAGCGGAATTTGACAGGTTATAAGCCGCAGATGGATCGCGATTCCATCCGCTGCTCTTTCAGGCATATGTCAGCTGTTCAAAACAGCTGATATGTGCCTGGAAAGATGTGCGCTCACTGCCAGAGCCCACATCCAAGGGAGGGAGTATGACATCAGGGTAAATGTACATCCGATGTCGGAAAGGGGTTAACAATGCTAAGATGATACTAGGAAATGTTATCAGTGATCATTAGCCTGCAGACCATGCAGGAATCACAGTACTGATGAGAAGTGGTCCTTATCACAATTAAACATTTACATCTAGGTATCTTATAAATGACAACTTGGAGTCACTCTCTTTTCTTCTTCATCTTGTTCTAACATTTTGATGTCCTACCGTTTCAAATCCACAGCACATCTCTGCAGAATTCCATCTTTTCTGGTCTTTTTCAGCAATTCATGATACAGTGGCCTTAAAAATAGCAGCGTAATTATAATACTCCTAAATAAAACTATCTGCTCTAAGCTGAGCTTGTGAATATTTGGCCCTTGCTGTTCTATCTGAACAAAATATGACCCTTCCACTATTTCTCTTATGGTACATGCCCTCCACGCAATAATCTCTTTTCCATACTGTTCTCTCACACTGTGTCCCTGTTATACTGCCCAGGCTCTTTACTGTGCACCCTCATCACACTACCCCTCCTTGGAATACTGGGCTCCTTCTTTCTGTGCCCTTGCATACTTTTCCTATACTTTCCACTTTCTCTATTGCCCACCTCAATACAGTCTTTATTCTATGCATCCCCACACTTTTCTCCCCATACTGTTTTCTCACGCTATACCCCTCAATAGTCTCCAAACACAATTTCCTCTCCCTCCTATTATTGTTTCCTCACACATTTTACCCATCCACTCTCCATACTTTCATCTCATACGTTGCCATTCCTTCTGCATCCATTCCCCAACTCACGCTCCTTATACTGCTTCCTCACTCATTCCGCACTCCCTCCACATACTGTCTCCACAAACACTCCCCACTCTCTTTCCATACTGACTCTTCATACATCCGTACTCCCCATAACTTTTCCCTAGCCTTTCTGTACCCTTTGGACTCATATTAATTTCCTCACACATTTCTCTCTATCCATACTGTCTCCTCATAGATTTTCCCCTCCACATAGTGTTTCCACACCCTTTCCACCACTCTTCATGCTGTCTCCTCTTAAATACTTCCTTCCTTACTCCCCAGATTGTTTCAGAACTCACCCACCACCCGTTGCTCAAACTGTTTCTTCCCCTCACACATTCCACGCCTCACACCTTACACATTCCACACTTCACATGATAGCTCCACATTTTTCTCCTCCTGCCACCCTCCCCCCACCACAACAATAAATATTTGTTTTCTTCAGCTCATTTGGACCTCTGAAAGTCACAAGAACAATTGATTGCTGAGAGTTGATGTGCACTTTTATGACTACATAGCCGAATGTCACTCTGGGGGTGCCAAGAGAGAGACAAGGTGGACCACCACATCAGGCAGCCTACCAATGCTGCTGTTGACTGCACCTGGTGCAAATTCCCTGCATGCACACCCTTAAATGTGTCTGTGATCATACATCTCATCGTTTATGCTCAAAAAGAAAACTAGTTTTTTTTTCAAATTCTTACATGTTACAAACTTACGGAATGTGCAAAATTTTTCATTATGCTTCATGTAAAACAATCTGAAGTTGATTTTTGTTTAATTTGTGTTTTTTAAAATCTTTTTGAAAAATAATTTGTGAATGCTAAGCTTTGCTGCTGCTATAAAGGAAAAAAAGTCCATATTTGCAGTAGAAATTTCCCTGTAGCATATGGCACCAAGGACAGTTAAATAATTTATTACAAATTGTTGTACAGAACTTTGTATGAATTATGCAAACACTATATGTAAATAAATGCTACCAAAAAGGTCATCTGTACATTACAAAAAATGTGTTTGTTTAAATTTGTTTTTATACAAGATCTTAATTATGTTCACCTGCATGTCACAGCCAGTTTATAATGAGATAATTAGCCTAATTTTCTTCTAAAAATTAATTGTCTCTATCAATCACTATATAATGTTGGATTTTAGTTTTAAACATTCATTAAAACAAATTAGTAGTTATTTTTATGTTCAAATCTCATCATAAAAGTTTGTAAATCATTTTTTACAAAGCTGTAAGTTTTAAATATGTACAGCTCTGGCAAAAATTAAGATACCACCACATCAAAACCCTGTCATGGGCAGCCCATTCTCCAGACCTGAACCCCATTGAAAACCTCTGGAATGTAATCAAGAGGATGATGGATAGTCACAAGCCATCACACAAAGAAGAACTGCTTACATTTTTATGCCAGAAACAATGCAAAAGACTGGTGGAAAGCATGCCAAGACACATGGAAGCTGTTTTTAAAAATCATGGTTATTCCACAAAATATTGATTTCTGAACTCTTCCTGAGTTAAAACATTAGTATTGTTGTTTCTAAATGATTATGAACTTGTTTTCTTAGCACTATTTGAGGTCTGAAAGCACGGTTTTATTTATTTTTTTTTTAATTTTGACCATTTTTCTCTGTCAGAAAAAATACAAAATTTATCGCTTGGAAATTCGGTGACATGTTGTGAGAAGTTTATAGACTAAAAGAACAATTTAAATTTTATTCAAAAATATACCTATAAAGAGAAAAATCAGACAAACTGAAAATTTGAAAATGGTCTCTTAATTTTTGCCAGAGCTGTATTTTTAATGCAGGCAAGTATTAATTTAAATATGTTCCTAACTAGTTTCTCATCTTTAGAACTATAAGTAGTAAGACTTTCCCTACAGCTTAATTTACTATAAAAGGACATAAATTTCACACAGAAAAAGAGCTGCCACACTCACCACTATCTGGTTAAAACAACAATAGAGAACATGATGCAATATATGCATGATAGAGATAACATCCTGCTGTATAATGATACTGTATCCAAGTTGTATTAAGTATGTCCTCTTTATTTCTATTATGTTTTTAAATACAATGTGCAATAGAGTAAACTACTTTGTCTAATTCAGCAAAATCTCCATGAGATAAAATCAATTTTATCCACTGACATTGCTCCTGATTTTCATGTTTCCTATATTTTATAATTCAAGTGACGCATTGGTGGGTTATCAGTAAGTGACAGAGAAACTATGGCTATGTGCACACGTTGCAGATTTGTTGCATTTTTCTGTGTGGAAATGCTATAAATCCAAAAGTGGATTATTAAAGCAATGTTAATCAATGCCATTCCTAAATTGTTGTGCACATGCTGCGGAAATTTCAGTCTGTTTTATTTTCCACAGCATGTCAATTCTTTTTGTGGATCCGTAGCATTTCTGCACTCATTGACTTCCATTGAGTAATTCGAATCCGCAGCAAAACTGCAGGTGTAAGAAGGTTTGCGGATTTGCTGCCAAAAATGCTACAGTAAAGGAAATGATGTCATAAGGAGGAAAAGTGTGTGTGGTGGAGAATATGTGTGTGGGCGGAGACTATGTGTGTGAGAGAATATGTGCGGATGTCTGCATGTGTGTGCGGGTGTCTGTGTGTGTGTGCGGCTCTGTGCAACTGTCTGTGGTTGTGCGTGGTAATGCTACCGCCGGTACTGTCAGACACAGTGATAAGGGATCATGCTGGCATATGTCAGCGTGATCCTGCAGCTGACTGTTAACCGCAGTGGTGACCTGCGGTAAAAAAGCAGGTGTGGGCAGATGAAGCTACTGCTCCCATCGAGCTATGTCTGGTGTCACTGATAACAGTGACAGCAGGTGCCATTGATAAGAGAGTAGTATCATCTGCTGTGCCTGTGCTTACAGTTAAAAAAAAGTAAAATTACACACATATTCACATAAAAATAAAAACCCATACTCACCTAAAACCAAATCCCCAACTCCGTTGTCTCCTAGAAATAATGTAAAAGAATAAGCCAACATATACTCCCTGTTCACTGTAGTCCAGGTAATCCAGATCGTCCAAGGATGATCTCACGCGTAGAACAGTTACATCGGGAGATGTGACTGCTCTACCCGGCCACTGGCGATACCCTGATAGGAGCTAATTGCTCCCGCAGTGTATCAGCTGATCAGCTCTGGTGCTCTAGCTTGTGGCACTGCTGCATGAGAAAGTTCTCACACAGCGGTAGTGCTGTGCCGGAGCTGATGAACTTCGGTGAACTCTCATGGCAGTGCAATGATATAATGCGGAAGGATTACCTCCTGTCAGTGTATCGCCGGAGACCGGGTAGAGCAATCACATCTCCCGATATGACTGTTCGACACGTGATATCATCATGGGATACTCGGTTAATGGATTACGTCAGACAGGGAGTATTATATGTTGGTTCATTATTTTATTTTTGTTGCAGGAGACGAGGGAGCTAGGAATTAAGCGTTCAGTAAGTATGGTAAATTAAGATTCAATAAAGGAGTCTGTGTGATTATTTTGAATAAAGGACTTTATTGTGGTTGTGTCTTTATTTACCATTTAACTATAGGATTAGTAATAGATAGGTGTCTTATTGATGCCTCTCCATTACTAAGCCGTGTGTTTGATGTAATCAGACTATACAAAGTTGACATCAACCCCACAAATATGAACCCCACTTGCCACCGCTACAGGGCAAGTGGGAAGAGTAAGGATAAGTGCCAGAATTGCCACATCTATAAGGCGGCTGAGGGCTCATGTATTTAGCCTGGGGGGTACAAATATCCATGGCCCCTTCCCAGGCTATTAATATCAGCCTGCAGCTATCTGCCTAGCCTTTGTTGGTTTGATTTTTTAGGGGGACCCCTTGTCAATTTTTTTCTGAGGTTCCACTGTAAACTAGCCAGTAATAAAGGCTAAGCAAACAGCTGTGAGCTGATATTAATAGACTGGGAACCTTTATGGCTATTGGCTCCTTCCCAGAATATTAACCTCAGCCGTCGGATTTCTCTCTGCTGGTTATGAAAATTACGCCGGAGCCCATTTATATTTGTTTTGTGTGTGCAAACATTTTATTTGTACATGTATATAATGATATTATGGTCTTCAATGGAGAATGAAAAGGAGTTTGAACAAGGAAACCACAACACAATTCTTTTTTTAAATAATACATCTCTATTTAGCTTACAAAAATGCATACAAATCTGCATGAAAAACCACATGAAAATCCGCATCAAAACCGCGCGATATTTCAACTACGTTTTCTGCCGAGAGGCAGAAACCGCACAGAAATTTCCAAAAGCATATCCGCAATGTGGGCACATAGTCTATATCTGTCAGTCTGCCTAGAACATCACTAGTTAATTAGGGATGAGTGTTGTAGTACTAATAAAGCTTGTGTTTACTTCCTTCACAGATCTGGCAGTAGAACAGATGAGGTTAAGGCTAAAATATGTAATTAAATGTTAAATAATTTAGCCATGATTATTCCAGTTTTTCTGGTATTTAATTTCTTCACGTTGCATCACTATTGACAGTTATGTAAAATATATTTATTTTTATTGATACCTTTATACTCCATAAATTAAGTGTTTTTATTTTAAGCACCTTAGTTATACAGATTATTAATCTCAGTGGATAGATAATAGGTCTCATAATCTCTAATTTGGCATTCATATACTAAATGACATAAACGAGCAGGAAATATCTACTGTATATAGAATGGAAAGCTGAAATTGACATAGCATGTGCTGAAAGTGCAAGGTTCAGCCAGGACCGTAGTCATGGCCGAGGACTCCTGGGCAACAGAGTCTTTGCCTCCCCTCACATAGACATGACAGTTTTCTGTCAACATACCTGTCGCTTTCTCCAGCTCCCCCTCAGGGCTTTCTGTTATGCGCTGCACATTCTCCTCAGATGATGCGGAACAAACAGTCACAGTCCTGTTCAATACTTGAATAATCAACTTTACTTTTACTGTTTCCTTTGCATGGCACATACATATTCACTCCAGCATCAGGGTTGGCAATGGACATTTTCTCCTCTGTCCCTGTCTTTCCCTCTCTCCCACTAAGCTCGCTTCCGGGACGGACCGTGCTCTCCGGTCTTTCAGCATCAGCTTTGCTCAGTCTTACTCCAGTAGGGGACCCTCTAAACCGTTTAGCCCCAGTCACAAGAATATCTACAGTTGAAATAAGCCACCACATCCTGAGTGACCTGCCCGTACTGCTTAGTCTTCTTCTGGCAGCTGCAGACCCACTAATTCTGCATTGTCAGCACTTCTCCGGGTGTTACTCCCCAATGAGATACTGGCCTGAATTCTGTATGACTAGGCTCTTGACTTTAACGTTATGGAGCCAACAGCCTGTCAGGGCGCTCCTGCCCTACTGATTCAAATTCAAGTTGCTCCCTGGCTTAACAGCTGTCAGCCCCTCCTACTTTAACTATTTACAAGCTGAGCATCTCTATCCCCTTCTAGTGGGCAAACTAGGGTGCTACACTTTCCCTAACTATAGGGTCCAATGTTAAATACATATAACAGATACAATAAATAGACATTTACATGGCATATAAAATAAATATGAATAACATCAAAACGAAAGTGTACAAAACATCCGACATTAAATATATATAATGTATATATCTGTACATTTACGGACACTCCTTTGTGTCCCTTACAAAATAATATTTTTTGCAGCCCTCAATGGAGAATATTTTTTATATATGTGATGTTTGAGCAGTTTCTCTCAAGATAACCACATATCAAACTCCCTTCAATGGATCAATTAGATTGAAGTCCAAGTTTTGACCTGGCTCTTCAAGAACCTTTCTTTTTTTCAGACATTTCTTAGTGGATTTAATATTAAAGGATTCATCTCATGTTCTGAAATTTCTTCACATAGTTAAATAACATGAAAATAATTATGGTTGCATTTGACTTGTCCTTTCTGTCTGCTGTGGTTTCCCTGATATGAGAGATTTTATCTTACATCATGTAAAGCTGATTACAGGAAGATGCTTTGCCAAGTGTGCACAGTAACCACATTCTAGGAGAGCAGTTAACTTCTACAGTAACATCTAAATTATCTCTCTCCAGCCCATTGATTTTTATACAACAGCTATCTGTCACTTCTCTCCCATACCTTTCAGCTCCTGACTAGCTGCTGTAATACATCTTGCAAAATTGCCAGGCCCCAGCATCTCTAATTTCCAGAGCAGTTCTAATGATGGCTCCCACTTTTACAGTTAGGTCATTTTTTACCACACAATGAATACAGTAAAAAAAAAAAGAAATATAGACAAAAAACAAAGCAATTGAATTTTTGTCCTCATTTCATCAAACTTGAATGTTTTCCCTATTTGTCAGTACCGTGTATATAAAACAGATTGTGTCATTAATAACTACTACACATCCTACAAAAAGTGTTCATTCATCTATGTTAATGGAAAAATTAAAAAAAGTTATAGCTCTTGAAAAAATAGGAGGGGAAAATGCAACCAAAAATATTAAATATTTTGAAATGTCACACAAATCAAAATAATAAATAATAATAATAATTTGTTCTAAATTTGTACATAGTTAATAGTAAAAGTGATATTGTTTCATATAAAAAATGCAAATGATACATTTTGCTAATCATGTCAATCCTTGAAATTAAGGCGGTGTGGAATTTAACTCAATTTTTTATCTGACTTATTATCAAAAACTAAACATAAACCTATCAAAATCTTAGCTATATCTAAAGTGATTACATTAATAAATGTAGGATGTGGCGCCCCTTGAGAAAGCAGCCGCAAAACGCACGTCGGGGACCTCCTGCCCACCACTTGAGGTAATATATGTTCATATCCTTTACTGCTCAGTACTGGTTTCAGGATTTATCACCGCCACATCCTGCACAGGCATATACTGGCCACTTGATATCCTTCTCCTTTACTATGCTTTCATGTTAGCTTGCATACATGCACTATTGCAGCCATTTTTTCACTATAAGCTATGGCATTTTTTATGAATGAGTAAATATTTATTAACTTGTATTTAGCCGCATATTTTGTATATACATATATACCATTTGTAACCTCTTGTTGTGGTGAACTTTGCAGTATCTACATTTTATCATTCTTGATTTTCATGTGTAATTTTAATCATACCTTAATAAAGATTATATTTTTACACTTTGGATATAGCTTCTTTTTGCTATTTGGATGTTTTGATCTTGAAGCTTCCTTATGCCTAGTCTTTTATCAATCTGACTATCAAAATCTTAGATGTTCCTAAGCCATGTCTATTTTTGAGAAGCATAGTGGAAGCATGTCGAAAATTTTTATTCGTTCTAGTGCAAATAATTTATAAGTATATCTAATTTAAAATGTTAGTTGACACATTTTTCACAAGTAAACAGGTTCACTTTTGTTCAAAAATATACTCCATACATGTTTATATTATTTCATAACAATTTGTTATGCAGCAATTTGTATGCAGCTCTGCATACTGCTCAAAAATCCAAACTTACATAAATAAACTATCAACATACGCATTGTAAAGCAGTATGTATTTGAAGCAGTGCTATTTATATGATATTCACTTAGATTAACAAGAATGAGGTTAGGTAAATATGCATGCTTTGTCAAAAGTAACTGTGAAAGTTATTGATAGTGTGCCATGCCTGAATACATCACCATATTTGAATTTGTTTACCTCCAGCAAAACATAAGGCAGTGTATAAAGTACAAAGACATAAAGTTAACATAGAAATGGAATTTTGTAACAATTCATTGAGCAAAACATAATTAGCTGAAATGCACTAATGTAATTTCCTACAATGATTCTTCTTTAGGCCAAATATCAGGTCATGAAAAGTGGTGGCATTCCAGGAGCTAAAACAAAATGCCGAACCTAGAGTTATGGCTGAAAAAGTTCAAATAAACTGGTTAATGTGATCAACAGAGGCAATAGACTTAGGATTTCTAAAATACAAATGACAAATTTATTCAGGAGCCATTGTGTGAGCTAATATAGCATTAGAGAATGTGTATATATTCAGCAGCAGGGTGCCGCTCTACCAATGGAGAAAATTTACATCTTTCTCATTATGTAAATTTTCATTCAATATACCCCTTGGAGTTCAAGATATTAGTACTTGTGTGTCCATATGCACTCAATTTGTAAGATAGCACGTTGCATTTCTGCAAGTGTTTCGTTTTATATCACTCAGCCAAGTTTTAGAAACTTGTATTTGTAGACTGTGAACTAATAAACTTGCAGTCTAAATCTGTCAGCAGAAAAAATCGTTCCCCTTTGGTTATTTTACCCTTTCGCTTCAAGACAATTTTCAGACCAACGACATGCGCAAAACCTGAGCTCTAAAATACAATGAAATTTGAATTATTCTTTTTTAGCCTTATGCTTAATGAAAGCAAACAAGGGCGCAATAAAAAGTCACACAGCAAATTAGAATTGTAGGTGTCTATCAGTCATTTTACTGCAAAATAATTTGTTAACAAAAGTTGAGTCAAAGATGCGTAAAAATTCAGGTTTAACTTCTTCCAAGTTGCAAGTGATCAGGCAAACAGTTATGTCTCAGAAGGCATAAAAGTTGTGCCCATGCCATCAGTACCAGATGCTGGCTTTTCTACACTGTATGTGCTAGGACTACTGCTAGCTCAGAGCTCAGCTCTTTAACCCCTCATATGCTACTATCAATAGTGACAGCTGCATGTAAGGAGTTTCACAGAAAGACATTGCACCCTTATTCAGCCTATTTGAACCTCTGCAGCACAATTATGGGGTTTTGAGGCAAACAGAGGTCTAAGATGTAACGCTGAAAAAATAGATTAAATATTAAAGCGATTGTTCACTACTCGCACAACACCATTTCAATCTGTATGTTTGCTCCCAGTAGAATAGCAACACTTACACTCACCTCTGGTGCTGACAGTATCGACAATGGCTTTCCCAGGGATCACGTGATATTGGTATATCACATGGTCCCAATCAATGTTTGCATTACTCTCCCCACTGTCAGACAAATCACATACATCCAGAGGAAGTGAGATCTGCTGCTCTCTCACTTCCTCTGGATGTATACAAGTGAAAACAAGTGAAGTGAGCGAGGCAGCATACACCTAGTAGGCATGTGACCTGATATATGCATATAGCATTCTTGTGGATATATGATCCCCCACTTTAAGTGAGAGCACCAGAGAATCATCCTGACGGCATGCAGTGTGTGCTCTGTGAGGATTCAGAAGTCTGCAGTCACATAGATGAACTTTAGACTTTCATCACAAACCTAAACAACCCCTATAATGCTCATGACATAAATGCAAATGTAGTAACCCTTAAATCATCCTACGGCAAAATACTTTATTAACATATGTGACAGAGTCACTGGTGAAGTGTTGGAGGGGAGATGTGTCAGTGCGCATGATGGCATTAGTGATGTGAAACCAGAATGTTTTCCTCCAGCACACTGCGTGTTGGGACAGTTTATATTATATGATGTGCTGGTTTTAGTGGACCTCCCTAGAGCGGGTGGGAGGAGGTCCATGTATCTCCACTGCAGTTCTTACCGGACCTGTGTGATGTCAGATCATGTGATCAGTCACATGATCGAGGGATCACAAATTCGGGCTTAAATGGCTGACCACCAAAGCCTTCAGTGTTCAGTGGTTCCTGGAGAGATAGGACTCAAAGAAGATGTGTGCTCCTACTGAGCTGTCTTTGAGCAGGCTGAATCCGCTAAGTAAAGGACTGTGTTTTTTTGTTTCTTTGTTTCGCTGCCTTGCCCGGAGGGCTGTCTTTACTTTTCCAGCTTGGTTTATGCTGCTACAATAAACCAAACCTTTTCTTAAAAGTGACAGTGTTCTAGTTTTACCTCTGTGTCCAGCCGAGTGAGCCACTCTACCACACTTAGGGTGTGTGCACACGCTGCGGATTTTGCTGCAGTTCCACAGCGGTTTTGGCCGCTGCGGACCCGCAGCAGTTTTGGCTGTGGTGTACAGTACCATGATTCCCTATGGGAATCAAAAACTGCAGTGCAGACGGTGCGGAATTTTCAGCGCGGATTATCTGCGGTTTTCAATCCGCAGAAAGAATTGACATGTCAATTCTTTCTGCGGATTCCGCTGCGGTTTGCCATCTCCTCCATTGAGGAGATGAAAAACCGCAGGGCAAAACCGCAGAGCAATCCGCGCGGATGAATCCGCACCTAAATCCGCAGCGTGTGCACACAGCCTTAGTATTTAACATAATCTTACAATATATGGATCTTTACCTGTGCACTGGTTCAGAACCAATAACAGCACAGAAACATATTGCCAGAATACCCACCAGTACAAAAACACAACATAGCAACCCCATTAGTACAGACAGAAATCACCAGAATGTCCATCAGTGCAGGATTACCAGACCCACCCAACAGTATAGAAATACATCAGCATTACATACATCAGTCCAGGAATACAGCACCAATCTTAGTAAAGTGATCACTTACAATGTCAGGTGTGCCCCATAAACAATTGTATTGCATAAACCTACATTTTCCAGTATGATCTTAACAATGGTAGAATGATACTGAAAGTTATTGGTTACTGTCAAACTGAGGACAATGCAGGAAACACTGCACTGAAGAGATGCAGTCAATGTCACAAATAAACATTTACATCCAGATACTATATACAGTAGAGAAGATAAGTATTTGATACACTGCCAATTTTTGCAAAATTTTCCACCTACAAATAATGGAGAGGTCTGTAATTTTTATCGTAGGTATACTTCAACTGTGAGAGACAGAATCTGAAAAAAAACAAGAAAATCATATTGTATGTTTTTTGCACAATTAAATTGCATTTTATTGCATGAAATAAGTATTTGATGCAAACGAAAAACTGAACTTAATATTCGGCAAAGACACCTTTGTTTGCAATTACAGAGGTCAGATGTATCTGCCAGTTCCATACAGATCTTCTACAGATATTTTAGTTTTTGTGGCTGTTGCTGGGCAACATTGAGCTTCAGCTCCCTCTAAAGATTTTCTGTTCGGTTCAGATCTGAAGACTGGCTAGGCGACTCCAAGACCTTGAAATGCTTCTTACAGAGTCACTCCTTAGCTGCCTTGGCTGTGTGTTTCAAGATGCTGTCATGCTGGATGACACAGCCATGAAACATCATTAATGCTCTTACTGAAGTAAGGAGGCAAAAATTTTGGGATACGTGACGCTCATCCACCCTTCAATATCGTGCAGTCATCTCATCCGCTTTGCAGAAAATCATCCCCAAAGTATGATGTTTCCCCCCACCATGTTTCATGGTTCAGATCATGTTCTTAGAGTTGAACTCAAACCTGCCTCTTCCTCCAAACATGGTGAATGGAGTTGATACCTAAAAGTTCTATTTTGGTCTCATCTGACTACATGACATTCTCCCATGTCTCCTCAGGATCATCAAAAAGGTGATTGGCAAACTTTATAGAAGTCTGGACATATGCTGGCATGAGCAGGAGGAACTTGCGTGCCCTGCAGGATTTTACTCCATGATGGTGTAGTGTGCTACTAAAGATAATGTTTGAGACTGTAGTCCCAGCTCTATTCATGTCATTGACCAGGTCATCCTGGAGCGCCCCAGAGGCCTTAGGTTACTTGGTACCGGGCCAGTCAGGTTCTTTAATGGGTATGTCACGGTGGCAGTGACCCGATCCATGGCCCTGGGCATCCAGTAAGAAATAGAGTAAAGTTATGTGGTGGTTGGTCATGATACCACCTGTGGTGTTCAGCAATGGGCGGCCGACGCTGCGGTTTTGGTCCACTGGGGCTGATGTTGACACAGCAAAGATGGTTCAGCTCCCCACGGGTAGAGTGGGGCCTCAAGGCAAATATATTTGATTGTTCAGATGGTGGTGAACATTTGGGTGCAGATGAAAAGTGAAGGATACTGAGAGGTTCACCACATACAGATGACGGATTGAGTTTGGCTCTCCTGGAGGCATTCAGGGGATCCACCCTGCCGGGTGGGGTTGGGAACCTTCCTTCTGTGCTCTGTTTTTGGGTCCCTGCTGCTTGTAGCTAAGCTGCGGCCCTCTCCTGCATGATGATTGCTAACCTGTATGGCAGACAGCGTGAGCCTACATCACGGGCAATGTCTTGTTCACTGTCAGCCCTGGGCTCTTGGTCTGCTGCCATGCCTTCAGGTGTTCAGTGTGGCAAAGGAACTTGCAGTCCCCTGCACTCCAGATCTCTGGTGTCCCTTTTTATTAGCGCTTCGCTCTGGAATCAGCTATATGCAATTTTAGTTCCCCAGAGTCCTTGTCTCCGCTCCTGTCCCTTCTGTCTCCACAGGCCAACTCAACTGTCTTGTCATGAGTGCCAACCGCTCCCGATTCCATGATAACTCTCTTGTTTATTCTCTCAGCTGACTTCTTACTGACTCACTAACCCCACCTGCTAGTCAGAATTTATAAGGAAGCTCCCCTTTTTGGCCTACAGCAGGAATTGACATGTACTCTGTGTTACCTGACATGGGGATCCCCCCTTGCCTCCAGGCATGACATCACCCCTCAGAGGGAGGCATTGTCACAGTGGCAACTGGACTCTGGGGTACCACAATCCCATGTAGTTCTGGGCTGATTCCTGACTTTTCTCAGAATCATTTTTACCACACAAGGTGATGATGCACCTCAGAGGCCTTGGGATACTTGGCACCGGACCGGTCATCTTAAATTGATTTGTCACAGTGGAGGTGACCTGGACCGTGGCACCAGGAGGTCATGTAAAAGGGGAGTATTGATTAGGGATAAAGTTTATGCAGTGATTTGTGACACCAGTTGGAGTGTTCGACTGTAGTGTAGCCAGCACTGCAGATGATCCCTGGGGGAGTAGATGGGCAGATGTTTAATCCTCTCCAACCAGGGCTGACCCCCAGAGATTGTGATGGAAGTATAAGGCATGGAGTAATAAGGCAGGAGACAAGGAAAGTCACTTTATCATTTACTGTAGTTCAGGTGAAGTTCAGAGGAGATATTACAACTCTCACCAGGTTACAGTCTGTTCTGCAGAATGGGAGTTATCCTTCACTCTGCTGTGACTCAGTGTATGCTTCCTGACATTTCTAATCCCTTCAGGGACCAAGGCTTCCAACAGTTTGGAACTTCCAGTAGTCACTACTAACTGTGATTTCCTCCTCAGGCAACTTGCTGCTTGGATCCTGTGTGAAGCTCAAATTTCTTCTTGCACAATCCTCACTGATCCTAGTATGCTGCTGTAATCCCGGGGAAAACACTGCGCTGTTGGTTGTATAAACTCACACAGTCTCTCAGCTTACCACCCTGCTCTGAAAACATGGATGGCCTAGGGGCTAGTTCCCTGATGCTTCTTAGCTTTTACTCCTGGACGAAGCATGTGTAAAGACTTCCAAGAGCGTTCTTCTTCTCCTCCTTCTTCACTGAAAGCAACAACTCTCAACTCCTCCCCTTCCCAGTTAGGGTGTGTATGCAAAGCTCTAAGCTTCAGACAAGTAAGGGAGTGAGGTGAATTGTGTGTGTTGTGGTCTCTAGCAGAGAAAGCATAACTCCCATTACTCACAAAACACATACAAAGCAGTAAATATTTAACACTTTTGTGGCGGTAAAGATGTAGGGCGCCACAGTGATACCTTGCACGTAGCCTCAGACCAAGGAAGTTTAACAGTCATCTTGTGTTTCTTCCATTTTTTAACAATTGTAGTAATATTTGTTTCCTTGTCAACAAGCTGCTTGCCTATTGTCCTGTAGCCTTGTGCAGGTCTACAATTTTGTCCCTGGTGTCCTTAGACAGCTCTTTAGTCTTGCCTATGGTGGAGAGTTTTGATTGTGATTGATTGTGTGGACAGGTGTCTTTTATACAGGTAACAAGTTCAAACATGTGCAATCAATATATGCAATGAATGCAGAGCAGGAGGGCTTTTTAAAGAAAAACTAACAAGTCTGTGACAGCCAGAATTCTTGCTGGTTGGTAGGTATGAAATACTTATTTCATGCAATAAAATGCAATTTATTTATGTAAAAATTATAAAATGTGATTTTCATTTTTTTATATTTAGATTCTGTCTTTCATAGTTGAAGTGTACCTACGATAAAAATAACAGATCTCTCTATACTTTGCAGGTGGGATAACTTGCAAAATTGACAAGGTATCAAATACCCATTTTCCCCACTGTAGATGGTATCTTCTCTCATTAGTCACATTCTTTTTCTTTTATTCTCCATCTTGTTCAGACTTTATGCTGACTTTGAAGATTCTTCACAGATCATCTCTGTTGGCTTCCATCCACTCTTGTATTCTGCAGAACATTCTTACATAGTGACCTTAAAATTAACAGTATGATTATAATGCTTCTGAAAAAAAATTGCTTTACGCTGTGCCTTTGAATAATTTCCCCTCATTGTGCTCACTACAAATATTATGGCATTCAAATTGTTCCTGCTATGGGACATGCCCTCCACCTCCTTTTCACACATTGACCTTTACACTGTGTCCCTCCCAGTTTTTATACTGTGCCCTTCTGACACTCATTCCCTCCACATACTGTTCCCTCCATACTGTGCCCTCAAACTATCCCCATGCTACCCCTCTCTGTACTTCCTCCACACTACATAGTCTTTATATTGTGACCCCTAACACTTTTCTCCCTCCTACTGTCTCATCACACTATTTTACTCAACACTGTCCCCACACACATCCCTCTGCTCCTGTTGTTGTCTCCTCAAACATTCTCCACTCCTCACACATGCCCCGCGCTCCCCATACTGTCTCCAAGTATATTAGCCCCATGCTCCATAGTGTTTTTTCACATATTTTCCTCTACCCATACTGCATCCTCAAACTTCTCCACTTCCCCTCTCTATACTACATCCTAACAAGAATGCTCAACAAAAATCTTCTGTTTCTTCAGCTCAATTGAAGTGCTTAACCTAGCAACGTTCATTCACTGTGTCTATGCAGCCTGGAGTGTGACCATCCCTGAGCTGGAATTGCTGATGTTTAGGGCTTCAATTTTACTTGTGCCTGAAATACAAAAGTACAATTGAATTCTGGGAGCCAGCATGTTACACCTTCTCTGAGGTGATGGTCAGCTTGACATCAATATCAGAGAACAACTGAATCTCACTCTGGGGTCAGCAAAATGCCGCTGCCTGGGAGACACCAGTAAATGCCCCATCTGAACCTCTCAGATAGATACACCCCTGGGCTAGACCATTCAGGGTGGGTATCACCACACTTTTCTTTCCCTGTCCTGTTCTAACTACAAATTGCACAATATATGATGCATAGGATGACATTCTGTTAATTTTTTCACTGCAGATCTATTTTCTTTTTGGTTCAATTTAACTGTGGTATATGTTGATGAGTTGTAGTTGAGATGCTGCTGAAATGTTGGGTAGCTGATTATAATGCAGTAGAATAGTTGCAGTGTTTTCTTTCTTAGCTAGAAAATAAAACCCAGCATTAGATTTCTGGAAACAACATGTTATGTTACACTTATTATGCATTTCACTATATATAACCCTGTAGTGAGCATTTCTACTACTGATTGTGATAATCATCAACAATCTTGACCATTAAACCTATTATTTAGAATTAGCAAGGAAAGTTTTTGCCTGCACTCTGAGTGCTACTATTATGTTTCTGAAATTTCCCCCTTGAAGTAAGTTTTGGCATGTTCCACCTATCAAGTACAAACCACTGCCCCTTCATCAAAGAGTTAGCTAGGTAGGGCATTGACTTGGCCAATATAGGAGAATAAGTAAGAAACCAATATTCTGTAATATTAGTAAGCCCAACTGCAGCCCAATAAAGTCTTGTGAATTAACCCCTTCCTGACATCAGACGTACTATCCCGTCCATGGGACCCGGGCCTCTATGCCCATGGACGGGATAGTACGTCTCAGTGATAAGCGGCGCCCACGTGGTGAGCGCCGCTGATCGCGGCCGGGTGTCAGCTAATTACCACAGCTGACACCCGGCACAATGTGTCAGGGGCAGTCACTGACCGCCCCCGACACTTTAACCCCTTGCACACCGCGATCAAACATGATCGCGGTGTACCAAGGGTTAAAGGGAAGCATCAGCAGGGAGGGGGCTCCCTCCGTGCTTCCCTGAGCCCCCCACGGCAGCACAATGTGCAGCGCTGCTGCGGGGGGCTCCTTCCCTGCAGGCCCCCGAATCCAAGATGGTGACTGGGGCCTTCGGGGGCCTGCAGGGAGCCGGCTTCCTCAGTGCCTGCAAAACGCAGGCATGAGGAAGTCTGCAGCAGTGCCTGTGACAGATCGCTGATCTGTCACAGTGATCTGTGATGTAACAGATCAGCGATCTCTCACAGGACAGTGATGTCCCTCCTGGGACTATGTAATAAAGTTAAAAAAAAAAGTTTTAAAATAATTTTAAAAAAATCGGCAAATAAATTAGAAAAAAAAAATTCCCCCAATAAATCCATTTTTTGGAAATAAAAAAAAACAACAAAAGTACACATATTAGGTATCGCCGCGTCCATAATGACCAGCCCTATAAAACTGTCCCATTAGTTAACCCCTTTGGCGAACCCCTTAAAAAACAAAAATAAAAAACGAAGCAAAAAATAATGATTTATTATCATACAGCCAAACAAAAGGTGCAATAACGCGCGATCAAAAAGACGCATATAAATATCCATGGTACCGCTGAATACGTCATCTTCTTCCGCAAAAAAACAGCTGCCACTCAGCATCATCAATGAAAAAATAAAAAAGTTATAGCTCGCAGAATAAAGCGATGCAAAAATAATTATTTTTTGTATAAAATAGTTTTCATTGCATAAAACCGACAAAACATTAAAAAAACTACCTAAATGAGGTATCGCTGTAACAGTACTGACACGAAGAATAAAAGCACTTTATCAATTTTACCGCACGAGGAGCAGTGTAAGCGCACCCCCCCAAAAGAAATTCATGAAACGCTGGTTTTTGTTCATTCTGCGTCCCAAAAATCGGAATAAAAAGCGATCAAAAAATGTCACGTGCCCAAAAATGATACCAATAAAAACGTCAACTCGTCCCAAAAAATAAGTCCTCAAATGACTCGGTGGGTCAAAATATGGAAAAATTATAGCTCTCAATATGTGGTGATGCAAAAACTATTTTTACAATAAAAAGCATCTTTTAGCGCATGACAGCTGCCATATATAAAAACCGCCATAAATAGTAAATCAGACAACCCTTTATCACTCCCTTAGTAAGGGAAAAATAATAAAATTAAAAGAAAATGTATTTATTTCCATTTTCCCATTAGGGTTAGGGATAGGGCTAGGGCTGAGATTAGGGCTAGGGGTGTGTTGGTATTAGGGTTGGAGTTAGAATTGGGGGTTTCCACTGTTTGGGCACATCAGGTGCTCTCCAAATGCAAAATGGCGTCTGATCTCAATTCCAGCCAATTCTGAGTTGAAAAAGTCAAATGGTGCTCCTTCCCTTCCAAGCTCTGCCATGCGCCCAAACAGTGTTTTAGCCCCACATGTAGGTTATCAGCCTACTCAGGACAAATTGCAAAACAACTTTTGGGGTCCAATTTCTCCTGTTACCATTAGGAAAATAAAAAATTGGCGGCAAAAATATCATTTTTGTGGAAAAAAATGATTTTTTTATTTTCACGCCCGGGCGTTATAAACTTCTGTGAAGCACTTGGGGGTTCAAAGAGCTCACCACAGATCTAGATAAGTTCCGTGGGGGGTCTAGTGTCCAAGATGGGGTCACTTGTGGGAGGTTTGAAAAGTTTAGGTACATCAGGGGCTCTCCAAACGCACATGACACCCGCAGACCATTCCATCAAAGTCTGCATTCCAAAACGTCAATACTTCCCTTCCGAGCCCCGACGTGTGCACATACAATAGTTTTCTCCCAAATATGGGGTATCAGTGTACTCAGGACAAATTGCACAACACATTTTGGGGTCCAATTTCTTCTGCTACCCTTGGGAAAATAAAAAAATTGGGGACTAATTGATCAATTTTGTGGAAAAAATACGAATTTTTTATTTTCATGCCTGGGCATTATAAACTTCTGTGAAGCCCTTGGGGGTTCAAAGTGCTCACCACACATCTAGATAAGTTCCTTAGGGAGTCTAGTTTCCAAAAAGGGGGTCATTTGTGGGGGGTTTCCACTGTTTAGGTACATTAGGGGCTCTCCAAAGGCAACATGACACCCGCAGACCATTCCATCAAAGTCTGCATTCCAAAACGTCACTATTTCCCTTCCGAGCCCCGACGTGTGCCCATACAGTAGTTTTCTCCCACATATGGGGTGTCAGCGTACTCAGGACAAATTGGACAACAACTTTTGGGGTTCAATTTCTCCTGTTACCCTTGGGAAAATGAAAAAATTGGGGACTAATTGATCATGTTTGTGGAAAAATTCAATTTTTTTTATTTTCACGCCCGGGCGTTATAAACTTCTGTGAAGCACTGGTGGGATCAAAGTGCTCACCACACATCTAGAAAAGTTCCTTGGGGGGTCTAGTTTCCAAAATGGTGTAATTTGTGGGGGTTTCCACTGTTTTGGTACATCAGGGGCTTTCCAAACGCGACATGGTGTCAGATCTCAATTCCAGCCAAAAACGTCAAATGGCGCTGCTTCCCTTCCGAGCTCTGCCATGCCCCCAAATAGTGGTTTACCCCCACATTTGGGGTATCAGCGTACTCAGGACAAATTGCACAATAACTTTTAGGGTCCTGCTATCCTTGGGAAAATAAAAATTGGGGGTGAAAAGATCATTTTTGTGGAAAAATATGATTTTTTAATTGTACCGCTGTACGTTATAAACTTCTGTGAAGTCCTTAGGGGTTCAAAGTTCTCACCACATATCTAGATAAGTTCCTTGGGGTGTCTAGTTTCCAAAATGGGGTCACTTGTGGGGGGTTTCCACAGTTTAGGTACATCAGGGGCTCTCAAAACGTGACATGGCGTCCGATCTGAATTCCAGCCAATTTTGCATTGAAAAAGTCAAACGGCGCTCCTTCCCTTCTGAGCTCTGCCATGCGCCGAAACAGTGGTTCCCCCCACATGTCAGGTATCAGCGTACTCAGGACAAATTGCACAATAACTTTTGCAGACCAATTTCTCCTGTTACCCTTGGTAAAATAAAAAAAATTGAACCTGAAGTATTTTTTTGTGAAAAAAGTTAGATGTTCATTTTTTTTCAAATATTCAAAAAATTCCTGTGATGCACCTAAAGGGTTAATAAACTTCTTGAATGTGGTTTTGAGCACCTTAAGGGGTGCAGTTTTTAGAATGGTGTCACTTTGGGGTATTTTCTATCATATAGACCCCTCAAAGTGGCTTCAAATGTGATGTGGTCTGTAAAAATAAAATGGTGTTGCAAAAATGAGAAATCGCTGGTCAATTTTTAACCCTTATAACTTCCTAACAAAAAAATGTTGGTTCCAAAATTGTGCTGATGTAAAGTAAACATGTGGGAAATATTACTTATCAATTTTTTTGCGTGCCGTATCTCTGTGATTTAAGGGCATACATTTCAAAGTTGGAAAATTGCGAAATTTTCAAAATTTTCGCCAAATTTCCGTTTTCTTCACAAATAAACGCAAGTTATTTGAATGAAATTTTTACTACTAACATAAAGTACAATATGTCACAAGAAAACAGTGTCAGAATCACCGGGATCCATGGAAGCGTTTCAGAGTTATTACCTCATAAAGGGACAGTGGTCAGAATTGTAAAAATTGGCCCGGTCATGAACGTGCAAACCACCCTTGGGGGTGAAGGGGTTAATTATGCCACCCTTCTTAGAGATACTTGTGTATACCCTGCATTATGTTCATAGCTAACACAAAACCATGTATCTGAAACACTTGTGTGAAGTGGTCTGAATAGCATTGATCATTATTGAAACCTGTTTTACCATGAGAGGTGTTTGCATGGGTTCCTTCTTCCAGCTTAACTGAGGTTGAGGTGGTTAATATCTACCAATGTCCTTTTTTTGGGATGCCTAAACTTTTTCTTCTAGCAACTAAGATTTTATAGTTAGGTCCAATTTTTTGTGTTGTGTTTGTAAAATGAATGATTTCAAAACATGAAATCATGTCATTGTCATTTTTAATTGAATATTCTTCCATCAAGAGAGCTTTCAAAGCACCTATTTTCGAGGTTTTTTCAAAATTAGGATCATAAGCTGAAATTATTATTTAAAATCACAGTTCTGTGATCACAAAGTTATTAGAACTATTGTTTATACTTGAAGGAAGGTATATAATGCAATGGCATTGATGTAGATTTACCAAGGCCAGAGTTATATTCAAGTGAAATTTCCGTCCCATTTTTGGGACATTTACAGAATGCACTATCTATTTTCGATGGGTTTTTTTACATGGAAATTTTTGTTTGATTCACTAATTTTTATACATAACCCTAAATCATTTACAACTGATATGGCAGGCAGAGGTCTTTTAGTTTCATTTCTTCCTTCTTACCAGATTGTCTTGAAATCCCTCACCCCTCCACCCCCCTTCCCCAGTACCTTTCTGACTATATATGCTTTGTGAAACCTGATATCTCAGCTGTACTGGAGACACTCAGGAGAACAGACCCTGTAACTTGCTGGCTTGTCAGACATTGTTTACGATCACATCACAGTATATAAGGTTGGTATTTTATGTTTTTATTCATCACAATTGTTTATTTAGCTTGTTTTATGAATGGATAGTGAAATGTGAAATATATTTATATATATATATAAATCATATATCTATATATACATCTATATATAAATCAGGACTATCCACAATTTGCATAGTTTTAGGCGCTCCCTCAAAACACACCTGTTCAGAGCGGCCTATCACATTCACTAATCAAAGTCATTCTCTGTGTAAGTGTGCGTGTGTAGCCCATTCACTATCTCCATCCATCCTTCACTCCCGCAAGATGGCTGGACCTTCATTGTAAATACACCATTGTAAATACACACCTGTACTCTGTATCTCCCCCACCTCATTGTAGATTGTAAGCTCTCACGAGCAGGGTCGTCTTATTTCGTCTTATTTTGCTTTAATTATTGTATTGTTAGCGTTGTTACTTATGACTTGTGTTTTGAAACTGTTAAACTGTAAAGCGCTGCGGAATATGTTGGCACTATATAAATAAAGATTATTATTATTATTATATATATATTTAAAATAATAATATATATTTTTATCTATAGTTTTCTAAATGTTACTATACTAATTTTTGTTTTTGTTGTATCAGCAGTAAGAACAT
The DNA here is from genome assembly GCF_039654945.1 of Dendrobates tinctorius. NCBI lineage: Eukaryota > Metazoa > Chordata > Amphibia > Anura > Dendrobatidae > Dendrobates > Dendrobates tinctorius. The sequence continues at coordinate 24,197,167 of NW_027361693.1, read as the reverse complement.
GGCATATCGATATAAAAAAGGACTTACTGTTGATGAAATACTAGGTTATCTTGAGGAATTAGATGACCAAGAAGAGGAAGTTTCTGATGTTGAAGTAGTGATTGTGCCCCCTGACCCTGATGAGGCAACTGATGAGGAAGATTTTCAGGAAAATGAGCTTCTTGCTCATGAACTGAATGATGTAGCAGGAACTTTGGAGGTATTGCACACTTCAACAGAAATTGAAGAGGCTCCTGAGGTGGCATCAACTGAGAATTTACCATCCACCTCAGCAGGAACTTCAAGTACCAGTAGCAGAAAACGACCAAGGAATCAAACTTCAAAACCAGTTGTGAGCAAGAAAAAAAAAAACAGAAATATTGCAATGTGCAGCAACTCCAAAATGGAAAAAATGTCAACCAACATATGAAAGCAGTGTGGACCAGGATACGTCCGAAATAAGCAACATTTGTGACCTTTCAGAAAATAAAAATGAAGTTGAAGTATTTGAAGAGTTTTTTCCCCATGATGTTATGGATATTATTTTGACCCAAAGCATGCTATGTGCAAACCAAAAAAATAAACCCTCCTTTTCCATCAGTGAGGAAGAATTACAAGTTTTCTTTGGCATATTATTACTGTCTGGATATCATTCTCTCCCCCAAGAGGACATGTACTGTAACAAGCGCAAGATATTGGAGTTCCATTGGTGTACAAAGCAATGTCAAAGAACAGTTTTAGGGAAATTAAAAAATATATACACCTAAATGACAATTCTAAAATTGACAAGTCTGACAAGATGTACAAAGTTAGTTTATTCTTTGAAATACTGGGGAAAGAATTCCTGAAATTTGTTGTATTCCATCAGGAACTTTCCTTAGATGAAATGATGGTCCACTACTATGGCAAACACCCTGCAAAAATGTACATGCGAGGTAAGCCAATAAAATTTGGCTAAAAAATTTGGTGTCTGTGCAGTTCCAACGGCTACCTCTACAAATTTGTGCCATACTGTGGTAAGTCTGACGAAGAGGAAGGACCGTTAGGTTTGAGAGTAATTTCGCAACTTACAAATGTAATTCCTAATTCCCAGTCATTCAGTTACAAGTTATTTTTTGACAATTTCTTTACAAGTATTGATGCTCTGGTGATGCTGAAAAACATAAACATGCAAGCTACTGGCACTATGAGAGAAAATCGCACAAAAACAGTGTACTCTTATGCCAAGCAAGGAGATTGAAAAACAAAAGGAAAGAGGATTTTGTGATTACCGGTTAGATAAAAGCAAACAACATTCTTGTGGTAAAATGAAAGGATAATGAGGTTGTCACATTTGGCACGAACTTCAGCACAATAGAGCCTTTGTCAACAGCTCGTAGGTACTCTCAAAAACAGAAAAAACATGTCCAAATCTCAATGCCGCTGATGGTTCAGGAATATAATTCCCACATGGGGGGAGTTGATTTATTGGACAAACAAATCTCCCTGTACCGTGTCAGAATCCGTTCAAAAAGTGGTGGTGGCTCTTTTTCACTCAACTGATTGACATTGCCGTTGTCAACACCTGGCGGGCATATCAAAAGGCAAATCCAGAAGAAAGTGTGCCACTGCTATGTGTAAGGAGGAGGATTGCATTAGCCTATCTAAGCAAAAGAACACAATCAACCCCAAAGCGATGTGGACCTCAACAGAATAAACTATTAGGTGGCTGAGTTAGTGATGACATCAGATTTGATCCTGGTAATCATTTGAGAGAGCCAATTGCTACACAAAGAAGGTGTGCTTTATGTAAGAAAAAAGCAACCAGAATTTGCAAACGGTGTGATGTTCCCCTTCATGCTAAGTGTTTTGCTGTATTCCATTCCCCTAACTGAGTTATTTGGAGAATTTTGTAGTATAATATTTTGAAAAAAGTGCATAAACATATTGTTTGCATAATAGTTTGGAAGCAAAAAATGCAAAAAATTAAGTTGAATAAGTTCTATCTTTTCTGAGTTTTTGCTATCACTTTCCGCCAATGTCCCAAAATTGGGACGGCCTTTTCTGAAAAATCCATACTTGTAAAAATTTGGCAAATTATGTTTCTGATTCATTAGGACCCAAATCATTAAAAATCTGTCATTTAAAAAAAATAAAAATTGCTAATTTGGCAAGTAATGGGTTAACTGAAATTTTCCTTCTACTTTAGGTTTCAAACTTTTCTTGCCATGCTTTTTCACTGTAGCACAGTCTTAAGGCTTTGAAATATCTTGTCAGGTTCCATTTTAGGTACTGTAACTTCTGATGGAAATAGCAGCCTGTTTTTGACTGTCAAAAAAAATCTAATAGTGAGGGAGCCAGCAGTTTTGTTGTGGCATGTATGGTTGCTAAATTGAACTAATAAAACAGTTATACAAAAACTAATAATTATCTTTTTTAAATGACAAAAAAACGCTTCCTGTTTTTTTTTTTAACCAAAAAGGATCTGGAACAGAAAGATAGGTAAGTTAACGTTTCAAAGCACCCATCAAGGCACAATATTTGGATGGTGTATGCAGGTGTTGGACTATTACAAGTGTGCAAAGAGAAATAAAAAAAAAGGAAATTCTAAACCCCGCACCCATTGCAGGGTGAACAGTTTAATTGAATTTTCTGGGATACTGAGACTTTTCTTCAGTCTTTAAAAGAAAAAAAGCAAATAAAAAAATACAATGCCTTTAAAAAGAATTCCAAAGAAATGCAAAAATGTATATTGCTTATGGGTTACTTGTCTCACAAGCCAGGAAGTACACTTTCTAAGACAGATGATCTTCGGTTTGAGTATTTTTCTTCTGAAAGAAAATTAGCAACTGGAGCAAATAAACTGCCTTCTTTTTTTCATTGTAATGCATCTAAAATTTTAAAAATATTGGTGTTATTAAGGTGCTGTATTGTAGTATATTATGGATAAGTCAAATTACAGTCACAAACTCTGCAGCAACCTAACAAAAGTTATAGTAAACCACTCAATTGTATGAAAAATATTTGCACTTTAGTGTTATTGAATATGAAATAATAAATGAAAATGACCTATTTTCCCACCTGAAAAAATGGCAGATGGCAGGCTAAAAATGTTGACTGAATCAAAATGTGGAACAATGCATGTTTAAAAGAACAATAGTAGAATTTTATTACTGATGCAGATGAGCTCTGATAAAAACTACTGTACGTGGCCTATTTAACCCAATACCAAAATGGCCAATTTCCTTTTTTTTGTTTTTTCCTCCCCTTACTCCAAGAACCATAACTTTTTAAATATTCTGCCACATAGAGGCATGGAGGGTTGCTTTTTGTGTGGGACAAGTTGTATTTTTATGTCACATTACTATCCTCAAAAAAACAAAAATTTGAAATTCTAAAAAAAAAAATTGTTTTGTTGCCATTTTCTGAGTCCCAAAAATGGCTTCATTGTTTTGGTTGATAGAGCTGTGTGAGGACTCCTTTTTTGGGTGGTGAGACAATATTTTTATTGACACCATATTGGGACACATATGAAATTTCTGCTAATGTTGTTCACAAATTCGATTAATCATTTTATATTTTGATAGGTCAAGCATTTCTGAATGGGGCAATTCCACATATGTGTATTTTTTAATTTCTTTATATTTCATAAAAGGGGAGTGATTTGAACTTTTAGATTTTTTATTTTGTGAACCTTTTATATTTTTACTTTTTACAGTATTTGTTAGTCTCCTTGGGGCTAGAGATGAGCGAAATTGTTTGTTGAGATTGTTCGCCCATCTCAAATTCATCACAAACATAGCACATTCAGATTTGTATTCGCTTTCACGACCATTTTTACTCAAAGTCGATAAATTTAGGCCACAGTTTGGTAAATCATCACATTTCCACTAATGCTTTTGTTACTTTGGCTAAGATAGTGGTGCTGTATGATGAGTGGTGGGGACAGGTGAACATGTTCGATGAGAGGAGGGGGTGTGGAGAGGCTAAAGGAGCATGTGGAGGTGTTAGAGCTTTTTTTTCCGTTAACTATATGTGTGTTGATTCTGGCAGGCAATCGGCAAAGACACCATGCACAACATCATGACACAAGGTTTTCTGTGATTAGCTGAAGAAGTCACATGTCATATAAAAAGAGGACATCTTGTTTTGCTTGCGCCATTGTCACATTGTCACTGTGTAGAAAAGTCGCATCTGCGCTAGTGCTGCTGCTGAAAGTGAACTTGTCAGTTAACAAGATAGGATCCTGTCCTGTCTGAATTCGATTTTGCAGCATCAAACTTGATTGTGCAAAAACTGGGCGACAGTCTCTGGCGGAACCATTTGTTGCTCCAAATCGTCTGATAAAACTGTTTCAGTGGCAAATCAAAAGGCCAAATTGCCACTTAAAAATCATTAGGACTAATATTGGGGTGCAGCCTGGATGGCCAATTAGCTAATCCAAATTGTTTTTGATGAAATTGTGTTTCAGTGGCAAGTTGGAAGGCCAGATTTTCAGTTAAAAGTCATTAGGTATAACAGTGTTGTTCAGGCACACTATCTAAGACAATAAGTAGTAATTATTAATTTAGTGACATGTGATTGACAGCTGGGGTATGAGGTTCTGAAACAACAGTTTACAAGAGGGGAAAGCTAAGTACAACATGAGTGGGATAAAGCAAGGTCATGGTAGAAGCTGGAGTAAGCTTGGTGTTTGATGTGTAGGTGGAATAGGTGTTAATGTTAATGAAAGTTCAACAGAACAAACTCAGTCTTGTCCTATCCAAATACCACTGTCAATATCTGTTACAGGCCAGCCTACTCGAATCCTTTTCTATGGCAGTGGCAAAGTGGTACGCCTTGTAGATGAGGCTCAGAAAAGAGCATGTGCTCCACTGGATGGGAAGCACTGCATCAAGAGGCTTCTTCTCCTTTTCCTCCACCTTATCATCACACACAGTGCAATCCTGAGAGGTGGCACCCCAATCAACCTTGTTTTCACCACATCACAAATTTCCAAACGCTCAACTGACTGTGGGGAACTATGGATGGGCCATTCTACAGAGATATTCGCACATTCTTTTCCATGGGCATCAGAGGTCTGTTACAAAGAATCATAAAATCCAGAGAATGAAAGCTCTATGTCGATGCCCAAATTTTTGCCATGTTAGATCCAGGATCCAGGGCTGGACAAAGTAAGGTGTGAGCAGAATCCAGACCCTCATGACCAAACGTTAAATACCAAGGGTGGAGGTGATCCTGATGAGACTCAGATACCAGAGGTGCACGTGGACTATACTGTGGTGTCAGGGCAGGAAGAGGAGGAGGGTGACTATCAGGGTGAGGAGTGTGAGAACAGAGAGGATGACAATGAGGTTGTAGATCCCACTTGGTGTGAACCAAGAACCAACTCTGGCTGTAGACAGCACCAGTCAGGAGTGTGCAGTTTGCAGGGATGGCAAGGGTTGCCTTGCCTGGGCCTTTTTTGAGACCACAAAAGATGACCCAACACACGTTATCTGTCAAATTTGCAAAAAAACTCAGTAGAGGCAAGTGTTGCAATAATTGTACAACTACATACATGAAGCGGTACATGCGCAATCAACATGCCTTAATGTGGGAATCTCACTGCGCTAAAATGCAAACTAGTGGGCCTTGCTAACTGACGACCATCCCATTAACCTCATCTGCTGCTTCTTACTTTTCCATCAACATGCCAAATCTTCTCATACAGCTCTCTGGCCACAGAAACTCCACTTGTTTACATCCTACAGTCGGGGTGAGTGAGACCCTATCAGCTGTTACAGAAGTGGACATGACTGTGGCTTTTGTATCGCCTTACATATCACACCTTTTTCAATCCACAATAACCTCACTTACAGTCCAGCAGTTTGTCCTGTTCTCCATACACCACCCTCTCTCAGCAAGGCAGCCAGCCCTTGGTCCAGAAGTTGTGGTCACGTAAAAGAATGTTTCCTCCTACACATGGCAAAGCTAAGAGCTTGAACTCCACCATCCCCAATCTGTTTTACCATGGAAATGCTGACTTTCTGCCTAATGGATACATATGGTTTCAGAAAGTTGATGGCAATCTCATTCCCTCAGTACTCATGACCCAGTCGCCATTACTTCTTTAAGAAAGCTGTGCCTGTGCTACAGCAGCATTGCGCCAACAACATCACCCATTAGCTGAAAAAAATCTCTCTGCCAGACTGCATTTCATTATTGACTCTTGAATGAGCAAAACATGGGAAAGAGCGTAACATCTCACTGACTGGGCACTGGGTGAGTTGCGGTCAAGGGGCTGCTCTACAATTCTTTGAATCTCCAAGGCTTGTGAGACAAACTGTATCTAACAGTTCCTCCATAGTTTCTGCCTCCTCCACCTCCTATACGCCCTCCCCCTGTGCCCTCAACCTCTCCCTTAATCCAACATGCGTTCCAAGAGTGCACATAGAATTCCCCCTACCTCCGTGCTGCACAGTCATGGCTCACCACAATCAGGTAGTGTTCAAATTAATATGCCTTCGAGATCGCAGTCACACAGATCAATAGTGGTTGGCAGCTATCCAGGCTGAGTTAGAGCAATGGCTGTCTCCACTGAACCTGGCTATGTGCAATAACCTTGCAGACCTGGTAGCAGCCCCCGTCCAGGGCAACCTCACACATGTGCCTTGCATGATTCACGTCCTCAAACTGGTGATACAGCAATGTCTTAGCCAATATCCCGGACTAGATGCACTGCTGCAGAAAGAACTGTTGCTGTGTGCTCACTTCTACTGCTCTCATCCCATAGGTCATCAAATTGTATCACTGCAGAGGTCTTTCGGCTTACTGGTTAACTGTTTGATTTGCAATGTTCTGACACTGTGAAATTTCACTCTGCACATGTTGCAGCGACTGTGGCAGCAGCAACGAGCATTGGTACAGTATGTATTTTTGCATAAATAAACAAAATCCTAGTCTCATAGTAAATTGTGAGCAAAGTACCACAAGATACTCTTAAATACAAAAAGAAAGCCACTCCAAAATAGTATAGTAAAAAAGGAGAAAAGGGGTGTAGGTTTCAAAAAGGTACATACAATCTTTATTGACAAAATTTTCAAACAGTAACAAGACATATAACAAATGTGCAAACAAGGACATGCAGTAGTTATACCCAACAGTATATAAATTTCTATTCCATAAATATGATTGTAAACACTTGCATAGAAGGGTAAGATATGCTTCCAAGTAAACGGAATCGATTTTGGGGTAGCACCTCTAATTTTACAGTAGTCACATACCCCAAACTTGTAAGGAGTCTATAGTATATGTGGATTGATAATATACAAAGAGGCACACTCCAGCGGTCAGCTGATAAAAAGAATTAAGCTTACATTGCAATCTAAGTTTCTAAATAGCACAAAACAATTATATAACATGCATGTTACCCAAGGTAATGAAGGATGGGAAGCTCACATTAACAATCCCAACACGTATTTTGTCTGCTCAATGCGCCATGCTTTCTCAAGGTTAGGAAGGGATAACAATATCTAAAATTTCTGGATTGCCGTCTCACAGGCGTGTGCCATGGGAGAGTGGCATACAGTGATTGAGGACAGCTCACGGTACCAGACAAACTGTTGGGAAGGTGCAGGAGCCGAGGAACAAATGGAGGAGGATGAGGTGATGGAACAGTCAGGAGATGAAGAGGATAATAATCCCCTCTCTGTTATCCATGGTTGGTGGGATGGAACGGAGGAAAGGCAAAAGAAAAAAGCCGGCACTGCTCCCAATAGTTATCAAAGAGTAATAAAGGGTGCAACTATTGTGCATGTTTTACATGCCATGAGCCAAAAAGAAAGAAAGACAGCGCAAATGGAAGTGCACACACCACAAATAGAAAGTGAAAAAGGCTTTTACTGAGAACAAATAGTGCACAAAAATTCTTAAAAACCATGCGTAAAAAGCATAAATAGACATACACAGACTCCCGGTAGAGTATACATGAACAAGTTAACAAGAATAACACATCCTAAATAGGATAAAAATACCCAAACCCCGTGCAAGGAAATCACAAGTAGCAAGAGAGAAAAAAAAAGCAACAAATGTGTGGACGGCAGTAAAGTATATATCACAATATAATAACCCCCTTGAGTCAATTACTAATAGAAATAATATTACAAAATCATGAAGCAAAGAGGGAAAAAAGTGATACAAAGTCTAAGACAAGATAGTCATCGACAAAACAATTCTGATTACCACACACTAACCCTTGTTATTGATCCGTAAGAAATATACATGATGAGATATATACTTGCCACAGCATGGAATATGGTGATGCTCAACGTTCCCAACGTGTATCGCTAACCAAATAGCATGGGTCAGTGTGTGGTGATCAGAATTGTTTTGCCTATGACTATCTTGTCTTAGACTTTGTATGACTTTTTTTTTTTTTTTCATGTATACTCTATAGGGAACGGAGGAAGCAACCTCGAGTGTGACCCCACCAACCACACACCATGGACTTAGACCTCTTGGAAACGCCTGACACATTAGTGCCTTCTTGCTGCACTATCTTCAAAATTATCCCAATATTCTTAGGGTTCGAAATATTACTGACTACTGGGTTGCCACTCTGATAGATCCTTGTAAATTTAACCAAATGCTTCCCCCCTGGAAAGGGAAAGGGAAAAAAATTGGAGGTGTTGCATGAGGTAAGAGGTCTCCTAGTTAAGAAAGCTTACACTGCTCCCTTAGCAACCTTGTCCTCATTGAAACTTAAATTCTAAGCTGTAAATGCTAGCTCAGATCCTGTCTCATGCATGTACCTCCTATATTGGCGCTCTGATAATGTCGATTTCAGAGTTTGACAGTAGCATTTAACAGATTAAAAGTTGTTAAACAGCCAATAGAGGCAGATCCTGGCTGTAACACACAGCCATTACCTACCAGATATGGGGTGATCTCAAATGTATGGCAGATATCAGTAAGTGATATAAATGGAGATTCAGTGGCGCTTATGTGAGAGATTAGTTCCAGCAGCAGCACTAAGACACCCGTCACAGCAGTGTCAGAAAAAATGCTAGTAAATCAACCAAGAAAAAGTGTGCGCTTGGATAAAATCAAATATGGGTGGTATCAGAAGGGGGTGATGAATAAGGATAAAACTGATTAGGACGTTGTGAATCTGACTAATAGCAGAGGTTTTTTTTTTTTTTGAGTAATAACAGTAATAGTTAAAGGTAGAGTTGAGCGAAACGGGTCGAAAAAATTCAAAAGTCGCCGACTTTTGGCAAAGTCGGGTTTCATGAAACGAAACCCGACCCTAGGATGAGGTCGGCCACGAGGTCGGCGACTTACGCGCCAAAGTCGCGTTTCAAAAGTTTGTTTTGCCCTCTTTTTCAGCCAATCAGGATCCACGGACACTGTGGGCAACGTGATGACATAGGCACGGGTCACCACCATCTTTCAGAAGGGCATGCAAGTGATTGGCTTGCTTTGGTGGGCGTCACAGGGGGTATAAAAGGGCGTGCACGCCGATCGCCATCTTACTTCTGCCGATCTTAGTATAGGGAGAGGTTGCTGCTGATTCTGTAGGGAGAGCGTTAGGCAGGGAAGAAGACAAAAAAACTGCTTCTGCTGCTAGCGATTTGGCCTGCACAACACACAAGTCACTGTGTGTGCAGTGCAAGGGGAGGCTATATTGTGGTGTATCAGTGGTGTTGGTTGTTGGGCTGCCTTTTAAGGCTTCCTGACACGCTGGCATTGCTGTTTACCCACTGCTCCGCAAACTGCTTTTTTAAAAGCAATCCAATCTCCCTTATCCTCTCGTCACTTTGGTCACAGGCAGCTGTGCCATCGAGCGTGTCACATAGCGCTCAGATATCAGTGGGCCTCACACCATCCACAAGTGTCCAGTGTCCAAAAGTGTACGCAGAGATTCAAAATCTCCATTATCCTCTCGTCACTTTGGTCACAGGCAGCTGTGCCATCGAGCGTGTCACATAGCGCTCAGATATCAGTGGGCCTCACACCATCCACAAGTGTCCAGTGTCCAAAAGTGTATGCAGAGATTCAAAATCTCCATTATCCTCTCGTCACTTTGGTCACAGGCAGCTGTGCCATCGAGCGTGTCACATAGCGCTCAGATATCAGTGGGCCTCACACCATCCACAAGTGTCCAGTGTCCAAAAGTGTACGCAGAGATTCAAAATCTCCATTATCCTCTCGTCACTTTGGTCACAGGCAGCTGTGCCATCGAGCGTGTCACATAGCGCTCAGATATCAGTGGGCCTCACACCATCCACATGTGTCCAGTGTCCAAAAGTGTACGCAGAGATTCAAAATCTCCATTATCCTCTCGTCACTTTGGTCACAGGCAGCTGTGCCATCGAGCGTGTCACATAGCGCTCAGATATCAGTGGCCCTCACACAATCCACAAGTGTCCAGTGTCCAAAAGTGTACGCAGAGATTCAAAATCTCCATTATCCTCTCGTCACTTTGGTCACAGGCAGCTGTGCCATCGAGCGTGTCACATAGCGCTCAGATATCAGTGGGCCTCACACCATCCACAAGTGTCCAGTGTCCAAAAGTGTACGCAGAGATTCAAAATCTCCATTATCCTCTCGTCACTTTGGTCACAGGCAGCTGTGCCATCGAGCGTGTCACATAGCGCTCAGATATCAGTGGGCCTCACACCATCCACAAGTGTCCAGTGTCCAAAAGTTTACGCAGAGATTCAAAATCTCCATTATCCTCTCGTCACTTTGGTCACAGGCAGCTGTGCCATCGAGCGTGTCACATAGCACTCAGATATCAGTGGGCCTCACACAATCCACAAGTGTCCAGTGTCCAAAAGTGTACGCAGAGATTCAAAATCTCCATTATCCTCTCGTCACTTTGGTCACAGGCAGCTGTGCCATCGAGCGTGTCACTTAGCGCTCAGATATCAGTGGGCCTCACACAATCCACAAGTGTCCACTGTCCACAAGTGTGTGCAGAAATTCTAAAACTCCCCTGTCCTATAGACACCTTGTACCTTGTTTTACATTACTATATAGTTTGTTGGATTTTGTCTACATTTCTACCAAAAATGAGGAAGGCTGGTGGAAGAGGCCGTGGAATTGGGCGGGGGTTGGCAGCTGGTAATGATGGTGTTGGTGGTGGATCTGATGGTAGTGGCAAGAGCAAAATAGGACCGAATGCAGGAGGTGCTGACCCTGCGTCATCGTCTGGCTACATAAGGCCTCGAACGCTTAGTTTTCTAGGAGTTGGCAAACCGCTTTTAAATCCAGAGCATCAGGAAAAAGTTTTGTCTTACATTGCTGACTCAGCCTCCAGCTCTATCGCCTCCTCTTCTGAAGTTGTAAAAAGTAAAAGCACTGAGTCGTCATTGGAGGCTCATGTTCATGAACCACACCTTTCCTTGTGTCCTTCACCCCAACCAAGATTGAAGGATGACGCAGGCCATACTACTGATTACTCCATGGAGCTGTTTTCACATACCATGCCTGGATTATCAAGTGAAATGGTGAATTACCCAGGCCAAGATGAATCTGACATGGAGTGCACTGATGCACAGCCGCTGATGGATGATTCTGCTGGTACATTCACTCAGAGCACTACATTGTCCACGCAGTGTACAGAGCCAGATTCTGACCCTGATGAGACTCAGGTGCCCCTTCCCGCACACTATACCACCATACACGGTGACACAGAGGAAGGTGCACATGACATAGAAGAGGAGGTGATGGATGACCCAGTTGTTGACCCAGATTGGCATCCATTGGGGGAAGAGGGTGCTGCTTCCAATAGCTCAGATGAGGAGCATCCACAGCAGACATCGACATCGCAACAGCTGTTATCTGGCAGGCCCGGAGCACTCCAAAGACAGGTTCCAAACATCAAAAGAGTTGCTGGACAGCTTGTCCAGAGCGTCAAAAGATCACAGCGTGCTAGGCCGCAAAATGTCTGCCAAAGTAGGAAGAGTGCAGTGTGGCACTTTTTTGAACAAAATCCTCATGATCAGGCCAAGGTTATCTGTAAGAAGTGCGCAAAGACCTTTAGCCGAGGGAAAAATCTGAAAAATTTGAATACCAGTTGCATGCTTAGACATTTAACCAGCATGCACTTGCAAGCGTGGACACAACACCAAACCTCAAGTGCCACATGTGCAACTGATCACAACGAAGGTAGTCAGCAACGCTACATTGTTTCCCCCACTGTAAGCCCACCGGTTAGCACAGCAGCAAATGTTGAGGTGTCGTTGCAAGGCCACAGCAGTCAGGGAATCCCACTGTTATATCAATGAAAGACTGATTCTAGGCCATCAGAAAGAACACCAACTCCATCACCATCATCAACCCTCTCTCAGTCCACCCTGTCCACCGCTACTTCCACCATATGCAGCTCTCAAGTCCAGCTCACCCTCCCAGACACTATGAGTAGGTCAAGAAAGTACTCAGTCTCTCATCCGCGTACACTGGGTTTGAAAGCCCACGTTGCCAAACTAATCTCGTTTGAGGTGATGCCCTTTCGGTTGGTGGAAAGCACAGCTTTCCGCGAACTCATGGCCTATGCAGTACAACGCTATGACCTACCCAGTCGCCACTTCTTCTCTCGCAAAGCCATCCCAGCCCTCCACCATCATGTGAAAGACCGCATTGTCCATGCACTCAAGCAGTCAGTGAGCGGAAAGGTGCACCTCACAACTGATGCATGGTCCAGTCGGCATGGCCAGGGCCGTTACGTGTCCATCACTGCGCACTGGGTTAATGTGGTGGATGCAGGGTCCACAGGGGACATCGGTGGTGGGACAGTGCTGCCTAGCCCACGGTATAGGAAACAGTTGGCTGTAGGCGTTCGACCCTCCTCCTCCTCCTCCTCCTCCAGAAGCGAAAGCTCGTCCACAGAGCGCAGTCGTACGAGCACTCCATCTGCAGCTGCCACTGTTGCACACGATGTGTCCCCCTATCGAGCAGCTAGTGGAAAGCGTCAGCAGGCTGTGTTGCAGATGATGTGTTTGGGCGACAGACACACCGCCGAGGTGCTGGCCGAGTACTTGAAGCGACAAACTGAGTCATGGCTGGGCAGTGTACATCTTGAGGCAGGCAAGGTAGTTAGTGATAACGGCCGTAATTTTGTGGCAGCCATAGCCCTTTCAAAACTCAGCCACATACCTTGCTTGGCTCACACCTTGAACCTGGTGGTGCAGTGCTTCCTCAAAAATTATCCGGAGTTAACAGCCATGCTCCAGAAGGTGCGAAGACTGTGCGCGCACATCCGCCGGTCGCCTGTACACTCCGTTCGTATGCAGAAGCTGCAGCGATTGCTCCACCTTCCCAACCACCGCCTCATTATCGACATTGCAACAAGGTGGAACTCCACCCTGCACATGGTGGAGCGGCTGTGCGAGCAGAGGCAGGCCATAATGCATTTGTGGGAGGATACACGGCCAGGCACTTTGAGAGCAGACATGGAGTTGACAGGCGTGCAGTGGTCGAAGCTGAAAGACCTTTGTAAAGTCCTTCAGTGTTTTGAGGAATGCACACGGCTGGTAAGCGCAGACGACGCCATCCTAAGCATGAGCATCCCACTTATGCGTCTGCTCATGCAAACTTTGACGCACCTTAAGGAGCAGGCGTCTGCAGCCAATGTTGATGAGGAGGAAGAGGAGGAGGGAATCCTTGATGACATTCAGCCATTGTCTGCTCAGGGACCTCTCCTGGACGAGGTGGAGGAAGAAGAGGAGGAGGAGGAGGAGGATGATGGGGATGATTACTTAGGGGAGGAGGATGCATCTCGTGGGGCAAGTGAAAATGTTGGCGTGGCAAGGTCTGGTACAGGGTTTGTGCGTGACTGGAGGGATGTGGATTTGCCAGAAAGTGCACCTCCAACCAGCACTCGCAGTGCATCATTGACACCGGGAACATTGGCCCACATGTCAGATTATGCCTTGCGGATCCTAAAAAGGGACCCCCGCATTGCCAAAATGATGAACGATGACGACTACTGGTTGGCCAGCATCCTGGATCCACACTATAAAGGCAAATTACAAAACATCATGCCACAGGAGAACCTTGACCTAATATTGGCTAATAAACAAGCAACTCTGGTAAATCGGTTGCTTGAGGCATTCCCAGCACACAGCAGCGGTGATGGTTCTCACAAGAGCCGTACGGGCCGGGGGCAGCTTGGCAGAGGTGTTCGTGGTGCACACAGCAGAAGTGGCGTTGGAGACAGGGGTTTCATGACAATGTTGTGGACTGATTTTTCAAATACCGCTCACACAACTGGTAATACTGCATCGATGGAAAGTGACAGGAGACAGCAGTTGTCAACTATGGTTACAAACTACTTTTCCTCCCATATCGATGTTCTCCCACACAGGTCATTCCCCTTTGACTATTGGGCCGCTAAACTGGACACCTGGCCTGAATTGGCACAATATGCCTTACAGGAGCTCGCTTGCCCAGCTGCAAGTGTGCTATCGGAAAGAGTCTGCAGTGCAGCTGGATCAATCCTGACAGAAAAAAGGACCCGTCTGTCAACCCAAAATGTGGATGATCTAACCTTCATTAAAATGAACCACGCATGGGTTTCCAAGGATTTTGTCCCACCTTCCCCTGATGACACATAGGGTGACAGAAAAATGGCTTGCTTTGGTCCACCTCTTCCTGGTACTTCACCTATTTCGCCTTTTGCATCAGCTGAATGTCCAACATCAACATATGCCACTTTCTAAAACTCCATAACTGTGCTGCCCCCCCCCATGGCCGGGGTCACCACCTACCGCACGACACCGTGCGAGTGCCGTTGCCCTGGACAGGTGGGTAGGCCGACTCTTGGGTGCGGGCACTGGCACAGGGTCCCTCATAGTGCAATCAAGTGTCTCTGACGGTGGTGGTGCACACCCGCCGTCAGACACACCGCTGTACTATGAGGGGCCCAGTGCCAGTACCGACGCCCACGAGTGGGCCCCCCTTGCTTGGCCAGGGCCCCAGCATTTGCAATCTTTACCTCTCCCTGCTCCTCCGCTGTGTAATCTGGGTCATCAAATCCATACTGTGCCTGACACCGTCTGAGCCTGCCTCCTGAGACATATATTTTGAATGTGTACGCTATCCATACATGTTATCCAGGGATACGGTACCCTTTCTAACCTTTGTGCAATGACGTGCAATCCATACTGGGCCTAACACCGTCTGAGCCTGCCTCATGCTGTATAGACATATATTTTGAATGTGTACTCTATCCATACATGTTATCCGGGGATACGGTACCCCTTCTAACCTTTGTGCAATGACGTGCAATCCATACTGGGCCTAACACCGTCTGAGCCTGCCTCATGCGGTATAGACATATATTTTGAATGTGTACGCTATCCATACATGTTATCCAGGGATACGGTACCCTTTCTAACCTTTGTGCAATGACGTGCAATCCATACTGGGCCTAACACCGTCTGAGCCTGCCTCATGCTGTATAGACATATATTTTGAATATGTACGCTATCCATACATGTTATCCGGGGATACGATACCCCTTCTAACCTTTGTGCAATGACGTGCAATCCATACTGGGCCTAACACCGTCTGAGCCTGCCTCATGCTGTATAGACATATATTTTGAATGTGTACGCTATCCATACATGTTATCCGGGGATACGGTACCCTTTCTAACCTTTGTGCAATGACATGCAATCCATACTGGGCCTAACACCGTCTGAGCCTGCCTCATGCTGTATAGACATATATTTTGAATGTGTACGCTATCCATACATGTTATCCGGGGATACGGTACCCTTTCTAACCTTTGTGCAATGACGTGCAATCCATACTGGGCCTAACACCGTCTGAGCCTGCCTCATGCTGTATAGACATATATTTTGAATGTGTACGCTATCCATACATGTTATCCAGGGATACGGTACCCTTTCTAACCTTTGTGCAATCACGTGCAATCCATACTGGGCGTGAGAACGGCTGGCGAGCTGTTAAGCAAGCTACAGCACCTGTCCAGACAAGTACAGGGATTCCCTAGCGAGGAGACTTATTTGATTGTTTTCAATGTTGGGACAGCAATTTTTGGGGAGCACTATACTCTGGATAATGATAGATGGGGCCCACCATACACTGGAACATTCCAAAGGTGGACATCAGACACTGGAGCAGCATTTACAGGGCCCATTATACACTAGAGCATTAGAAATGGGGCCCATTATGTTTGGAGCATTATTTGGGCCCATAAGACAGTGGAGCTTCATCCATGGGGACCAACATATACTGTAGCATTATGTGGAGCTCATCATATACTGTTTCAAACATTATATGGGACCAATGATTTTGTATGGAGAAATAGATGGGCCTCGTCATGAGATGTAAAAAGTGAGGTATTTTTCATTGTACTATACCGCTATTTCTCTGCCGTATCGGAGCATGATGAGTTGTGGTATGTGTTAAAGGGGCGCTCTTTCGCCCAGGGCACATGAAAACCTGCAGCCAGCCCCCCCCCCACAAATTTAGCCAAATAACCCCCATTTTTCAGTGCGTAACTTGTATTATGAAGTTAATTAAGGTTGACAAGCTTAAGTAAGAAGAATTGATGCTTTTGGCATTCAAATGGGCACTGTAGGTGTGTTTCCTGTCCTCCTCTCACTGCCGACTTTTATTCCCCATTGACTTACATTGGGTTTCGTGTTTCGGGACGACCCCGACTTTTCCCTATAATCGGACGATCTTGCTCGACCCGACTTTTGGAAAAGTCGGGTTTCACGAAACGAAACGCGACCCTAAAAAACCAAAAGTCGCTCAACTCTAGTTAAAGGGCCTCAAAAGGTCCCCAAAAGACTATACTGTTAATGCCTCAAGGCTAGTTAGTACAAGACAATCCCCTCTCGAGGGTTCTGCATGAAAGTCACAATACAAATGCAAATAAGGAGTGACTGTAATAGTACCAAAAGCAGTGTAAATAAATGTAACAGTTCACACTACAGCGTCTGCAGATATATTAATATAAAGCTACAGCCTATGGGAGGCTAAACACACAAAACTAAAGTAAAAGAAAAAAGTCGTTACCACAGTATAAGATACAGATAAAAGTACCACCTGGCACTCCAGCGGGTGTAGGAGTCAATGGGGCGGCAGGCCATGAACAGTTAAAAACATAGTGCCTGCAATAATGTAGAGTGAAATAGGAGAGCGGTACCTTTGTAGATATGAAGTCCTTGCCGTGATGTGCGGTGGAGGTAAAGGGTGAAGTTTTCTGCTCCAGCAATTAGGATAAAAGAACAGAGAGGCAAAAAAAAAAAAAAAAAAATTAGCAAAAGTGATTGTAAAAGAAATCCCAAGGGCTGCTCCGGCTGGTAGCAGCCACTTGTCAAAATGCTTCCAGCCTTGAAGCAGGCATCAGCGGTCTCTCGTGCTCTCGGCTTCTGAGAGGTAATCCAGGCGTCCAGGACCTTAGTGATGTGAGTCAGCACGTGACCAGGTCGACTTCAACTGCTAGTGGTAGCGGCAGGGACCAGTGAATTTTCCTACGCGTTTCAAAGACAACAGTCTTCTTCCTCAGGGATGGTCCCCCCACCACAGAAGGCTTGTTTAAATGGTCCGGCCGCTTTGAAGTTTTCTTAATCCAATTTACTCAATAAAAAGCAAAAAGTTTCATTTCACTGTTTAACCCTTTCGGTATTAGTGTATCCAGTGTAAATATCCAACGGCTCTCAGCACGCGACATTAACTTTATATGGTTACCTCTGCGCATTTGTGGTCTAACATGTTCAATTCATGAAAAAATAAGATTATTTACAGAACCTCCATGGCATTCTGCAAAGTGTTTAGAAAGAGGATGACCCAGAAATGTTTTCTTTATATTTCTTATGTGTTCCTTGATCCTTATCTGTAGGGATCTTTTAGTACGCCCTACATAGACCTTATGACATGGACATTTAATAACGTAGATGACGCTCTCTGTATTACAAGTGATGTAATCTGATATTTCCAGTCTATTAACATCGCTGCTCCCAGTAGCCCATTGCTGTTTAGGGCTCTTAGTTTGTTGACATGCCTTGCACTTTCTGCAGGGAAAAAAACCTTTTAAATTGTTTATAAAGGGAGAAGCATGTGTATTAATAGAATTTTTTATTACAGTAGGGGCAATTTATTTACACTGCTTTTGGTACTATTACAGTCACTCCTTATTGCATTTGTATTGTGACTTTCATGCAGAATCCTCGAGAGGGGATTGTCTTGTACTAACTAGCCTTGAGGCATTAACAGTATAGTCTTTTAGGGACCTTTTGAGGCCCTTTAACTATTACTGTTATTACTCAAAAAAAAAAAAAACCTCTGCTATTAGTCAGATTCACAACGTCCTAATCAGTTGTATCCTTATTCATCACCCCCTTCTGATACCACCCATATTTGATTTTATCCAAGCGCACACTTTTTCTTGGTAGATATCAGCAAGTGATTGAAAATCAAAATCAGCAAGATCATATTTTATTCCATTTGTTCTCCCAAATATTCAGTTGTTCTTTATTTGTTTGTTTTTAAATATTTGATAACTTAAAAATATATGGGCCACTTTGAATACTGAAAATTTTTATTGTCTTTATTGAAGTGCCAATACACAAAGCAAGATACATAAATGCATAAGTGTGAGAGCAAAATCTTGCTAATTATAACTTTCAATCACTTTGGTGAGAAAAAATATGACTGGCCCACAAAGATCCCTGACTTTAACTGCATAAAACTCCTTTGGCATAACATAGAACGGAGATTGTGAGTCAGGATCTCACCCAGCAGTCCATGCTGTCTCATCCAACATTGACTCTGATCTCATATTTGATTTTTTAGACAAATGATAAAAAACATCCACAGATACGCTGCAAAATCTTGCAAAAAAACTTCCAGAAAAGTTAAATCTCTTTTAGCTGCATAGTTGGGACCCATATATTTAAAATGGAATGTCATAAATGTTGTTGTAGCTATAATGTGTAGATGTCTTAATTCTTATCCACATAGTGTACCTTAGGCAAAACAGCCTGTGTCTAGAGCTCTCCACAGTCACAATGGTCTGTGACCAGAGATGAGTGGATCTTTTGAAATTCAAATTTGCCAACTTTTCCAAATTTTCCCCAAAATATTTGATTTGCAGTGAATATATTTCTGAGAATAGCAATGCTTGATAGCTTGTACTTTCTCGGAAAATACACTTATTGGAGATGAGCGAAAGAGAGAGACTCCCACCTGACCATAAGATCTTACACTCTCTAGTCCTGTGACTATAATAGCTTATGCTCAACAGATGAAAGAGACTTACCCAGTGACCTTGGAGATGGAAAATCACTTTGCTGAACAAATTGCGCTTCACAAGAAACCACTGATCTGTACTGGCCCAGGGACTGACCAACTTTGCTCATTGAATCATTGAATGATAACCCACTAGATGTCATAGCTATAGGGCATTATGGGGAAGCCCATATGGTCACACAAAAAGACATTATCTCACTCTCTGATGCTTCAACAGAATGCTGTCGGGCAAGTTTTGTTTTGGAAATTATGAATCAAATTTCAAAGTGCTTAAATTTTTTTGAAATCGCAAATTTCATGAATTAAGTCTAGAACACGACTCTCTGCAGACCAATTCACTCATCTCAACCAGCGACATCCAATTCTTCATAACTTCACATAAACAAATAGCACAAGTAAGTGCAAAACTTGTAATATACAGTATACTGAATATATCATTGCAGAAAAAATGTCTCTATCAGATTGAATTTCCTGTTTTCTCTGCCTTCTGCAGGGATGGACATACTGCATGTGCAGACGGTGAAGCTACACTGGGGCCCGGAGGCAGAGGGGAGCTCATGCATGCATGGCAGCTATTAATGAGGGCAATCTGGCCTGTTTCTCTGACCTCTGGCCAGATTTCCCTCATGTAGGGAGCAGCGTCTGTCTGGCCTGGCGGGGTACCGGGGATTCCCCCAGTGGGCCTGGGAAGGAGAGAAGAAGCAGAAGAAGAAAAAAAAAAAAGTTTGCGGTTTTAAGGGGAGTGAGATCTTTAAAAGCACAGGCCGCCGCTATGTGCAGGGATGCACGCTCGCAGCGTTCATTACCTGAACCTCTGCAGCGCACGTCCCGATCTATACTAGCAAGAGTGCGCCCGGCATACGAGGTCAGTGTCATGCGCGGGGAACACACATTCACCAGCCTCTGCTATGTCGGCGGCCATTTTAGTATGAGCATGCCGACATGCAGATGATGAGGAGGACGAGGACGCCGGGAGCGCAGGCAGGTAAGAGCAATGTTTTTTTTTTACTTCTTTCTCTCATACGGGGAAGGGTCCAGGATGGATATATAAACAAGGGAAGGGGCCAGGATGGATATATATGGGGGAAGGGGCCAGGGTGGATATATACACAGGGGGAAGGGGCCAGGATGGATATATATATACAGGGGAAGGGGCCAGGATGGATACACATATATAAGGGAAGGGGCCAGGATGGATATAAATACAGGGGAAGAGGCAAGGATGGAGATATATATATATACTAGCTGAAGAGCCCGGCGCTGTACGGGCATAGTAACTAACTGTGGTTAGCTATAACAAATTATAATTATCTTCCATCCCATAGTCCCGTGCCCATATACCCATCATACATATCCACGATCCCATAGGCCCGTGCCCATATGCCCATCATACATATCCTCCATACCATAGTCGAGTGCCCATATACCCATCACACATCCTCCATCCCATAGTCCCATGACCATATACCCATCATACATATTCTCCATCCCATAATCCCATGCCCATATACCCATCATACATATTCACCATGCCATAGTCGAGTGCCCATATACCCATCACACATCCTTCATCTCATAGTGCAATGCCCATATACCCATCATACATATCCTCCCTCCCATAGTCCAGTGCCCATATACCCATCACACATCCTCCATCTCCTAGTCAACCATTATGACATCATAATGAGCGGCGGGGCTTGCAACCTATGATGACATCAGTGTCGCCAGGGCAATCATTGTTACATCATAATGAGGGGCGGGGCTTGAGGCGCACATACTTTTTCCCCAGTACGTAGACAAGGGCAAAATTGTTTGGTGAATTGGAACGCGCAGGGTTAAAATTTCACCTCACAACATAGCTTAGGATGCTCTTGGGGTCCAGACGTGTGACTGTGCCAAATTTTGTGGCTGTAGCTACGACGGTGCGGATGCCTATCCCGGACATACACACGCACACACACATACACACAAACATACACACTTTGAGCTTTATATATTAGATAATGGAAGGGGCCAGGATGGATATATATATAAGGGAAGGGGCCAGGATGGATATATATATGAGGGAAGGGGTCAGGATGGATAAATATATGGGGGAAGGGGCCAGGATAGATATATACTCAGGGGAATGGGCCACGATAGATATATATACGGGGGGGAAGGGGCCAGGCTGGATATATATACAGGTGAAGGGGCCCAGGATGGATATATATATAAGAGAAGGGGCCAGGATGGATATATATATAAGAGAAGGGGCTAGGATGAATATATATATACAAGAGAAGGGGCCAGGATGGATATGTATAAAAAGAAGGGGTCAGGATATATATATATATATATATATATATATATATATATATATATATATATATATATATACAGTGGGGCAAAAAAGTATTAGGTCAGTCAGCAATAGTGCAAGTTCCACCACTTAAAAAGATGAGAGGCGTCTGTAATTTACATCATAGGTAGACCTCAACTATGGGAGACAAACTGAGAAAAAAAAATCCAGAAAATCACATTGTCTGTTTTTTTTCATTTTATTTGCATATTATGGTGGAAAATAAGTATTTGGTCAGAAACAAAATTTCATATCAAAACTTTGTGATATATCCTTTGTTGGCAATGACAGAGGTCAAACGTTTTCTGTAAGTCTTCACAAGGTTGCCACACACTGTTGTTGGTATGTTGGCCCATTCCTCCATGCAGATCTCCTCTAGAGCAGTGATGTTTTTGGCTTTTCGCTTGGCAACACAGACTTTCAACTCCCTCCAAAGGTTTTCTATAGGGTTGAGATCTGGAGACTGGCTAGGCCACTCCAGGACCTTGAAATGCTTCTTACGAAGCCACTCCTTCGTTGCCCTGGCGGTGTGCTTTGGATCATTGTCATGTTGAAAGACCCAGCCACGTTTCATCTTCAATGCCCTTGCTGATGGAAGGAGGTTTGCACTCAAAATCTCATGATACATGGCCCCATTCATTCTTTCATGTACCCGGATCAGTCGTCCTGGCCCCTTTGCAGAGAAACAGCCCCAAAGCATGATGTTTCCACCACCATGCTTTACAGTAGGTATGGTGTTTGATGGATGCAACTCAGTATTCTTTTTCCTCCAAACACGACAAGTTGTGTTTCTACCAAACAGTTCCAGTTTGGTTTCATCAGACCATAGGACATTCTCCCAAAACTCCTCTGGATCATCCAAATGCTCTCTAGCAAACTTCAGACGGGGCCGGACATGTACAGGCTTAAGCAGTGGGACACGTCTGGCACTGCAGGATCTGAGTCCATGGTGGCGTAGTGTGTTACTTATGGTAGGCCTTGTTACATTGGTCCCAGCTCTCTGCAGTTCATTCAATAGGTCGCCCCGCGTGGTTCTGGAATTTTTGCTCACCGTTCTTGTGATCATTCTGACCCCACGGGGTGGGATTTTGTGTGGAGCACCAGATCGAGGGAGATTATCAGTGGTCTTGTATGTCTTCCATTTTCTAATTATTGCTCCCACAGATGATTTCTTCACTCCAAGCTGGTTGGCTATTGCAGATTCAGTCTTCCCAGCCTGGTGCAGGGCTACAATTTTGTTTCTGGTGTCCTTTGACAGCTCTTTGGTCTTCACCATAGTGGAGTTTGGAGTCAGACTGTTTGAGGGTGTGCACAGGTGTCTTTTTATACTGATAACAAGTTTAAACAGGTGCCATTACTACAGGTAATGAGTGGAGGAAAGAGGAGACTCTTAAAGAAGAAGTTACAGGTCTGTGAGAGCCAGAAATCTTGATTGCTTGTTTCTGACCAAATACTTATTTTCCACCATAATATGCAAATAAAATGAAAAAAAAAAACAGACAATGTGATTTTCTGGATTTTTTTTTCTCAGTTTGTCTCCCATAGTTGAGGTCTACCTATGATGTAAATTACAGACGCCTCTCATCTTTTTAAGTGGTGGAACTTGCACTATTGCTGACTGACTAAATACTTTTTTGCCCCACTGTATATATATATATATATATATATATAAGGGCAGGGGCCAGGATGGCTATATATACGGGGGGAAGGGGACAGGATGCATATATATACGGGGGAAGGGGCCAGGAAGGAAATATACATGGGGGAAGGGGCCAGGATGGATATATATATATATGTGGGAAGGGGCCCAGGATATATATATGGGGAAGGGGCCAGGATGGATATATATATATATGGGGGAAGGGGCCCAGGATATATCTAATATATAAAGCTCAAAGTGTGTATGTATGTGTGTATGTGTGTATATCCGGGATAGGCATCCGAACCGTCGCAGCTGCAGCCACAAAATTTGGCACAGTCGCACGTCTGGACCCCGAGATCGTCCTAAGCTGTGTTGTGAGGCGAAATTTTAACCCTGCGCGTTCCAATTTACCAAACAATTTTGCCCCTATCTACATACTGGGGAAAAAAAAGTGTGTGCGCGTCAAGCCCCGCTCCTCATTATGATGTCATAATGCCCCTATTTGCATAATGGGCAAACAGTGTGTGCGTATCAAGCCCCTCCCCTAATTATGATGTCACAATGGTTGCCATGGCGACGCTGATATCATCATAGGTTGCAAGCCCCGCCGCCGCTCATTATGATGTCATAATGGTTGACTATGGGATGGAGGATGTGTGATGGGTATATGGGCACTAGACTATGGGATGGAGGATATATATGACGGGTATATGGGCACGGGACCATGGGATGGAGGATATGTATGATGGGTATATGGGCACTGGACTATGGGATGGAGGATATGTATGATGGGTATATGGGCATGGGACAATGGCATGGAGGATGTGTGATGGGTATATGGGCACTGGACTATGGGATGGAGGATATGTATGACGGGTATATGGGCATGGGACTATGGGATGGCGGATATGTATGATGGGTATATGGGCACAGGACTATGGGATGGAGGATATGTATGATGGGTATATGGGCACGGGACAATGGCATGGAGGATGTGTGATGGGTATATGGGCACTGGACTATGGGATGGAGGATATGTATGACGGGTATATGGGCACGGGACCATGGGATGGAGGATATGTATGATGGGTATATGGGCACTGGACTATGGGATGGAGGATATGTATGATGGGTATATGGGCACGGGACAATGGCATGGAGGATGTGTGATGGGTATATGGGCACTGGACTATGGGATGGAGGATATGTATGACGGGTATATGGGCATGGGACTATGGGATGGCGGATATGTATGATGGGTATATGGGCACAGGACTATGGGATGGAGGATATGTATGATGGGTATATAGGCATGGGACTATGAGATGAAGGACGTGTGATGGGTATATGGGCACGGGACTAAGATAAAATAATCCTTTAATCATCCCACCATGGGGAAATTCAGAGCATTACAGCAGCAAGACAGGAACAAGTACAGATACAGATGCATAAAGGCATTACATTGACAGTAGGTAGGTACATATGTGAAAAAAAAAGATATAACCGGACTATCACAACTTTGGATCTATCATGTCACTGTTAGGGTCGTTCTCCGTTTTGGACATTGCTGGTTATACAGCCTAACTGCAGCAGGAAGGAAGGACTTTTGATAGCGCTCCCTTTCACATTTAGGATGAAGTAGCCGGTCACTGACAGTACTGCACATCTTTGTCACGGTCTCATGCATGGGATGGGAATCATTCTGCACCATGTAGCTCACCTTGGCCAGTATCCTCCTGTTGCCTACTTCCTGAACTGGATCAAGGGGGCATCCCAGGACAGAGCTGGCCCTTCTAATCAGTTTGTCCAGCCTATTCCTGTCCCTGGTTGATATGCCACTACCCCAACACGCCACACCAAAGAAGATGACTGATGCCACAACAGAGTTGAAGAAGCATGCAAGGAGTGCCCCCCTAACTCCGAAGGCTCTCAGCCTTCTGAGCAGATCAAGCCTACTGTGGCCCTTCCTGTACACTGCATCCAAGTGATGGGCCCAGTCAAGCTTATTATTGAGGATCACACCAAGGTAGTTATAGGTGTCGACTATCTCAATGTCATTTCCCTGAATGTTCACCACTACCGGTGGATTTTTTCCCTTGCGAAAGTCCACCACCAATTCCTTGGTCTTTCCGGAATTAATCCTAAGTTGGTTCCTCTGATACCACTCCACAAAAGCTTGGTTAGTATCTCTGTACTCCCTTTCATCTCCTCCTGTGATGAGGATCTCCTCCTGTGATGAGGAGGATGCGTTATGGGTATATGGGCACGGGACTATGGGATGGAGGATGTGTGATGTGTATTTGGGCACGGGACTATGGGATGGAGGATATGTATGATGGGTATATGGGCATGGGACTATGGGATGGAGGATATGTATGACGAGTATATGGGCATGGGACTATGGGATGGCGGATATGTATGATGGGTATATGGGCACGGGACTATGGGATGGTGGCGACGCTGATTCATCATAGGTTGCAACCCCGCCGCTCATTATGATGTCATAATGGTTGACTATGGGATGGAGGATGTGTGATGGGTATATGGGCACTGGACTATGGGATGGAGGATGTGTGATGGGTATATGGGCATGGGAATATGGGATGGAGGATGTGTGATGGGTATATGGGCACTGGACTATGGGATGGAGGATATGTATAATGGGTATATGGCCACGAGACTATGGGATGGAGGATGTGTGATGGGTATATGGGCACTGGACAATGGGATGGAGGATGTGTGATGGGTATATGGGCACTGGACTATGGGATGAAGGATATGTATGATGGGTATATGGGCACGGGACAATGGGATAGAGGATGTGTGATGGGTATATGGGCACTGGACTATGGGATGGAGGATATGTATGATGGGTATATAGGCATGGGACTATGAGATGAAGGACATGTGATGGGTATATGGGCATGGGACTAAGATAAGATAATCCTTTAATTGTCCCACCATGGGGAAATTCAGAGCATTACAGCAGCAAGGCAGGAACAAGTACAGATACAGATGCATAAAGGCATTACATTGACAGTAGGTAGGTACATATGTGAAAAAAAAAGATATAACCGGACTATCACAACTTTGGATCTATCATTTCACTGTTAGGGTCGTTCTCCGTTTTGGACAGTGCTGGTTATACAGCCTAACTGCAGCAGGAAGGAAGGACTTTTGATAGCGCTACCTCTCACATTTAGGATGAAGTAGTCGGTCACTGACAGTACTGCACATCTTTGTCACTGTCTCATGCATGGGATGGGAATCATTCTGCACCATGTAGCTCACCTTGGCCAGTATCCTCCTGTTGCCTACTTCCTGAACTGGATCAAGGGGGCATCCCAGGACAGAGCTGGCCCTTCTAATCAGTTTGTCCAGCCTATTCCTGTCCCTGGTTGATATGCCACTACCCCAACACGCCACACCAAAGAAGATGACTGATGCCACAACAGAGTTGAAGAAGCATGCAAGGAGTGCCCCCCTAACTCCGAAGGCTCTCAGCCTTCTGAGCAGATCAAGCCTACTGTGGCCCTTCCTGTACACTGCATCCAAGTGATGGGCCCAGTCAAGCTTATTACTGAGGATCACACCAAGGTACTTATAGGTGTCAACTATCTCAATGTCATTTCCCTGAATGTTCACCACTACCGGTGGATTTTTTCCCTTGCGAAAGTCCACCACCAATTCCTTGGTCTTCCCAGAATTAATCCTAAGGTGGTTCCTCTGACACCACTCCACAAAAGCTTGGTTAGTATCTCTGTACTCTCTTTCATCTCCTCCTGTGATGAGGAAGATGCGTGATGGGTATATGGGCACGGGACTATGGGATGGAGGATGTGTGATGGGTATATGGGCACGGGACTATGAGATGGAGGATATGTATGACGTGCATATGGGCATGGGACTATGGGATGGCGGATATGTATGATGGGTATATGAGCACGGGACTATGGGATGGTGGCGACGCTGATTCATCATAGGTTGCAACCCCCGCCGCTCATTATGATGTCATAATGGTTGACTATGGGATGGAGGATGTGTGATGGGTATATGGGCACTGGACTATGGGATGGAGGATGTGTGATGGGTATATGGGCACTGGACTATGGGATAGAGGATATGTATGACGGGTATATGGGCACGGGACTGTGGGATGGAGGATATGTATGATGGGTATATGGGCACTAGACTATGGGATGAAGGATATGTATGATGGGTATATGGGCACGGGACAATGGGATGGAGGATGTGTGATGGGTATATGGGCACTGGACTATGGGACGGAGGATATGTTTGACGGGTATATGGGCACGGGACTATGGGATGGCGGATATGTATGATGGGTATATGGGCACAGGACTATGGGATGGAGGATATGTATGATGGGTATATAGGCATGGGACTACGAGATGAAGGATGTGTGATGGGTATATGGGCACTGGACTATGGGATGGAGGATATGTATGAAGGGTATATGGGCACGGGACAATGGGATGGCGGATATGTATATGGGCACGTGACTATGGGATGGAGGATGTGTATGACGGGTATATGGGCACGGGACTATGAGATGGCGGATATGTATGATGTTTATATGGGCACAGGACTATGGGATGGAGGATAATAATAATAATCTTTATATAGCGCTAACATATTCCGCAGCGCTTTACAGTTTGCACACATTTTCATCACTGTCCCCGATGAGGCTCACAATCTAAATTCCCTATCAGTATGTCTTTAGAGTGTGGGAGGAAACCGGAGTACCCGGAGGAAACCCACGCAAACACGGGGAGAACATACAAACTCCTTGCAGATGTTGTCCTTGGTGGGATTCGAACCCAGGACCCCAGCGCTGCAAGGCTGCAGTGCTAACCACTGAGCCACCGTGCTGCCCATGGAGGATATGTATGATGGGTTTATGGGCATGGGGCTATGAGATGGAAAATATGTATGATGGGTATATGGGCATGGGACTATGGGATGGAGGATGTGTGATGGGTATATGGGCACTCGACTATGGGATGGAGGATATGTATGATGGGTATATGGGCACGGGCCTATGGGATTGTGGCTATGTATGATGGGTATATGGGCACGGGACTATGGGATGGAGGATAATTATAATTTGCTATAACTAACTACAGTTAGTTACAATGCCCGGGCATATGGGTATATCGGCATGGGACTGTGACGGGGTATACGACAGAGCAAGAAGGGACAACAGGCCGAGGGACGATCCAGCAAGATTTATTAAGGCAGGGAGCATACAACATCAAATATCCATAATGCCCTTGGAGTCCATGAGAAGTCCACAATAAGCCAACACAATTGAAACAAATCCGGGCACCTCACGATAGTCCTTGTGCCAGATACGATGACAATAATCCTTGCAATAGTCCACAGGATTCCACACAATCCCACGGACATCACGAGATGGCCTCAACTCAGTTCGTGACTTCTTCCACGTCCGTACTCAAATCACAACTGAACTTAAAACAAGAATGTATTGTCAGGGCTCTTGGGATCAGTCCATCTGAAGGGGTGTAGGGGTCACACCTACTATTCAATGGTTTGGTCCATCAGAAGATTCTAGAAATGTAAGGGCTCCACTGAGTCTACAGGATGTGTATTGTAGGTTATCTTCTGCTTAGGAAAACAATAGCCAAAGTTCCACTAGTTGTTGACACAAGCCTAAATTAGATTATGGTTAATTTACAGCAAATACAACCAGAGAAAAGTTAAATGACATATTATACAAAATACAGGACAGGGCAAAACTACAAATCATGACAATCCCTTCCCCTCCCAATTTGTGTAAGTACTAGGGACCTCTACAGGTCGCTTGTTAAGTACACACAGGCATGGATGACCAGACTCAGGGCTCCTCCTGCCTGGACAGACCATCTGCATTTTGGTGTTGGCTGCCTCTTTTATACTGTATGGTAAAGTTTTAGGGCTGCAGAGCCAGACTCCATCGTAGTAAGCGTCCATTGTCCCCAGAGACTTGGTTCAGCCAGGTGAGGGGATTGTGATCAGTAATGACAGTGAATTCTCATCCATACAGATACGGCCTTAGTTTCCTAAGGGCCCACACTACAGCCAGACATTCTTTTTCGACATTTGCAAGGCCACTTCTTGGTCCAGCAGTTTCCTGCTAAGGTAGGCGATGGGGTGTTCGTCCCCAGCTGTACTCACCTGGCTGAGGACAGCTCCCAGTCCATAAGCAGAGGCGTCCGTCTGCACAATGAATCACCTCTTGTAATCTGGAGCAGCCAGAACAGGGTCGCAGACCAGGACGTCCTTCAGCCAGTTAAAAGCCTCATCACAGGCTGGAGTCCAGATCACCAGCCGGGGCATCATTTTCTTCGTCAGGTCGGTACGAGGCTTGGCCACAGTGCTGAAATGAGAAACAAATTTTCGGTAATAACTGGCAGTGCCCAAAAAAGCCATAACTTGTTTCTTAGTTTGGGGTACAGGCCAGTCTCTACTAGCATGGATTTTGGCAGGTTCAGGACGGAGCTTCCCTCCTCCTACTCTATGCCCTAGGTACTGGACTTCACCCATCCCCAATTGGCATTTATCGGGTCGAATGGTTAGGCCGACTGCAAGAATCAGGTCAAGAATAATGGCTACTTGATTCAGATGTTCCTCCCACGTCTGGCTGAAGATGGCGATATCATCCAAGTAGGCACAAGCAAACTCACCACATCCCCGGAGGATCTGGTCCACTATTCTCTGGAAGGTTGCCGGGGCATTCTTCATTCCAAAAGGCATGCTTAGAAATTCATACAGACCAAAGGGGGTTATAAAAGCGGACCGTTCTCTCCCTTCCTCCGTGATCGGGATTTGCCAGTATCTCTTACTGAGATCCAAGGTAGTGACATATCGGGACCCAGCCAGTCGGTCTAGAAGTTCGTCAATACGGGGCATTGGGTAAGGATCGCTGACGGTATGGTCGTTTAGTCATCGATAGTCCACACAAAATCGAGTACTCCGATGCTTCTTGGGTACTAACACCACAGGGGAGGCCCAAGGGCTATGGGAGGCCTGGATTACCCCAAGCTGTAACATCTCCTCCAGTTCGTGCTGCATGGTGTTTCGAACAGATTCAGGTACCCGGTAAGGAGCCTGTTGTATGGGACGGATACCCTGAGTGTCCACATGATGTTGGGTGACGGTGGTTCGACCTGGTTGGGATGAAAAAGCAGCCCGTCTCAGTTGAAGCACTCCCAGCATCTGGTTTTTCTGCAAGGAATCCAGGTGATCTCCCAGAGGAACCTGTTCCACAGTGGATGGGGCTCTCGCTGCTTCCACGAGATCAGGTAGGGAGTCCTCATCCTCTTGACCGTCTTCTGAAGCTAGCCGACAGCTTGCTATCATTGGAAGGTTCCGGTCATGGTACTCCTTAATCATATTCACATGGACAGTCTTTTGTCTTAGCCCCTGATCATCTAAAGCAAGAAGATAATTAGCATCATTTAGTTTTCTGAGAACCCGGAAGGGACCCTCCCATGTTGTCTGCAGTTTATTCTGCCAATGGGGAACAATCATTAAGACCTGTTGTCCTTCTACAAATGCCTGATAGCGTGCTTTACGGTCATACCATGTATTCTGTCTGGTTTGAGCCATACGCACATGACTCTGGGCTAAACTAGCGAGTTGAGCCAGGGTTTCTCGCAGCTTTAGGACATAAGGGACAACAGGGGCACCTGTATCTTCAACTTGTCCCTCTCAATATTCTTTTAGCAGGGTTAAGGGTCCTCGCACCTTTCTTCCATAGAGTAGTTCAAAGGGGGAAAACCCGGTGGACTCCTGGGGAACTTCCCGAGAGGCAAACAAGAGATGGGGTAGGTACTTCTCCCAGTTTGAATCTCTGTCAGTGAAGGCCCTCAGCATATTCTTCAGAGTGCCATTGAATCATTCACAAAGTCCATTTGTTTGGGGATGATATGGGGTCTTTCGGATCGCTCGTACTCCACAGGTGCGCCACAGACACTGGACCAGCTCTGACATGAACTGGGAGCCTTGGTCTGACAAGATCTCACTGGGGAATCCTACTCTGGTGAAAATGGTAACCAGGGCCTCGGCCACCTTGGCTGCAGAAATACCTGACAAGGCCACAGCTTCTGGATATCGGGTGGCATAGTCCACAACAGTGAGAATGTACTGCTTTCCAGATTTACTTGGTTTAGCCAGAGGTCCAATGATATCGACATCTACTCTTTGAAAGGGTTCCTCTATTATACTGAGCGGTTGCAGGGGTGCCTTTGGGTGATCTCCGGGTCGCCCTCTACGCTGACATAAGTCGCAAGTTTGGCAGAAATGCGCTACGGCTTGGGAAATCCCAGGCCAATAGAAAGATTGAGTCAATCATCTCTCAGTGCGGGTTTTGCCTTGATGGCCAGCAGTAGGAATGTCATGAGCAAGATATAATAGGGGAATTCTGTATTTCTGAGGAACAATCAGCTGTTTGCTTTAAGTCCAGGGCTTATCTAGGAAGTCAGCCTTTTTAACCCGATACAGAAGTCCATTTTCTCTGATAATTCTTTCCCCGTTCTCCCCCAACTGCCCTATCTCAGCTCGAGCTCTAAAACTAGCTAGGGTGGGGTCAGTGTCTACCTCTTGTCTAAACTGAACTTTATCCCAAGTGACACTCACATTGTCCCCACAAGAAGAATCACTCACCGGCTGTGACGGCAGTTCTGGTGGCCTCATTTCCATGGATGGGTTGTACACGTCCACATTTGCTGCTCTCTTGGCTTGACTTCTGGTTACCGCACCGACAAAGTGGAAATGAAGATTTCCCACATAATTTCCTAGAAGAACGTCCGCAGCGAGGCTGCTCATCACACCGACCATGCATTGTTTTGCCCCAAAGTCATAATCCAGGGTCACACTCGCTCTTGGAATATATCTCTGGGTACCTCCAGCCAATTCAATGGCAATTCCTGGTCCCTTTTGAATTGCTTCTGGTTGAATTACTCGAGGATCGGCTATGGTGAGAAAAGCCCCAGTGTCACGGAAGCCAACAACTTTTTGGCCATCCAGCATGACCTCCTGTAGATGTTTGTGCTGAAGATCAGAAGAACAGGTGGCTGGGGCTCGCACCCCACAGACTCCGGGTAGGGGAGCCAGGATATCAGAGTCACTTGGCAAGTCATCAGGGACTGAATCCAGCTCTTCTCCTGGTGAGGGTGTCTGTTGGTAATGAACAGGCAAAGGCGGTCTGTAGCTCTCCTGCCTCTGAACACCTGGACATTGGAATTGCAGATGCCCAGGCTGCCCACATCTATAACATCTGCGCTCTGGGATTCTTCCTCCACGTCGTAGTCCCGAAGGTGGAGCAGGAGTAATGCGAGGCACAGTCACACGAAGGTCACCATGAGCTGATGGTCTAGTGGGATGGTGAATATTGGAGGCCGAAGGACCAGGGGCCGCCAGCGTTGGGGGGCTGATAGTTTTTTTCTCACTGAGTAGTAGTTTTTTCCACTGAGGCTTGATGGTGAGAGCCTCATCAGCTAGAGCTGCAGCTTCCTCCACAGTGGCTGGTCTCCTTTTATGCACCCATTCCCGGATCTCAGCGGGGCACTTGAAGTAAAACTGCTCTTTTAGGATGACTTGGAGGAAGGTCTCCCAAGTTAAGGCCTCCTCTCCCTCCAGCCAGCGATGACATATTTGTTTGAGTCTGTGGGCATACATCTTGAAGGACACTTCCTCATCACAGGCTAAAGTACGGAACTGGGTCCTGTAAGTGTCTGGGGTCACATCATAATGTTCTAGAATAGTCTGTTTAATCTCAGCATAATTACAGTTCCACCGAGGGTCCATAGCTCTATAGGCTGCGGCCGCTCCACCCTCTAAGAGCCCCACCAGATGTCGGACTCGCTCCCTTTCCGGGACTTCCATTAATCGACACTGATGCTCAAAGTCCTGGAAGAAGCCCTCAATGTCACCTGAAGCCTCATAAAAAGGCTTGAAGTCTTTGCAGGACACTCTGGGGAGTTCCCTCATGGTGGGAGCTGGAGTTACAGTCTGTCTGGAGCTTCTAGCTGCTTCCACAGCGAGCTGCCTCTCCAGCAATGCCCTCTCTTGAGCTCTATGAATTGCCTCCCTCTTATCTTCTATGGTAGCCTCTTCTCCCAGCAATGCCAACTCCTCCTCGTACCACACAACCCACTGACTTTTTTGGGTATTTACCTCCGGCTGCAGTCTTTCCTCCGCTTGTTGTGGGGATCCTTCCTCAGTGTCATCTTGCAGGCGAACTCTTTCCAAAGCCTCAATCAGCTGCTCCTTGGAGAGTCCCTTGTAGCTGACTCCCAGTTCACAGGCCTTTGTTTGTAGGTTCACCACAGTCCAGTTCTTGTACTCTGCGGTGCTGGTTCCAGATGTTGATGGGCCGTTGTCATCCATTCCTTCTGCTCTAATCCCAGCGCTGCCAACCAGTTTGTGACGGGGTATACGACAGAGCAAGAAGGGACAACAGGCCGAGGGACGATCCAACGAGATTTATTAAGGCAGGGAGCATACAACATCAAATATCCATAATGTCCTTGGAGTCCATGAGAAGTCCACAATAAGTCCACACAATGGAAACAAATCCGGGCGCCTCACGATAGTCCTTGTGCCAGATACGATGACAATAATCCTTGCAATAGTCCACAGGATTCCACACAATCCCACGGACATCACGAGATGGCCTCAACTCAGTTTGTGACTTCTTCCACGTCCGCACTCAAATCACAACTGAACTTAAAACAAGAATGTATTGTCAGGGCTCTTGAGATCAGCCCATCTGAAGGGGGGTAGGGGTCACACCTACTATTCAATGGTTTGGTCCATCAGAAGATTCTAGAAATGTAAGGGCTCCACTGAGTCTACAGGATGTGTATTGTAGGTTATCTTCTGCTTAGGAAAACAATCACCAAAGTTCCACTAGTTGTTGACACAAGCCTAAATTAGATTATGGTTAATTTACAGCAAATACAACCAGAGAAAAGTTAAATGACATATTATACAAAATACAGGACAGGGCAAAACTACAAATCATGACAATCCCTTCCCCTCCCAATTTGTGTAAGTACTAGGGACCTCTACAGGTCGCTTGTTAAGTACACACAGGCATGGATGACCAGACTCAGGGCTCCTCCTGCCTGGACAGACCATCTGCATTTTGGTGTTGGCTGCCTCTTTTATACTGTATGGTAAAGTTTTAGGGCTGCAGAGCCAGACTCCATCGTAGTAAGCGTCCATTGTCCCCAGAGACTTGGTTCAGCCAGGTGAGGGGATTGTGATCAGTAATGACAGTGAATTCTCATCCATACAGATACGGCCTTAGTTTCCTAAGGGCCCACACTACAGCCAGACATTCTTTTTCGACATTTGCAAGGCCACTTCTTGGTCCAGCAGTTTCCTGCTAAGGTAGGCGATGGGGTGTTCGTCCCCAACTGTATTCACCTGGCTGAGGACAGCTCCCAGTCCATAAGCAGAGGCGTCCGTCTGCACAATGAATCACCTCTTGTAATCTGGAGCAGCCAGAACAGGGTCGCAGACCAGGACGTCCTTCAGCCAGTTAAAAGCCTCATCACAGGCTGGAGTCCAGATCACCAGCCGGGGCATCATTTTCTTCGTCAAGTCGGTACGAGGCTTGGCCACAGTGCTTAAATGAGAAACAAATTTTCGGTAATAACTGGCAGTGCCCAAAAAAGCCATAACTTGTTTCTTAGTTTGGGGTACAGGCCAGTCTCTACTAGCATGGATTTTGGCAGGTTCAGGACGGAGCTTCCCTCCTCCTACTCTATGCCCTAGGTACTGGACTTCACCCATCCCCAATTGGCATTTATCGGGTCGAATGGTTAGGCCGGCTGCAAGAATCAGGTCAAGAATAATGGCTACTTGATTCAGATGTTCCTCCCACGTCTGGCTGAAGATGGCGATATCATCCAAGTAGGCACAAGCAAACTCACCACATCCCCGGAGGATCTGGTCCACTATTCTCTGGAAGGTTGCCGGGGCATTCTTCATTCCAAAAGGCATGCTTAGAAATTCATACAGACCAAAGGGGGTTATAAAAGCGGACCGTTCTCTCCCTTCCTCCGTGATCGGGATTTGCCAGTATCTCTTACTGAGATCCAAGGTAGTGACATATCGGGACCCAGCCAGTCGGTCTAGTAGTTCGTCAATACGGGGCATTGGGTAAGGATCGCTGACGGTATGGTCGTTTAGTCATCGATAGTCCACACAAAATCGAGTACTCCGATGCTTCTTGGGTACTAACACCACAGGGGAGGCCCAAGGGCTATGGGAGGCCTGGATTACCCCAAGCTGTAACATCTCCTCCAGTTCGTGCACAAAATTTGGCACAGTCACACGTCTGGACCCCGAGAGCGTCCTAAGCTATGTTGTGAGGCGAAATTTTAACCCCACGCGTTCCAATTCACCAAACAGTTTTTCCCCTATCTACATACTGGGGAAAAAGTGTGTGCGCGTCAAGCCCCACCCCTCATTATGATGGCATAATGCCCCTATTTGCATAATGGGGAAACAGTGTGTGTGTATCAAGCCCCGCCCCCCATTATGATGTCACAATGGTTGCCATGGCGACGCTGATGTCATCATAGGTTGCAAGCCCCGCCGCCGCTCATTATGATGTCATAATGGTTGACTATGGGATGGAGGATGTGTGATGGGTATATGGGCACTGGACTATGGGATGGCGGATATGTATATGGGCACGGGACTATAGGATGGAGGATGTGTGATGGGTATATGGGCACTGGACTATGGGATGGAGGATATGTATGACGGGTATATGGACACGGGACTATGAGATGGCGGACATGTATGATGGGTATATGGGCACGGGACTATGGGATAGAAGATATGTATGATGGATATATGGGCACGGGACTATGGGATGGAGGATATGTATGATGGGTATATGGGCATGGGACTATGAGATGAAGGATGTGTGATGGGTATATGGGCACGGGACTATGGGATGGCGGATATGTATGATGGATATATGGGCATGGGACTATGGGATGGAGGATATGTATGATGGGTATATGGGCATGGGACTATGGGACGGAGGATATGTATGATGGGAATATGGGCATGGGACTATGGGATGGAGGATATGTATGATGGGTATATGGGCACGGGCCTATGGGATGGAGGATGTGTGATGGGTATACGGGCACTGGACTATGGGATTGAGGATATGTATGATGGGTATATGGGCACGGGACTATGGGATGGCGGATATGTATGATGAGTATATGGGCACGGGACTATGGGATGGCGGATATGTATATGGGCACCGAACTATGGGATGGAAGATGTGTGATGGGTATATGGGCACTGGACTATGGGATGGAGGATATGTATGATGGGTATGTGGGCACGGGACTATGGGATGGCGGATATGTATGATGGGTATATGGGCACAGGACTATGGGATAGAGGATATGTATGATGTGTATATGGGCATGGGACTATGAGATGAAGGATGTGTGATGGGGATATGGGCTCTCAACTATGGGATGGCGGATATGTATGATGGGTATATGGGCACGAGACTATGGGATGGAGGATATGTATGATGGGTATATGGGCATAGGACTATGGGATGGAGGATATGTATGATGGGTATATGGTATGGGCCTATGGGATGGAGGATGTGTGATGGGTATATGGGCACTGGACTATGGGATGGAGGATATGTATGACGGGTATATGGGCACGGGACTATGGGATGGCGGATATGTATGATGGGTATATGGGCACGGGACTATGGGATAGAGGATATGTATGATGTGTATATGGGCATGGGACTATGAGATGAAGGATGTGTGATGGGGATATGGGCTCTCAACTATGGGATGGCGGATATGTATGATGGGTATATGGGCACGAGACTATGGGATGGAGGATATGTATGATAGGTATATGGGCATAGGACTATGGGATGGAGGATATGTATGATGGGTATATGGTATGGGCCTATGGGATGGAGGATGTGTGATGGGTATATGGGCACGGGACTATGGGATGGCGGATATGTATATGGGCATGGGACTATGGGATGGAGGATGTGTGATGGGTATATGGGCACTGGACTATGGGATGGAGGATATGTATGACGGGTATATGGGCACGGGACTATGGGATGGCGGATATGTATGATGGGTATATGGGCATGGGACTATGAGATGAAGGATGTGTGATGGGTATATGAGCACTTGACTATGGGATGGCGAATATGTATGATGGGTATATGGGCATGGGCCTATGGGATGGTGGATATGTATGATGGGTATGTGGGCATGGGACTATGGGATGGAGGATATGTATGATGGGTATATGGGCACGGGCCTATGGGATGGAGGATGTGTGATGGGTATACGGGCACTGGACTATGGGATTGAGGATATGTATGATGGGTATATGGGCACGGGACTATGGGATGGCGGATATGTATGATGAGTATATGGGCACGGGACTATGGGATGGCGGATATGTATATGGGCACTGAACTATGGGATGGAGGATGTGTGAGGGTATATGGGCACTGGATTATGGGATGGAGGATATGTATGATGGGTATGTGGGCACGGGACTATGGGATGGCGGATATGTATGATGGGTATATGGGCACGGGACTATGGGATAGAGGATATGTATGATGTGTATATGGGCATGGGACTATGAGATGAAGGATGTGTGATGGGGATATGGGCTCTCAACTATGGGATGGCGGATATGTATGATGGGTATATGGGCACGAGACTATGGGATGGAGGATATGTATGATGGGTATATGGGCATAGGACTATGGGATGGAAGATATGTATGATGGGTATATGGTATGGGCCTATGGGATGGAGGATGTGTGATGGGTATATGGGCACGGGACTATGGGATGGCGGATATGTATATGGGCATGGGACTATGGGATGGAGGATGTGTGATGGGTATATGGGCACTGGACTATGGGATGGAGGATATGTATGACGGGTATATGGGCACGGGACTATGGGATGGCGGATATGTATGATGGGTATATGGGCACGGGACTATGGGATAGAGGATATGTATGATGTGTATATGGGCATGGGACTATGAGATGAAGGATGTGTGATGGGGATATGGGCTCTCAACTATGGGATGGCGGATATGTATGATGGGTATATGGGCACGAGACTATGGGATGGAGGATATGTATGATGGGTATATGGGCATAGGACTATGGGATGGAGGATATGTATGATGGGTATATGGTATGGGCCTATGGGATGGAGGATGTGTGATGGGTATATGGGCATGGGACTATGGGATGGCGGATATGTATATGGGCATGGGACTATGGGATGGAGGATGTGTGATGGGTATATGGGCACTGGACTATGGGATGGAGGATATGTATGACGGGTATATGGGCACGGGACTATGGGATGGCGGATATGTATGATGGGTATATGGGCATGGGACTATGAGATGAAGGATGTGTGATGGGTATATGAGCACTTGACTATGGGATGGCGAATATGTATGATGGGTATATGGGCATGGGCCTATGGGATGGTGGATATGTATGATGGGTATATGGGCATGGGACTATGGGATGGAGGATATGTATGATGGGTATATGGGCACGGGACTATGGGATGGAGGATGTGTGACGGGTATATGGGCACTGGGCTATGGGATGGAGGATAATTATAATTTGCTATAACTAACCACAGTTAGTTACTATGCCCGGGCAGCGCCGGGCTCTTCAGCTAATATATATATATATATTTATATACAGGGGAAAAGGGTCCAGTATGGATATATATGGAGGAAAAGGCCCACAATATATATATATATATACTAGCTGAAGAGCCCGGCGCTGCCCGGGCATAGTAACTAACTGTGGTTAGTTATAACAAATTATAATAATCCTCCATCCCATAGTCCAGTGCCCATATACCCATCACACATCCACGATCCCATAGGCCCGTGCCCATATACCCATCATACATATCCTCCATCCCATAGTCGAGTGCCCATATACCCATCCTCCATCCAATAGTCCCATGCCCATATACTCATCATACATATTCTCCATCCCATAGTCCCATGCCCATATACCCATCATACATATCCTCCATCCCATAGTCGAGTGCCCATATACCCATCATACATCCTCCATCCCATAGTCGAGTGCCCATATACCCATCACACATCCTCCATCCCATAGTCCCGTGCCCATATACCCGTCATACATAGCCTCCATCCCATAGTCCCGTGCCCATATACTCGTCATAAATATCCTCCATCCCATAGTCCCGTGCCCATATACTCGTCATACATATCTTCCATCCCACAGTCCCGTGCCCATATACCCATCATACATATCCTCCATCCCATAGTCCCGTGCCCTTATACCCGTCATACATATCCTCCATACCATAGTCCCGTGCCCATATACCCATCATGCATATCCTCCATACCATAGTCCCGTGCCCATATACCCGTCATACATATCCTCCATCCCATAGTCCCGTGCCCATATACCCGTCATACATATCCTCCATCCCATAGTCCAGTGCCCATATACCCGTCATACACATCCGCCATCCCATAGTCCCGAGCCCATATACCCGTCATACATATCCTCCATCCCATAGTCCAGTGCCCATATACCCATCACACATCCTCCATCTCATAGTCAACCGTTATGACATCATAATGAGCGGCGGCAGGGCTTGCAACCTATGATGACATCAGCGTCGCCATGGCAACCATTGTGACATCATAATGAGGGGCGGGGCTTGATATGCACACACTGCTTCCCCAGTATGTAGACGGGGCAAAATTGTTTGGTGAATTGGAATGTGCGGGGTTAAAATTTCACCTCACAACATAGCTTAGGACGCTCTCGGGGTCCAGACGTGTGACTGTGCCAAATTTTGTGGCTGTAGCTGCGACGGTGCGGATGCCTATCCCGGACATACACACATACACACACACACACACA
Source organism: Dendrobates tinctorius (assembly GCF_039654945.1). Lineage (NCBI taxonomy): Eukaryota > Metazoa > Chordata > Amphibia > Anura > Dendrobatidae > Dendrobates > Dendrobates tinctorius. The sequence continues at coordinate 24,156,928 of NW_027361693.1, read as the reverse complement.
CACACATACATACATACACACTTTGAGCTTTATATATTAGATATATATACAGGGGGAAGGGGCCCAGGATGGATATATATACGGAGGAAGTGGCCCAGGATGGATATATATACAGGGGGAAGGGGCCCAGGATGGATATCTATACGGGGGAAGGGGCCCAGTATATATAAATATATATTTACAGGGAGAAGGGGCCCAGGATGGATATATATAGTGGGGAAGGGGCCAGGATGGATATATATACAGGGATGGCCAGGATGTATACACATGGGGTCCAGGGGCAGGACAAGGGGCCAGGATGGATACACATACGGGGGGCAGAATGGATTTATGGGGGGCAGGACAAGGGACCAGGATGCATTTATATGGGGAGGCCTGGATGGATATATGGGGGTTAGGATGGATATGGATGGGGGCCAGGATGGATATATGGGTGACGGGCAGGCTAAGGGACCAGGATGGATATATGGGAAGACAGGATGCATATATATGGGGGGCAAAGATGGATTTATGGGGGAGGAAGGCAGGACAAGGGACCAGGATACATATATATGGGGGGACCAGGATGGTTATATTTGGGGGGCAGTACAAGAGACCAGGAAGCATATATATGGGGGGCAGGAAGGATATATGGGGGGCAGTACAAGAGACCAGGAAGCATATATATGGGGTGAGCAGGATGCATATATATGGGGGGCCAGGACATGGGACATATGTGGGCCAGTATGTATAGCTGAGGAAGCGGGATGGATATCTGGGGCCAGGCAGGAAAAGGGACATAGGGGGCCTGGCTGGGGCATATTATAAAATAAAAGGGGCCAGGCTGGGGCTTATTATAAAATAAAGGGGGCCAGGCAGGGGCGTATTATAAAATATAGGGGGCCAGGCTGGGTGAGATTATTAAATAAAGGGGGCCAGGATGAGGGACTTAATTAATGTTCAAGGGCCAGAATGAGGAATATGATATATTAGTTTATGGTGACACGTGGGTAACATAATTTCTTTAGGGTCCAATTAGGGAGGTTATTACTACTGTAATATAATTTACTTTTCAGGAAACTGTTTTCCATGTAGGGAACAAAAGGGAGGTCCTGTTACTGTGTAGAGCGGTACTATGTCGCTTTTCTTCTTCATCTGATGTAGTGTAGAAGTCAGGGTAAAAGTGGGGAACGTGCTCTGGAAGCGATCAGCTATTGATGATGGTGTTATTTTTTGCAGAGACGAGTCCTTGCTGGAAGAAGTGATGGTGGTGTGTGCTGGTTGAAGAAGAAAAGCAAGGATGAAGGACTTTAACTACAGACGTCACTGTTGAGTCAGTGTATTACATGTACACGAAAAAGTAGAAGTCCAGCTCAAGGAACAAAAATTATGAAGCTTTATTGCAAAAATCCAATAAAAACAATTTTTCAAGAAAAGGCTGCTATGTCCATAGAAAGTATACCCCGAATGGATTACTTGGAACAGATCTGCAAAGCACCTGGATGCGTTTCGAACATCTAGTTCTTACCTGAGTTTAAGAACACTAGATGTTCGAAACGCGTCCAGGTGCCTTGCAGATCAGTTCCAAGTAATCCCTTCGGGGTATACTTTCTATGGACATAGCAGCCTTTTCTTGGAAAATTGTTTTTATTGAATCTTTGCAATAAGGCTTCATCATTTTTATTCCTTGAGCTGGACTTCTACTTTTTCTTGGATGTTTCTGACGGTGGAGACTGGTCCGTGCTTGGATTTAATACATCTCATGGAAAACAGGTGGGGTGGATATATATATATACGGGGGAAGGGGCCAGGATGGATATATATATACGGGGGGAAGGGGCCAGGATGGATATATATATAGACTGGAGATGTGGTCAGACATCCCACCTGCAGCTCCATTTTAAAATGGGGATAAGTGTTCTATCAACAATAAAACGTTGCCATTCTTCCAATCGGTGCAGTTTCTAATGGTCGGACCTAAGCGATCACCTATCCTGTGGAGCCTATGGATTGGTGATAACTTGTTTCAACCAAAGAACCGCATTAAGGTAAACTACCATAATTATACATCCCAGTTATGGGTGCACATAGTAGATGTGCAGGAGCCACCTGCGTTTTACAGCCGAAGCTCCACTATAATGGGGATAACAACTGACAGATATTTGCATATAGCTGTAGGGTGGGCCCTTAGAGTCCATTCCCCTGGTGGGCCCCAGACACCCCAGTCTGACCCTGGTAGGGAGCAATCCCTGCAGCTCCACTGCCTACAAGAAAAAGGTCTGACTCAGCAGCGCAGCTGGATGACGTCAGCATTCAGCTCGCTTCTGCGTCAGACAGTTGCTAGCGACAGTAATGCTGCGGCTGCCAGGGAACAAGCGGACAGGTGAGTGGTGCTATGTGTGTGTGGTTGTGAGGGAACATGCAGAGAGGTTAGTGATGTTGTGTGTGTGTTGAGTTGAGGGGGAACGTGCAGAGAGGTGAGTGGTGCTGTGTGTGTGATTGCTTTGGAACATGCAGAGATGAGTGGTGCTGTGTGTGTAGGTAGTGGAGAGGGCAATGATGGGGGTGGTGGGGAAGAAAGTAATAATGGAAGTGGTGGAAAGGGCAATGATGGGGTGGTGGGGGAGAAGGCAATGATGGATGTGATGGAAATGACAATGATGGGGTGGTGGGGTGAAAATGATGGGGGTGTGGGAGAGGACAATTATGGGAATGGTGAGGGAGAACAATGGGGTGTTGGTGAGGGAAAAGAAGGAGGTGTTGGGAGAGAAAAATAATTGGGGTGAGGGAGAAGGCAATGATGGAGTTGGTGGTTAGGTCAATGATAGGGTGGTGGGGTGAAGGCAATGATAGAGATAGTGGAAAGGGCAATGATGGGGTGGTGGGGGAGAAAGCAATGATGGAGGTGGTGGGGAAGAAGGCAATGATTGGTGTGATGGATAGGTCAATGATGGGGGGTGGGGAGAAGGCAATGATGGAGGTGGTGGCAAAGGGCAATGATGTTTTGTTTGGGGGAGAAGGCAATGATGTGGTGTTTGTGGGAGAAGGCAATGATGGAATGGTAGAATGGACATGATCAAAGTGATGGGGAAGAACAATGATTGGGGTGTTGGAGAGGGCAATGATGGAGGTGGTGGGGAGAACAATGATTGGGGTGGTGGAGACAGCAATGAGGGAGTGGTAAGAAAGAACAATAATTGGGGTGGTGGAGAGGGCAATGATGGAGATGGTGAGGAGAACAATGACTGGGGTGGTGGAGAGGACAATGAGGGATGTGGGGGAGAGGACAATGAGGGATGTGGGGGATTGGGGTAGGAATTATTATGTACTTATGAACAGGAGGAGGGGGAGGAGGACATTAGATGTGGATGTGAAATGAATTGGTTGGTGGAGGAGGGTGCTAAGCCCATAATGGCTTTCTCCCTCATCTCAACATTCATTGTGATATTATCAGGGACTTAAAATTTATTGGGGAGTGGGAGAGGAGGGGGCAAGGTGCTGAACTGAAAACGCTGTCCACCAACGTACACCATCCAAACTGATGGAACTGGAGAGGATCTGGAAGGAAAAATGGCAGAGGATCCCCAAATCCAGGTGTGAAAAACTTGTCAAGAGGACTCATATCTGTACTAGCTCAAGATGGTGCTTCTACTCAATACTGTGCAAAGGGTGTGAATACTTATGACCATGTCTTATTTCCGTTTTTCATTTTTAATAAATTTGCAAAATTTCTATGTTTATATTTTTTTCAGTCAAGAAGGTGTGCAGAGTGTACAGTAATGAGAAAAAAAAGAACTTTTTTGAATTTACCAAATGGCTGCAATGAAACAAAAAGTGAAAAATCTAAAGGGGTCTGAATACTTTTCGTACCAATGGTATATTATATATATATATATATATATATATATATATATATATATATATATATATATATATATCCGACCCTGGTCTTCTGCATTGATCACTCTATTTCATGTAGAATATATACATATAAGACAGAGAGAAGATGAATTTTTAGCTTTAATGAGAGATCAGTTGTTAGCTGCTGTCCAAGCTATGGAGAGAAGGTGGACAGATTAGGAGGAGGCAATTTCAAGGAGGGAGAGGCTTAGATACTGATGTGGCTTCTAGTAACTGTTATTTAACTCATACGTTCAATTCAAAACAACACTGCTCAGTCCTGTTGAATAATGTTCTCCATGCACGTAAAAATCAAGCAACCAAAATATCTGCATTAATGGACGAATGGAAGTATAATCGAGACAGGGAAAGGGAGAATGTATACTGTTTGTGCTCTCATATAAGTTTTCCTCTGCATTCCAGTTTTAATAAAATTAAATGATTGAAAATATCTTTCATAGAATGTAAGAATGTGAATATATCAAAATAAGCATTTTAAGTCGAATAAAAAGCTGCATTATTGTTCTAATGCATCTTAATTATATATATATGAGAATCAAGCTATACAATAATCCTGCAAAATATATTACTATATATTTCACATTTAATGCTGGGAAAACACTAAAATTGTACTAAATTTTTATAGCACAACTTTGAAACAAACTACCTATATTGACCTGAGCCTGAACTTATAAACTTCTGTACTCCTAGCAAAAAATAGAATGGAATGGAACAAAAATCACATAACCTATTTATTTTGCAGGTATTGTTTCACAGAAAACCTATTTCTGAAACGTTTAATCCATTTTGAAAAAAGAACCTTTGATATACAACTGTAATGCATCCTGCTTATTAGAACAGAACCTAAACTACTAAGTATTTAATACTCTTCAAATTTTGTTACAAATATCACATGTAAATTATTGTGAATGAACAGTTTTTATGAAACTTTTATTTAATGATTTAGAAGCATATTTTCAATTAATACATTTATTTTTCAAATAGTTGAAAGTGAACTCCATTTTACTTTCAAGAGATAATTTTATGTGACATTTTCCCAAAATATTTTTATTGCTTTCATTACATTAGTAATTTTCCCCATTAGTGTAATAAAATACTTTGATGGGGGTTCTTGCCAGATTTACATAAAATATTAAGTATTGTAAAGGGCATTACAGAGAAAAATAATGATGTTTTTTGCATATTCACAAAACATTTTCTAAAGGGAGAAATCATCTGACCATACAATGTAGAGTCAAATGCAAAAAAATACTATTTTAACCAAAAATTAATAGAAAATGAGGAGAGGAGGCAAAAATTGCAATAACTTGACTACCACATGCATGAACCGGCATGTGCATGATCAACATGCATTAGTCTGAGAACCTCACTGCGCAAAATTGTGGACTAGCAGGCCTTGCCAACCATCGGCAATCCCATCAACTGCTTCTTCTTCCTCCATCACCATGGAAAGTGTTCTCACACAGATGTCCGTCTGCAGAACCTCCAATTGTTTACCCCTACAGTTGGGGTGAGTGAGAGGCCGTCAACTACTACAGAAGTGGAGATGCCAGCTATTTTTTTTTAGCAAGCACATAACATCTTTCTCAATCCATCATAAACGCTCGGCGTGCACCTCACTCACAGTCCAGCAGTTTGTCATGTCTACCCTGCTCCACCCTCTCTCATTGAACTTCACCATCTCAAATATTTTGGCCAAGGATGTTAGGTGTCGATTTCCCGCCACTGCACAGGGGGAATCTCAAGCCATGTCATCTGCGGTCTCCCATTTTTTGTCAGCTGCAGAGGTTCCTGCTCAGCAGAGATGTCAGTTCCAGCATCTTGCTCAGGCTAATGTTATGTGTCTGGTTGCTGCCTCCGCTGCTGCTGCCCTAGGTTCAGCTATAGCATCCAGCATTAGTCAGTGGCGAGCAGATGCTCCTAGGACTAAGTCCTGCTTTTTTCCATCTGAGCATGCCCGTGAGACGGCCACTCATTGATGGTCAGAGGTCACATGCTCAGGTCCTCAAGCAACTGAGATTGGGCTATCAGCAAGGTCCTGGAAGGCTGCTATTATAAAAGGATCGCACGGCCGTGCGCTAGTATAGACCATGTGGAGTGAGTGTTGTATGCATGTATGAATGTCTCTGGTGAGTGACTCCTTATGAAACCCCTACCCTTAGTACGCATGTGTTGTTCAGCCTTGCCAGTTAGTGCCTAGGCTGATAGTGCAGGTAGGAGGCAGAGTCAGGGACTAGCTTCAGCACCAAGTAGTGGCTTTGCCTGTGCACCACTGTGCACTAGGTCTGCACTCCACAGTAGCCAACATCTATTAGTGGCATTCGCAGGTGCAACGCTGCACGCTTAGTGGGTCTAGAGAGGCTTATACCCCGCATCCTTGGGGCAGAGTCTTTTGATCGTACACTAGTGCTGACTCAGCTGTGCCCTGTGACAGTCAACAGGTTATGACATCTGTGTTCTGTGGTTCCGTGGCTCTGTGAAGCAACAGACACTTTTGCTACTACACACTGGGTGGCGTTTAACCCACGTGTGTCCAGTGTGATGCCGCCATTTTGTGTGCGCCATACAGAGCAGCAGTTAACATCTTTGCACGGTGGATCCCGGACTGTGGAAGCACCTTATTACCATCTTCATATTATTTGGTGCGTTCTGCCAGACCTAACAGGCTAGATTCACATTAGCGTTCTGGGGCTCTGTGGAGGGCTGCTCACTTCCTCTTTTAAGCCCTGCCTTCTTCCGCATGCTTCTGAAGGCGATCTGCATATCTATCTTTAATGCATGCAGAAGTATGCGGAAGTAAGCGGGGCTTAACGGAGGAAGTATGCAGCCCTCTGCAGAGCCCCAAAACGCTAATGTCAACCCAGCCTTTGTGAGAGCAGGGAGTGCAAGCAAAGTTCCAGTACCCTGTTACTGTTGAGTTTGGGAGGCTGTTTGATAGGAATGTGAATGTTGATAATCACTAAGTCATGTTGAAATCAAAGCTAGTTCTCAACCATCAAGGTGTCACTAGCTGGCTTCATTGATGTTGTTCTTCATCACTGCAGCAGTTTAAATCATTGGCATGTATTGTCCTTGGCTATAATTGCAGCTCCATGTATGAAGTCCATATTGTTGCACAATGTTAATTTATCTATGTGAGAGCATTGAGCTGAGTAGAAACATGTAAGTATAGTAACACAGGTGGTTGAATGATAATTCACCCACAGTAGAAATTTTAAAATGGCACAGCAGCAGTCAGAAATAGGCCATATATGTTGTATCAGGGTCTGAATATGAATTAAGATGTGGTGGCTAAGGGAGCATTGTAAGCCGTCTTTGCTGGGAGCCCAGATATCTCATGTAGCAGATCAATTTTTTTTAGTTTCCTTGCCACACTCAGGTGGCACAAACATCATTTTCAAACTGCTATTGGTCAAAAAATGTGAGGGTAGTAGCACAGGTAGGTGACTGATCAAGTGACCAACAATAGAACATTTTATAATGGCACAGCCGAAGTCAACAATAGGCCATGCATGAGGTATCAGGGTCTTGGTCAGCATTTAGAGCTTTGAATTTAAATTAAGACTAAGTGGGTGAGGGACCAGTGTGCTAGGAGCCTCAATCCATCATACAACAGCTCCATTATTTCCAATCCAGTCTCAAGTGGCATAAATATAGCACTAATGTCAGAAAAATGTAAGCACAGATGCACTGGTAGTTGACTAAAAGTAAGTGCAGGCCTGCCGGTCTTGGAGCCATACTGCAGCAGACATCACACATGAAGGAGACCCAACTTGGAGTAGATATATTTCCCAAGATTAGGGTCAGACAGCAGGGAATGTGGCATCAATTTACCTACAGTAGAATTTTGATAATAGCACAGCAGAAGTCAACAATGTGCCATGAATGAGGTATCGGGGTTTGTGCCAGCATTTAGAGCTTTGAATTGTAGTTTCAATTAAGACGTGGTGGCTGAGGAAGCGGTGTAAGCCTTCATATCTGGGAGCCCTGATACCTCATGCAACACGTTTTTTTTTTCCAGCTACACTGATATGGCACAAACATCAGTTTCATACAATACTATTGGTATAAAGGAAAGTAACACAGATGGTTGGCTGAAAGTGAATGCAGACCTGCCTGTCTGGAAACCCTACTTAAACAGGCAACCCATCAAATGGAGACCCAACTAGGAGTCTCCACTTTTCAAAAAAATAATTGTCACACATCTCTAAAGTGGCATCAATTTCCAAAGAGTAGAAACAATATAATAGGCCTCTGACACACCTTTCACCACAGGCAAACCACCAGATGGAGAGCCAACTTGTAGTCTCCACATTTCAATAAATAATTGTCACACACCACTAAAGTGGCATCTATTTCCAGAGGATAGAGACACCATCCTCTTCAGTCGTTCACAACGTGTCAGACTTGTACTTTGCTTTGCTGGTTAATGGTCTAGTCTAAAACAACTCACAGACATTGCTTATGCCACTTACACTGCTGTGATGCTAATGTTTTTTGTGATGATACTTTGACATTACTGGGGTTGGACATCTAGAACTGCGATGCACTGGGTGCCTCACTGCTGAGATTCCCACTCCAAGGCATGTTGATTGCACATGTTCCGGTTCATGCATGTAGTTGTCAAATTATTTCAATTTTTGTCTCTACTGTGCTTTTTTTGGCAATGTTGACAGATAACATGTGTTGGGTCATCCTTTTTGATCTCAAAAATGACCCAGGATAGGTGACCCCTTGCTGTTCATGCAAACTGCATACTTGCGATGGGTGCTGGCCACAGCCAGAGTTGGGGTTGAAGATACCATACTTGTCATGGTTGCACCGCTTTGTGTCTATGTGGGAAGCTGCCACGTATCCTCCTCATCTTCCTCCTCCTCCACCTCCTCTGCTGAGTTACTCAGATGCGTACCTCTGGGTTCACACCAAATGAGACCTACAACCTCATGGTCATCCTCTCTGTTCTCACACTCCTCACCCTGAGAGTCACCCTATTCCCTTTACTGTCCTGACACCACAGTACAGTCCACCATGGTTATCGAAAAACAAGAGTGATTAGGGTGCCACCTCTGAGGATTGTACTGTGTGCGAAGTTAAGGTGGAGGAAGAGTATGAAAGGCCATTTGATGCAGCGCTTGCTATCCAATGTAGAACATGTTCTATCTGAGCCTCATCTACAAGGCAAACCGCTGTGCTGCTGCCAAAGAAAGAGAGAGGAGTATCCCAGCCAGTAACAACTTGTCAGTGGTCTGTGGATAGGATGAGACGGTGTTTGTTCAGTTGAGTTTTTATTCACATTAACACCTAACTCACATACACATCAAACACCAAGCCTATTCCCCTTCCACTACAACCTCGCTTTTTCCCACTCATATTGTAAGTAGCCTTCCCCACTTGTAACCTGCTATTTCACAACCTTAGGCCCACACCTGTTAGCAATAATAATAATAATCTTTATTTATATAGCGCCAACATATTCCGCAGCGCTTTACAGTTTAACAGTTTCAAAACACAAGTCATAAGTAACAACATTAACAATACAATAAAGCAAAATAAGACGAAATAAGATGACCCTGCTCGTGAGAGCTTACAATCTACAATGAGGTGGGGGAGATACAGAGTACAGGGGTGTATTTACAATGGTGTATTTATAATGATGGTCCAGCCATCTTGAGGGAGTGAAAGATGGATGGAGATAGTGAATGGGCTATACACGCACCCTTACACATAGAATGACTTTGATTAGTGAACGTCATAAGCCGCACTGAACAAATGTGTTTTGAGGGAGCGCCTAAAACTGTGCAAATTGTGGTTAGTCCTAATTTCTTGGGGTAGAGCATTCCAGAGGATAGGAGCAGCATGGGAGAAGTCTTGGAGTCGGGAGTGGGAGGTACGGATTAGTGCAGAGGTTAGTCGAAAGTTGTTTGCGGAGCGCAGTGATCGGCTAGGCCGATAGACAGAAAAGAGGGAGGAGATGTAGGGGGGTGCCGCACCGTGGAGAGATTTGTGGGTGAGAACAAGTAATTTGAATTGGCTCCTATAATGAATGGGCAGCCAGTGTAATCACTGATGAAGAGCGGACACGTCCGAGTACCGATTAGCCAGATGGACAACCCTGACTGCTGCATTAAGTATGGACTGGAGAGGGGATAGTCGAGTGATGGGGAGGCCAATTAATAGAGCATTGCAGTAATCCAGCCGGGAGTGGATCAATGCTACAGTGAGGGTTTTTGTCGTTTCCATGGTGAGAAAAGGGCGAATTCTAGAGATGTTCTTTAGGTGTAAGCGGCAAGAGCGGGCAAGAGATTGTATATAGGATGTGAAGGAGAGATTGGTGTCAAACATAACACCCAGACAGCGCGCCTGCTGCCGGGGTGTTATTGTGGTGCCACACACGGAGAGGGAAATGTCAGATTTAGGGAGGTTAGTAGACGGCGGGAGCAGAAGAAGTTCAGTTTTGGAGAGGTTGAGTTTCAGATAGAGAGTGGACATGATATTGGAGACTGAGGACAGACAGTCACTGGCGTTCTGTAGTACAGAGGGGGTAAGGTCGGGGAATGACGTGTATAGTTGTGTGTCATTAGCATAAAGATGGTACTGAAAGCCAAATCTGCTGATGGTCTGTCCAATTGGGGCTGTGTAGAGAGAGAAGAGAAGGGGGCCAAGGACTGAGCCCTGAGGTACCCCGACAGCAAGAGGAAGAGGAGATGAAGTGAAGCCAGAGAACAGAACACTGAAGGAGCGGTCAGAGAGATAGGAAGAGAACCAAGAGAGAGCAGTGTCCTTAATGCCTAGTGACTGGAGCCTACAGAGTAGGAGATGGTGGTCAACAGTATCGAAAGCTGCAGATAGGTCAAGAAGAATGAGCAGAGAGTGGTGACCATTACGTTTTGCTGTCAGAAGGTCATTGGTCACTTTGATGAGTGCAGTTTCAGTCGAATGTAGCGGGCGGAAGACGGACTGTGAAGGGTCTAGAAGGGAGTGAGTGGAGAGGTAACGGGTAAGGCGGGAGTAGACAAGGCGCTCCAAAAGTTTAGAGATGAAGGGGAGATTGGAGACTGGTCTGTAGTTGTTTGTGCAGGAGAGCGGGTTTCTTTAGTAATGGAGTAACGATGGCGTGTTTGAAGGAGGATGGGAAAATGCCCGAGGAGAGGGAGAGATTAAAGATTGTAGTTAGGTGGGTTGTGACGACTGGAGAGAGATACTGGAGGAGTTGTGAGGGAATGAGATCGGTAGTGCATGTAGTCGGACGAGAAGAAGAGAGGAGTCTGGAGACTTCTTCTTCTGTGATGGGATCAAAAGTGAAAAGTGAGCCAAGGTAGACACAGGAAGGGATGGGAGTCACAGCACTTGGTGGATGGGAGCAGATTTCCTGACGGATATTATCTATTTTTTCTGTAAAGTGGGAGACCAGGTCATCAGCACAAATGTCTGTGATAGGGGCTTGTGCTTTTGGCCTGAGGAGGGAGTGAAAAGTGTCAAAAAGTTTCTTGGGGTTGTTGGCTAGTGAGGAGATCAGGGTGGTGAAGTAGGTCCGTTTGGCGAGGTGAAGGACAGCATTATAGGTTCTTAACATAAATTTGAAGTGGATGAAGTCTTCTGGTGTGCAGGTTTTTCTCCATAGGCTTTCAGCACTCCTAGAGCATAGCTGGAGAAGTTTAGTTTGCGATGTGAGCCAAGGCTGTTTTACTCTGTGCTTGGAGTTTCTGAGGGTGAGGGGAACTACTTGGTCAAGGGTGCTTCTAAGAGTGTCATTGTAGTGATGAACAGCCAGATTAGGACAGGAAGAAGAGGAGATTGGGGACAGTGATGAGTGTAGGGAGTCTGAAAGTGTCTGAGGGTTAATGGCTTGTAGATTTCTGACTGTGCAATAGGTAGGAGGGAGCTGGGGTGGGCGAGGATTTGTGAGCGTGAAGGAGAGAATGTTGTGGTCAGAGAGTGGAAGCGGTGAGTTATTTAGGTGGGAGATTGAGCAGAGCCGGACAAAGACCAGATCAAGGGTGCTACCGTCCTTGTGTGTCTCAGAGGTTGAAAGCTGTGAAAGGCCTAGAGAGGTGGTTAGTGATAGAAGCTGGGATGCAGATGTGGAATTAGGGCTGTTAATGGGGATGTTGAAGTCTCCCAGGATAAGGGTTGGAAGTTCTGAGGACGCGAAGTGCGGCAGCCAGGCTGAAAAGTGGTCAAGGAAGTGGGTGGGTGAGCCTGGGGGCCGGTATATGACCGCTACCCTGAGGGAGAGGGGACGAAAGAGCCTGATGGTGTGGACCTCAAAAGAAGGGAATAAGAGTGATGGAACTGGGGGGATGACCTGGAAAGTGCATTGTGGGGACAGGAGTATGCCGACTCTACCACCATGTCTGTTTGTGGGTCTCGGGGAGTGGGAGAATTGTAAGCCACCATAGGAAATGGCAGCAGGAGAGACAGTGTCAGAATCCTGAATCCAGGTTTCAGTGAGGGCCAACAGATTAAGAGAGTTGTTCAGAAAGTAGTTGTGTAGGAAAGGAAGCTTGTTACAAGCAGACCGTGGATTCCAGAGGGCACAATTAAAAGATTGAGATGAGGGAGTGCAAGTAATATTAATAAGATTATTATGGTTTCGATATGAGGTTAGGTAGGGGTTGAGGTTGGGGGATGGGGGACCAGGGTTGGGGGAGATCTCACCTGAAATCAGTAGGATTAGGAAGATAAAGAGCAAATAGTTATTGGAATTGTAGGTAGTTTTTTTCTGCGATGTGTTTGGGCAAGATGGGCTGAGGTTTCTCAGGAAGGTGAGGAGTGCATGGGAGCTGTACATGGGAGAGGGTAGTATAGAGGTGCTGATGTGTAAGAGTCGTGAAGGAGGGGGGATAGGGTGGTGAATATGGATGGCGAAGGAACACAGGAGGATAAAAATAAAGCACATGGTGGAGGGGGAGAACAAAGTGTCGGTTACCTGACTCCTGCCCTTATTAACTGCCATGTATAACTGCCGTTAACCTGTCACTAAATGAACAATCAATTTTTACTTTCTTAGATAGTGTTTCAGAACCACACAGTTATACCTAACAGTTGGTAAAGTGGACATCTGGCCTTCTTATTTGCCACTGAAACAGAGTTTTATCACAGATCATTTGGAGTAGCTTATTGGGCCTCGTGGCTGTACCACAATATTAGGCCTAATGATTTTTAAGTGGAAATAGGGCCTTGTGATTTATCACTGAAACACAGTTTTATCAGAAACGATTTGGAGTAGCTAATTGGGCATCGTGGCTGCACCACAATAATAGGCTTAACGATTTGTAAGTGGAAATCTGGCCTTCTGATGTGCTACTGCACCCACATTTTTATCACAAACGATTTGAGTAGCTAATTTGGCCTCATGGCTGCATCCCAATATTAGGCCTAACGATTTTTAAGTTTTTTAAGTAGAAATATGGAATTCTGATATGTCACTGAAGCACAGTTTTATCAGAAACAATTTGGAGTAGCTAATTGGGCCTCATGGCTGCTCAACAGTATTAGCCCTGACAATTTTTAAGTATAAAACTAGCCTTCCGATTTGCCACTGAAACACAGTTTTATAACAAACGATTTGGAGTAGCTAATTAGACTTTCAGGCTGCTCCCCAATATTAGGCCTAACGAGTTTTAAGTGGAAATGTGGCCTTCTGATTTGCCAATGAAATGCAGTTTTATCATGAACGATTTGAAGTAGCAAATGTTTTCTCTAGAGACTGTCACACAGTTTTTGCATTACTTTGATGCTGGAAGATAAATTTCACACAGGACAGGATCCTATCTATTTAAGTGACAAGTTCATTTTCAGCACCAGCGCAAGCGCAGGAACGACCTCTCTGCAATGACACAATGGCACCAGCAAAAAAAGATGTCTGGTTTTTATATGGCCAGAGACATGTGACTTTGCCAGCCAATCACAGAAGACCTTGTGTTTTGATGTTGTGGATGGTTTATGAGCCTCAATTGGCTGCTGAAATCAACACACAAAGTTAAGGGAAAAGAAATAAAGATCTTGCCGCTCTTCTAACCTCTCCACACCCCTCCTCTTGTCAAACATGTCCCCCCATGCCCCCACTCATCATTGAGCACCACTATCTTCGCCAAAATAATAACAAGCATTAGTGGAAAAGTGATGATTTACTGAAATGTGACCATATTTTGCAGACTTTGAATAAAAATGCTTATGAAAGCGAACACCAATTCGAATGTGATACATTCCTGCCAAATGTGAGATTGATGAACATGTTCACTCATCTCTACTTATAAGAGAGTGCTGCTGCTATCAGCCTGAGTCATGCCCCCTGGCGAAGCTTGGGGGAAGTGAGCAATCGGGCTGAGTAGGGAACACTAGACTGTCATTTGACTGCCCATACATCATTTTATGTTAGTACTTTGCCTACTTCTTATACACTATTTTGGCTATTTTGCACTTTCTATCTACACAGCTTCAGCTGTGAGTTGTAGGCTGACATACCATGGTCTAGGTATTTTGAACATTGTTTTTGCCATGTATGTTTACTTTGTTGTCTAGTGTTATGCCCTATTTTTGATACTCTGTCTTACTTCATATGTTAAACTTTTATGTATGATTTTAATAGTTTCAATAAACAGTATATTTTATGAGACCTATGTAGCACTTTATTTTTGTTGGTATTTTGTTTAGTTTATGGTGTGTCTCTGTATACAATATCATTTCATCTTACTCCATTTCTGTGATATTATTCCCATCAGCCTACACCTGTTGCCTTTGATTAAAGCGATAAATGAATAATTAAAAAGAATAATTTGGGGTCTCTACTATTTTGGAAACCAGAGCAGGCAAAACTTACAGCTGCTGTCAACCCTCAGCTGTCAGCTTCATGGCTGGTTATCAAGAATTGAGGGATCCCCACACCACTTTATTATTCAAATAAATAATTTACAAAAACTGCATTTTTGACAACCATCCAAGCTTAAGCATACAACTGTGGGGCTGGTATTCTCAGGCTGATAAGGGGCCATGGATATTGGCCCCCTCCAGCCTAAAAATAGCAGCCCACAGCCCCCCAAGAAAATACGTATCTAATAGGTCTAATTATGGTCAATTGCCTTGCTCTTCTCACTTGCTCTGGTGTGGTAGCAAGTGGGGTTATAGTTTTGAGGTTGATTATTAACCCCATTGCTAACCCCATAGGCGAAGTAAAAAAAAAGACACAGTACAAATAAAATCCTTTGAAAGATAAGCACAAGCTTTGTTATTTGAAATAAAAATAGAAAAGCAAAATTATACTTACTTTACACCTAGTCAATTGAAGCCCTTGTCCTCTGTAAAAAAAAACTAAGAAAATAAAGAAAATAATAAACAGCAAAAACATTCACCTTACACCTAATCCACCAATGCTCATGTCCCATGTGAAAATGGAAAAATATTAAACAACCATCTGTCAAAAGTGAAGATTATTCATACTGTCCCACAACCATTTAGATGAGTTTTGAGAGCTGTCACATCAGTGACCGCTCTCACAGCCAGACAGAACACACTGACGGAAGTATAATCACTCCTGCTGTGTCTAGTGCTGAGCTCCTGTGATGAAGTTTACTGGGGTTCAAACCTGATGCATCCTGGTGACCTCACTCAAGTCACAGCTTGCTGCATGAGAAAATTCTGATCATTGTGGGACAGTATGGATTATCTTCACATCAGGCAGATGGATAAGTTTTGGGGCCCTCATGTTGTTTTTTATTTATCTTTCTATTTATTAACAAGTACTTTAAAATACACACCCAAGGTAACTTTAGTTCACATCTTCCAGATGTACCCACAGCTGGAAACTCTAGTAACCTTAAAATTTCCCTCAAGTTTCCCATGAGGTTTCCTGGCCATGCAGCTGCTGGGAGACCCCGTGGCTGTGAACTCTGGTAACCTGAAGGTTACCTGAGTTCAAGCCACCATGTCTCACGATAACTCCAGTGCCATACTGTTGAATGCCAAAGTGCCGAGCACTGGACTCATGGGGGCTCTTCAGTCTGGCACCGGTACTTGCAAAGCAAAAAAAACAGTTGCTATAATGTTACATTACTGTTCCTGCTAATGAAAAAAAAATGCATGGCAGTTATTTGTTATTTTCATAAGCAGCAAAGGGAAAGCCAACAACTGAGGGATGATGTTAATATTCTGGGAAGGAGACCAATATACCGAAAGGTTCATAGGCTATTGATATCAGATCACAATTGTTTGGTTAACTTTAACTGGATATTATATGGGGGACACCAGAAAAAATTATGTAAAGTGTTCCCATGCTTTCAAACCTGCAAAGGCTGACATTAACAGCCAGGGAAGTTACCAGGGATATTGGCCCTCCTTCAGGCTAAGAACATCAACACTCAGCCCTCAGCCACCCCAGAAATTGTGCATCAATAAGATATGCCATATCTGGTGCTTAGCCTCATTCTTACCATTTGCACTGTAGTGGTGGCAAATGAAATAATATTTGTGGGATTGATGTCACCCATGTATTGTCAGGTGACATCAAGTCCAGGGGTTAGTAATGGAGAAGCGTCTTTTAGTAAGTTTTGAAATAAACACACAGCAAGAATAAAATCCTTTATTTGAAATAAAAATCCACACCGTTTTACAGATTTATTTAAAAATAAAAAACAAAACTATTCCATTGAAGCCCTTGTCCCCTGTAAAAAAAAACAGTAAATAATAAACAGCAAAAATACTCACCTTACACATGATCTACCGATGCCCATGTCCCATGTAAAAAAATTAAAAATAATAAGCAACCATATCCCTCACCTGTTATCAGTGACTGCTCTCCCCGCCAGCCAGAACAAACTGATAAAAGTGTAATCCCTCCTGTCAATGTCTAGGTGCTGAGCTCCTGTGAGAAAGTTCACCAGAGTGCATAGCAAGATGTGCAATAAGTGAGGTCACGGGGTCAGCTAAAATGAATACTTCCATCAGCAGTACCTGCTCTTGCTGTTTTCGGGGACAGCAGATATAGGCTGATGAGAGTAGTACTATGTTATCAGCTGACGCCTGTGCCAGGAGGTGAACTTTTGTGATGATCTTACCAATGATCGGAGCCTGTGTTTGCCATACTGTCATGCAGATGACAGCATGGCAAATGAGGGATTTTCAGGTCCCCCATTCATCTGAATGGTGTCTGGGTTCGGGTACCGTTCTGGTACCTAATCTCTATTTTTTTAGTTGCTTGTCCGAACCCGCCGGACCAGAACATCCACAGTTATGCCCATCACTAGTGCTAACATTACATATGTCTTTAAGGCTACATTAATTAACAGATTAGATTCATTATCATCAACTCAAATTGAATTCTATGGAAACATTTGTCAAACCTTGCAAAATCTAATTTCAAAGGCTTTTGTCATCTCGAAACATTATTTATAGTTCAAAACTTAGACAGCACTGTAAACAAATCATAAAAATGGACTACATTAGCCCATCAATGTGACTTTTACAGTGAGGCTTTCTTGAATCTGAACTAAGAAGAACACAAGCACCTACACTTTGGAAATGGAGTTAGAGGAGTGAGAAAGCAATATGCTGCAGACAGACCTTGGATTCTGTGTGATAAACTAAAACTAATAAACATAAACAAAGAGAAGATGAGAAATAATTGTTGGTCGGTCGCTCTATTAGCTATGCAGGAAACTAATAGTATAAAGACTATTAAGTGCCCACCTGGTGGAGTTTGACTGTGGGTGATGGTTAACATAGAAGGTGTACAAACGTGTGGATTGGTAAAAGTTCGCGGAAAGGGTTACATACCGCATGGTTGCACACCATCAGAATAAGAATGTAAAGAATCCACTCTGATGTTGAAAATTTCCGATTTATAAATGGAAGCTGGTGGATGCAGAGCATGGTTTCAAGATCATTGAATCTCTCTGTGGCGCGGGAACTGCACCTGAGAAAGGTCCACTTTCTTGGACCGAAACGTCGCCATATGGGCAATTAACTTGCACGTGACAGTGTGCTGCTTCCATTTTTTGGATTTATCTATCTAGCTATCTAAATCGAAAAAAATCAGGCAGCACTCTAGTTCAAGGAAAAATTGTGGGCTTTAATCCAGCACCAAGTGGTGCAAAGTTTCAACCTCACAGCATGGTCTTTGTCAAGCACATTTCCTTGAAATGGAGTGCTGCCTGATTTTTTTCCATTTTGCATTGGATAACCGCATCACTCAGGAAGTATTGCACCCAAAATCTGTTCAAGTTTGTGCTGCTGTCTGTCTTTTCTATCTATCTATCTATCTATCTATCTATCTACAGTCATATGTAAAAGTTTGGGCACCCCTATTAATGTTAACCTTTTTTCTTTATAACAATTTTGGTTTTTGCAACAGCTATTTCAGTTTCATATATCTAATAACTGATGGACTCAGTTATATTTCTGGATTCAAATGAGGTTTATTGTACTAACAGAAAATGTGCAATCTGCATTTAAACAAAATTTGACTGGTGCAAAAGTATGGGCACCCTTATCATTTTCTTGATTTGAACACTCCTAACTACTTTTTACTGACTGTTCTCACCATTCTTCTTCTCTGCCTTTCTGATATTTTTCTTGGCCTGCCACTTCTGGGCTTAACAAGAACTGTACCTGTGTTCTTCCATTTCCTTACTATGTTCCTCACAGTGGAAACTGAGAGATTAAATCTCTGAGACAACTTTTTGTATCCTTCCCCTGAAAAGCTATGTTGAATAATCTTTGTTTTCAGATCATTTGAGAGTTGTTTTGAGGAGCCCATGATGCCACTCTTCATAGGAGAATCAAATAGGAGAACTACTTGCAAGTGGCCACCTTAAATACCTTTTCTCATGATTTGATACACCTGGCTATGAAGTTCAAAGCTCAATGAGGTTACAAAACCAATTTAGTGCTTCAGGAAGTCAGTAAAAAGTAGTTAGGAGTGATCAAATCAAGAAAATGATAAGGGTGCCCATACTTTTGCACCGGTCAAATTTTGTTTAAATGCAGATTGCACATTTTCTGTTAGTACAATAAACCTCATTTGAATCCAGAAATATAACTGAGTCCATCAGTTATTAGATATATGAAACTGAAATAGCTGTTGCAAAAACCAAAATTGTTATAAAGAAAAAAGGTTAACATTAATAGGGGTGCCCAAACTTTTACATATGACTGTATCTATCTATCTATCTATCTAGAAATCCCAAAAATATGAGGCAGCACACCAGACGTTTTGGCACAAAAAGGTTCTCACTTTTTGAACCGAAATGTTGTCATGATGGGCTAATAAAAGGAAGCTCCTTTTTTAATTGTGAATGGTGTGCTGCCTCCGATTTCTTGGATTTCTACATTAAAGGAAAGGAGCCGCAATTTTATATAATTTGCAAAAAAAGAGTAAGTAACAAAACATGTTGTTAAAGCAAATGTTGTACTAACTAGGATTTATGGTTTGTTTGTAATAATGTTTTAATGTAGCCACTGGGCGCTGCCTTCTTGATTTGCAGATCTGTAGAGGACTCATACAGTCTGCAAATATGGCCGTCCCTGGACATAGGAGACTGCGTCGGTTCCCGACCCCACGATGCAGCCTCTTTAGCAGTGAACTGGGCATGCCCCTGTAGGCTGCACCATTCACTGCTGTAGGTGTGGCTGGGCGCCATTTTACTGTAGCCCAGTGCTATCTGCTGAGCTCCACTTTCTGCACCGTGCTTCCTGCACCAGCTCCACTGTCATCCTGCTCTGTCTCCGCCTCCTCACTCACACACAGCCCCAGTGATCTCTGGTAATCTGACATCTTTGCTTTTATAGTGACAGTGACATATACAGCCCATAGTCTAGTGTATGGGGGGGCAGTTACACCAGTGTGAGCATATCTGTAATGCTGTCTCCTGTGATACTGCCTGCTGAGCCGTGTATCTAATCCTCTCCTGTGTGATACTGCCTGCTGAGCTATGTATCTAATCCTCTCCTGTGTTATACTGACTGCTGAACCGTGTATCTAATCCTATACTGTGTGATACTGACTGCTGAGCCGTGTATCTAATCCTCTCCTGTGTGATACTGCCTGCAGAGCCATGTATCTAATCCTCTCCTGTGTGATACTGACTGCTGAACCGTGTATCTAATCCTCTCTTGTGTGATACTGACTGCTGATCCGTGTATCTAATCCTCTCCTGTGTGATACTGACTGCAGAGCCATGTATCTAATCCTCTCCTGTGTGATACTGACTGCTGAACCATGTATCTAATCCTCTCCTGTGTGATACTGTCTGCTGAGCCGTGTATCTAATCCTCTCCTGTGTGATACTGTCTGCTGAGCCATGTATCTAATCCTCTCCTGTGTGATACTGTCTGCTGAGCCGTATATCTATTCCTATCCTGTGTGATAGTCTGCTGAGCCGTGTATCTAATCCTCTGCAGGAAAACGATGAAGAAATACATCAGGATAAGACTTTGCCAACAAACAGCAACCTTGTACGCCTTCAGAGTCCTCCTGGATGGAGAAAGAAAAATGTTGTGAAGAAGAAACGGAGAGTGGTGGTCATGGGGGATTCCCTGTTGAGAGGAACAGAGGCCACTATCTGCAGACCGGATATAACTTCAAGAGAAATGTGCTGTCTTCCAGGTGCAAAAATTAAAGATGTGTCTGACAGGATATCAGGACTCTTCAGACCTACAGATGACTACCCATTCCTGCTACTACATGTGGGGACAAATGACACCGCAAGAAACGACCTGGAAACGATCTGCAGAGACTTTGAAGACTTTGGCAAGAAAGTGAAAGAACTGGGAGCGCAGGTGGTCTTCTCTTCCATCCTCCCAGTGGATGGCCATGGAACAAGGAGGTGGAATAAGATTCTGCAGGTGAACAACTGGCTACGTCGATGGTGCCGTCAGCAACGATTTGGATTTCTGGATCACGGAGTGAACTACTTATACGATGGACTACTTGCTAGAGATGGGGTGCACCTTACGAAGACTGGAAAGCATGTATTTGGAAGTCGCCTTGCTACACTTGTAAGGAGAGCTTTAAACTAGAACAACATGGGAAGGGAAGCAAAAGACCAGAAAAAGCCATACACCTGACAAATGCTATTGAGAACTCTGCTATTAGAAGTGGAAAGGAAGAACAAAGACGAAAGAATCTAATTAATAAAAATATTGGAGAAAGAGAAACCAATCACAAGCTAAAATGTTTCTATACTAATGCACAAAGCATGGGCAACAAACAAGGAGAATTGGAACTACTAACACAGGAAAAGAAATATGATGTCATTGGAATCACTGAAGCTTGGTGGGATAATACACATGATTGGAATACAAGACTAGAAGGATACAACTTATTTGCAAGAAACAGACTTGATAAACAAGGAGGGGGTGTCGCATTGTATGTTAGAAACGCATATATCTGCACAGAGATTGAAGCTTCAGAGACTGGGAGTTCTGTGGAAACTGTTTGGGTAAGAATACAAGGACAGAACAATGGAAAGGACACCATTGTAGGCATTTACTACAGGCCGCCTGTGCAAGCTGCAGATATGGATGAACTCTTTATGCATCAAATGGCCAAGTTCTCCAAAAAATATGACATAGTTGTCATGGGAGATTTCAACTATCCAGACATTTGGGAATCTCTCTCAGGCAAAACTAACAGGTCAAGGAAATTCTTATCCTCTCTTGCTGACAACTTTATCTTCCAAAAGGTAAGGGAGAAAACAAGGGGAACTGCTACCTTGGATCTAATCCTTATAAACAGGGAGGAAATGGTTGAGGAGGTAAAAGTGGCTGGGACCCTAGGAGGTAGCGACCATGCTATTTTAGAATTTTGGATAACTAGAGGAGGAAGACCTGTGAAGACTCAGACATCAAGGTTAGATTTCAGAAAGGCAGATTTTAAGGGATTCAGGAAGAGAATTGGAGGGATCCAATGGCTGGATATCCTTAAAGACAAAAATGTCCAGGAAGGATGGGAAATCTTGAAAAATGAAATTCTCAAAGGACAGTTGTTAACAATTCCGAAGAGAGGGAGGAATAGGAAGCATTTAAGGAAACCAGGATGGATGAACACAGAACTTAAGCACATGCTAAAAAGGAAGAAAAACATGTTTATAAAATGGAAAGAGGGAGGCATATCTAAAGAAGAATATCATGCTGTCTGCAGAACCTGCAGG
This sequence comes from Dendrobates tinctorius, assembly GCF_039654945.1. Classification (NCBI taxonomy): domain Eukaryota; kingdom Metazoa; phylum Chordata; class Amphibia; order Anura; family Dendrobatidae; genus Dendrobates; species Dendrobates tinctorius. The sequence goes on along the minus strand of NW_027361693.1, from coordinate 24,134,882 downwards.
GCACAAATCAGATTATCTAAAGATGAAAATGAATTGAGGCTTGCAAGAGATGTCAAAAGCAATAATAAAGGATTTTGGGGATATGTCAAAAGTAAAAGAAAAGTCAAAGATGCTATAGGATTTTTACAGGATGGAAATGATGAAATGGTAAGACAGGATGTTGAGAAGGCTGAACTTTTAAATTCCTATTTTGCATCTGTTTTCTCTCAGAAAGGAAATGTAACATCAACTGTTATTCACTGTCCTATTAAGGGAATAGAAGAATCCAGGATATCTATAAACAGAAAGATAGTGAGGAAACACTTAGCTAACCTAAATGAATTCAAGTCTCCAGGTCCAGATGAATTACACCCCAGAGTACTGAAGGAGATAGCAGAAGAAATTTTTGAACCCCTCTCCATAATCTTTGAAAATTCTTGGAGAACAGGAGAAGTGCCAGAAGACTGGAGAAGAGCAAATGTTGTTCCTATCTTCAAAAAGGGGAAGAAGGTGGACCCAGGCAACTATAGGCCGGTGAGTCTGACTTCTATACCAGGAAAGATCTTTGAACAAATTATTAAACTACATGTATGTCAATACCTGGATAAGAATGAAGTGATTAAACAGAGTCAGCATGGGTTTGTAACTAATAAGTCATGTCAGACTAACTTAATTTCCTTCTATGACGGAATCACTGATTGGGTGGATCAAGGAAATGCTGTAGATATAGTATATCTTGACTTCAGCAAAGCATTTGACAAAGTCTCTCATACAATCCTTATTGAAAAAATGACTAAGTATGGAATGGACAAGGCAACTGTTAGGTGGATTCATAACTGGCTTAGTGATCGGACCCAAAGAGTGGTCGTAAATGGCTGCACATCCAGTTGGAAGAATGTCTCAAGTGGGGTACCACGGGGCTCTGTCCTGGGCCCTGTATTGTTCAACATCTTTATCAACGATTTAGATGAAGGAATTGAGGGTAAACTGATTAAATTTGCTGATGACACAAAGCTAGGAGGGATAGCTAATACTAGAGAAGAGAGAGAGAGGATTCAAAAAGATTTAAATAAACTGGAGAAGTGAGCAGCAACTAACAGAATGGTTTTTAACAGGGAGAAATGCAAAGTACTACATCTGGGCAATAAAAATGAAAAAAGCATATATAGAATGGGAGGAATAGGGCTAAGTGACAGCACATGTGAAAAAGACTTGGGTATACTAATAGATCACAGACTGAATATGAGTCAACAGTGTGATGCAGCAGCAAAAAAGGCAAATGCAATTCTAGGATGTATTAACAGAAGCATACAGTCTAGATCACGTGAAGTCATTATTTCCCTCTACTCCTCTTTGGTCAGACCTCATCTGGAATATTGTGTCCAGTTTTGGGCACCACATTTTAAAAAAGACATCAACAAACTGGAGCAAGTTCAGAAAAGAGCGACCAGAATGGTGACCGATCTGCAAACCCTGTCTTATGAGGAAAGGTTGCAGGATTTGGGAATGTTTAGTTTGCAAAAGAGAAGACTGAGAGGAGACTTAATAGCTGTCTACAAATATCTAAAGGGATGTCACATTGTAGAAGGATCAACTTTATTCTCATTTGCACAAGGAAAGACTAGAAGCAATGGGATGAAACTGAATGGGAGGAGACACAGATTAGATATTAGAAAAAACTTTTTGACAGTTAGAGTGATCAATGAGTGGAACAGGCTGCCATGAGAAGTGGTGAGTTCTCCTTCAATGGAAGTCTTCAAACAGAGGCTGGACAGACATCTGACTTGGATGATTTAGCGAATCCTGCTTTGAGCAGGGGGTTGGACTAGATGGCCCAGGAGGTCCCTTCCAACTCTACGATTCTTTGATTCTATGATTCTCCTGTGTGATACTGACTGCTGAACCGTGTATCTAATCCTCTCTTGTGTGATACTGACTGCTGAACCGTGTATCTAATCCTCTCCTGTGTGATACTGACTGCTGAGCCGTGTATCTAATCCTCTCCTGTGTGATACTGACTGCTGAGCTGCGTATCTAATCCTCTCCTGTGTGATACTGACTGCTGAGCCGTGTATCTAATCCTTTTCTGTGTGATACTGACTGCTGAACCATGTATCTAATCCTCTCTTGTGTGATACTGTCTGCTGAGCCGTGTATCTAATCCTCTCCTGTGTGATACTGTCTGCTGAGCCGTGTATCTAATCCTCTCCTGTGTGATACTGTCTGCTGAGACGTGTATCTAATCCTCTCCTGTGTGATACTGTCTGCTGAGCTGTGTATCTAATCCTCTCCTGTGTGATACTGACTGCTGAGCCATGTATCTAATCCTCTCCTGTGTGATACTGTCTGCTGAGCCGTGTATCTAATTCTCTGCCGTGTGATACTGCTCTCCTGAAATACTCTGTGCTGCTGTCACCCTGCTGGTTTTATGTGTGATCTACATGGTGGTATTGTGTATGATATATATGGCGGTATTATTTGTGATCTGCTAAAAGGGGACCCATTCTAGGGTGGTTCTGGCTGAGCACCTGCACATGGGTCAGGGGTAATAGGTGCAGTCAGGGGAGGGCTGGGGAGGCAGCTGAAGAGAGGGGTCTCATTTTTATCGTTACTGTATGGCTGCATTCCCCCCCCAGCCTGCTTCCCAGCTTCACCCCGGACTGCGCCTGTCGCCTCACTTTCACACATTGCCAGGACAGAATCTGAGGAGGGGAATGGGGTCTTTGCATGCAAAGTCTGGATCAGAACAGGCCATCAATCAGCAGAAATGTTTCCTGGATTTCTGTGCTGCTGTCTCCCTGCTCCTCCCCCATATATCTCCCTCTGTGCCCCCCATAGACCAGCACACTGCTCTCCAGAAATATTCTGTGCTGCTGTCACCCTGCTTCTCCCCCATACATCTCCCTCTGTGCCCCCCATAGACCAGCGCACTGCTCTCCTGAAATACTGTGTGCTGCTGTCACTCTGCTCCCTCTACCATATATCTCTCTGTGTGCCCCCCATAGACCAGCACACTGCTCTCCTGAAATACTCTGTGCTGCTGTCTCCCTGCTCCTCCCCCATATATCTCCCTCTGTGCCCCCCATAGACCAGCACACTGCTCTCCTGAAATACTCTGTGCTGCTGTCTCCCTGCTCCTCCCCCATCTTACTTCTGCCGATCTTAGCATAGGGAGAGGTTGCTGCTGCTGATTCTGTAGGGAGAGCGTTAGGCAGGGAAGAAGAAAAAAAAAAACTGCTTCTGCTGCTAGCGATTTTGCCTGTACAACACACCAGTCACTGTGTGTGCAGTGCAAGGGGAGGCTATATTGTGGTGGATCAGCGGTGTTGGTTGTTAGGCTGCCTTCTAAGGCTTCCTGACAGCTGCATTGCTGTTTACCCACTGCTTTGCAAACTGCTTTTTTAAAAGCAATCCCAATTTTTTTTTTGTCCTGCTGAGGTACTGAGCGTGCATTTTTTCACACTATACAGCGGTGTACGCTCCTCACACAGTACCGTGTAACGGCTGTTATCACAGCCACAGTGAAGCTATCTGTGTGTCACTCTGTGAGAATAAGTCGAGGACATGTTCTGTTCTTACAGACCTGCACCTACTAGTTTTGTCTAGCTTTCAAACCGTTAAATATATTTGCTGTTTGATCACATTCAAAACTATAGAGAGACAGCGTGTGTCAGTCCGTATACGTAAAAAACACGGAGCTTGACAATTTTACGTACACCGGACAGCCGTGTTCGTACACGCTCCTCTCAGTACCGTGTAACGGCTGTTATCACGGCCACAGTGAAGCTATCTGTGTGTCACTGTGGAAGGATAAGTGGAGGACTTGTTCCGTACTTACAGACCTACACTCTAGGGAGATTCCTATTCTGCCCAATTCTACATACACCTTGTAGTTTGTGATACACTAGCCAATTTCTGCCTGTGACATAGCGCTCTGATATTCAGTGGGCCTCACACAATCCAAAAGTGTCCAGTGTCCACTAGTGTGTGCAGAAATTCAAAATCTCCCTTATCCTGTAGTCACTTTTTTCACACCTGTGCCATCGAGCCTGTGACATAGCGCTGTGATATTCAGTGGGCCTCAAACAATCCATAAGTGTCCAGTGTCCACAAGTGTGTGCAGAAATTCAAAATCTCTGTGATCCTGTAGTCACTTTTTTCACACCTGTGCCATCGAGCCTGTGACATAGCACTCTGATATTCAGTGGGCCTCACACAATCCATAAGTGTCCAGTGTCCACAAGTGTGTGCAGAAATTCAAAATCTCTGTGATCCTGTAGTCACTTTTTTCACACCTGTGCCATCGAGCCTGTGACATAGCGCTCTGATATTCAGTGGGCCTCACACAATCCAAAAGTGTCCAGTGTCCATTAGTGTGTGCAGAAATTCAAAATCTCTGTGATCCTGTAGTCACTTTTTTCACACCTGTGCCATCGAGCCTGTGACATAGCGCTCTGATATTCAGTGGGCCTCACACAATCCATAAGTGTCCAGTGTCCACAAGTGTGTGCAGAAATTCAAAATCTCTGTGATCCTGTAGTCACTTTTTTCACACCTGTGCCATCGAGCCTGTGACATAGCGCTCTGATATTCAGTGGGCCTCACACAATCCAAAAGTGTCCAGTGTCCATTAGTGTGTGCAGAAATTCAAAATCTCTGTGATCCTGTAGTCACTTTTTTCACACCTGTGCCATCGAGCCTGTGACATAGCGCTCTGATATTCAGTGGGCCTCACACAATCCAAAAGTGTCCAGTGTCCACTAGTGTGTGCAGAAATTCAAAATCTCTGTGATCCTGTAGTCACTTTTTTCACACCTGTGCCATCGAGCCTGTGACATAGCGCTCTGATATTCAGTGGGCCTCACGCAATCCATAAGTGTCCAGTGTCCACAAGTGTGTGCAGAAATTCAAAATCTCTGTGATCCTGTAGTCACTTTTTTCACACCTGTGCCATCGAGCCTGTGACATAGCGCTCTGATATTCAGTGGGCCTCACACAATCCATAAGTGTCCAGTGTCCACTAGTGTGTGCAGAAATTCAAAATCTCTGTGATCCTGTAGTCACTTTTTTCACACCGGTGCCATCGAGCCTGTGACATAGCGCTCTGATATTCAGTGGGCCTCACACAATCCAAAAGTGTCCAGTGTCCACTAGTGTGTGCAGAAATTCAAAATCTCCCTTATCCTGTAGTCACTTTTTTCACACCTGTGCCATCGAGCCTGTGACATAGCGCTCTGATATTCAGTGGGCCTCACACAATCCAAAAGTGTCCAGTGTCCACTAGTGTGTGCAGAAATTCAAAATCTCTGTGATCCTGTAGTCACTTTTTTCACACCGGTGCCATCGAGCCTGTGACATAGCGCTCTGATATTCAGTGGGCCTCACACAATCCAAAAGTGTCCAGTGTCCACTAGTGTGTGCAGAAATTCAAAATCTCCCTTAACCTGTAGTCACTTTTTTCACACCTGTGCCATCGAGCCTGTGACATAGCGCTTTGATATTCAGTGGGCCTCACACAATCCAAAAGTGTCCAGTGTCCACTAGTGTGTGCAGAAATTCAAAATCTCCCTTTTCCTGTAGTCACTTTTTTCACACCTGTGCCATCGAGCCTGTGACATAGCGCTCTGATATTCAGTGGGCCTCACACAATCCAAAAGTGTCCAGTGTCCACTAGTGTGTGCAGAAATTCAAAATCTCCTTTATCCTGTAGTCACTTTTTTCACACCTGTGCCATCGAGCCTGTGACATAGCGCTCTGATATTCAGTGGGCCTCACACAATCCATAAGTGTCCAGTGTCCACTAGTGTGTGCAGAAATTCAAAATCTCTGTGATCCTGTAGTCACTTTTTTCACACCTGTGCCATCGAGCCTGTGACATAGCGCTCTGATATTCAGTGGGCCTCACACAATCCAAAAGTGTCCAGTGTCCACTAGTGTGTGCAGAAATTCAAAATCTCCCTTAACCTGTAGTCACTTTTTTCACACCTGTGCCATCGAGCCTGTGACATAGCGCTTTGATATTCAGTGGGCCTCACACAATCCAAAAGTGTCCAGTGTCCACTAGTGTGTGCAGAAATTCAAAATCTCCCTTATCCTGTAGTCACTTTTTTCACACCTGTGCCATCGAGCCTGTGACATAGCGCTCTGATATTCAGTGGGCCTCACACAATCCAAAAGTGTCCAGTGTCCACTAGTGTGTGCAGAAATTCAAAATCTCCCTTATCCTGTAGTCACTTTTTTCACACCTGTGCCATCGAGCCTGTGACATAGCGCTCTGATATTCAGTGGGCCTCACACAATCCATAAGTGTCCAGTGTCCACTAGTGTGTGCAGAAATTCAAAATCTCTGTGATCCTGTAGACACTTTTTTCACACCTGTGCCATCGAGCCTGTGACATAGCGCTCTGATATTCAGTGGGCCTCACACAATCCATAAGTGTCCAGTGTCCACAAGTGTGTGGAGAAGCAGAAATTCAAAATCTCCCCTGTCCTATAGACACCTTGTACCTTGTTTTACATTACTATATAGTTTGTTGGATTTTGTCTACATTTCTACAAAAAATGAGGAAGGCTGGTGGAAGAGGCCGTGGAATTGGGCGGGGGTTGGCAGCTGGTAATGATGGTGTTGGTGGTGGATCTGATGGTAGTGGCAAGATCAAAATAGGACCGAATGCAGGAGGTGTTGAGCCTGCGTCATCGTCTGGCTCCATAAGGCTTCAAAGGCTTAGTTTTCTAGGAGTTGGCAAACCGCTTTTAAAGCCAGAGCATCAGGAAAAAGTTTTGTCTTACATTGCTGACTCAGCCTCCAGCTCTATCGCCTCCTCTTCTGAAGTTGTAAAAAGTAAAAGCACTGAGTCGTCATTGGAGGCTCATGTTCATGAACCACACCTTTCCTTGTGTCCTTCACCCCAACCAAGATTGAAGGATGACGCAGGCCATACTACTGATTACTCCATGGAGCTGTTTTCACATACCATGCCTGGATTATCAAGTGAAATGGTGAATTACCCAGGCCAAGATGAATCTGACATGGAGTGCACTGATGCACAGCTGCTGATAGATGATTCTGCTGGTGCATTCACTCAGAGCACTACATTGTCCTCGCAGTGTACAGAGCCAGATTCTGACCCTGATGAGACTCAGGTGCCCCTTCCCGCACACTATACCACCATACACGGTGACACAGAGGAAGGTGCACATGACATTGAAGAGGAGGTGATGGATGACCCAGTTGTTGACCCAGATTGGCATCCATTGGGGGAAGAGGGTGCTGCTTCCAATAGCTCAGATGAGGAGCATCCACAGCAGACATCGACATCGCAACAGCTGTTATCTGGCAGGCCCGGAGCACTCCAAAGACAGGTTCCAAAAATCAAAAGAGTTGCTGGACAGCTTGTCCAGAGGGTCAAAAGATCACTGCGTGCTAGGCCGCAAAATGTCTGCCAAAGTAGGAAGAGTGCAGTGTGGCACTTTTTTGAACAAAATCCTCATGATCAGGCCAAGGTTATCTGTAAGAAGTGCGCAAAGACCTTTAGCCGAGGGAAAAATCTGAAAAATTTGAATACCAGTTGCATGCTTAGACATTTAACCACCATGCACTTGCAAGCGTGGACACAACACCAAACCTCAAGTGCCACATGTGCAACTGATCACAAAGAAGGTAGTCAGCAACGCTACATTGTTTCCCCCACTGTAAGCCCACCGGTTAGCACAGCAGCAAATGTTGAGGTGTCGTTGCAAGGCCATAGCAGTCAGGGAATCCCACTGTTATATCAACGAAATACTGAATCTAGGCCATCAGAAAGAACACCAACTCCATCACCATCATCAACCCTCTCTCAGTCCGCCCTGTCCACCACTACTGCCACCATATGCAGCTCTCAAGTCCAGCTCACCCTCCCAGACACTATGAGTAGGTCAAGAAAGTACTCAGTCTATCATCCGCATACACTGGGTTTGAACGCCCACATTGCCAAACTAATCTCGTTTGAGATGATGCCCTATCGGTTGGTGGAAATCGCAGCATTCCGCGAACTCATGGCCTATGCAGTACCACGCTATGACCTACCCAGTCGCCACTTCTTCTCTCGCAAAGCCATCCCAGCCCTCCACCATCATGTAAAAGACCGCATTGTCCATGCACTCAAGCAGTCAGTGAGTGGAAAGGTGCACCTCACAACTGATGCATGGTCCAGTCGGCATGGCCAGGGCCGTTACATGTCCATCACTGCGCACTGGGTTAATGTGGTGGATGCAGGGTCCACAGGGGACAGCGGTGGTGGGACAGTGCTGCCTAGCCCACAGTATAGGAAACAGTTGGCTGTAGGCGTTCGACCCTCCTCCTCCTCCAGAAGCGAAAGCTCGTCCACAGAGCGCAGTCGTACGAGCACTCCATCTGCAGCTGCCACTGTTGCACACGAGGTGTCCCCCTATCGAGCAGCTAGTGGAAAGCGTCAGCAGGCTGTGTTGCAGATGATGTGTTTGGGCGACAGACACACCGCCGAGGTGCTGGCCGAGTACTTGAAGCGACAAACTGAGTCATGGCTGGGTAGTGTACATCTTGAGGCAGGCAAGGTAGTTAGTGATAATGGCCGTAATTTTGTGGCAGCCATAGCCCTTTCAAAACTCAGCCACATACCTTGCTTGGCTCACACCTTGAACCTGGTGGTGCAGTGCTTCCTCAAAAATTATCCGGAGTTAACAGCCCTGCTCCAGAAGGTGCGAAGACTGTGCGCGCACATCCGCCGGTCGCCTGTACACTCCGTTCGTATGCAGAAGCTGCAGCGATTGCTCCACCTTCCCAACCACCGCCTCATTATCGACATTGCAACAAGGTGGAACTCCACCCTGCACATGGTGGAGCGGCTGTGCGAGCAGAGGCAGGCCATAATGCATTTGTGGGAGGATACACGGCCAGGCACTTTGAGTGCAGACATGGAGTTGACAGGTATGCAGTGGTCGAAGCTGAAAGACCTCTGTAAAGTCCTTCAGTGTTTTGAGGAATGCACACGGCTGGTAAGCGCAGACGACGCCATCCTAAGCAGGAGCATCCCACTTATGCGTCTGCTCATGCAAACTTTGACGCACCTTAAGGAGCAGGCGTCTGCAGCCAATGTTGACGAGGAGGGAATCCTTGATGACATTCAGCCATTGTCTGCTCAGGGACCTCTCCTGGACGAGGTGGAGGAAGAAGAGGAGGAGGAGGATGATGATGGGGATGATTACTTAGGGGAGGAGGATGCATCTCATGGGGCAAGTGAAAATGTTGGCGTGGCAAGGTCTGGTACAGGGTTTGTGCGTGACTGGAGGGATGTGGATTTGCCAGAAAGTGCACCTCCAACCAGCACTCGCAGTGCATCATTGACACCGGGAACATTGGCCCACATGTCAGATTATGCCTTGCAGATCCTATAAAGGGACCCCCGCATTGCCAAAATGATGAACGATGACGACTACTGGTTGGCCAGCATCCTGGATCCACGCTATAAAGGCAAATTACAAAACATCATGCAACAGGAGAACCTTGACCTAATATTGGCTAATAAACAAGCAACTCTGGTAAATCGGTTGCTTGAGGCATTCCCAGCACACAGCAGCGGTGATGGTTCTCACACGAGCCGTACGGGCCGGGGGCAGCTTGGCAGAGGTGTTCATGGTGCACACAGCAGAAGTGGCGTTGGAGACAGGGGTTTCATGACAATGTTGTGGACTGATTTTTCAAGTACCGCTCACACAACTGGTAATACTGCATCGATGGAAAGTGACAGGAGACAGCAGTTGTCAACTATGGTTACAAACTACTTTTCCTCCCATATCGATGTTCTCCCACACAGGTCATTCCCCTTTGACTATTGGGCCGCTAAAGTGGACACCTGGCCTGAATTGGCACAATATGCCTTACAGGAGCTCACTTGCCAAGCTGCAAGTGTGCTATCGGAAAGAGTCTTCAGTGCAGCTGTATCAATCCTGACAGAAAAAAGGACCCGTCTGTCAACCCAAAATGTGGATGATCTAACCTTCATTAAAATGAACCATGCATGGGTTTCCAAGGATTTTGTCCCACCTTCCTCTGATGACACATAGGGTGACAGAAAAATGGCTTGCTTTGGTCCACCTCTTCCTGGGACTTGACCTATTTCGCCTTTTGCATCAGCTGAATGTCCAACATCAACATATGCCACTTTCTAAAACTCCCTAACTGTGCTGCCTCCCCCCCCATGGCCGGGGTCACCACCTAGCGCACAACACCGTGCGAGTGCCGTTGCCCTGGACAGGTGGGTAGGCCGACTCTTGGGCGCGGGCACTGGCACAGGGTCCCTCATAGTGCAATCAAGTGTCTCTGACGGTGGTGGTGCACACCCGCCATCACACACCGCCGTACTATGAGGGGCCCAGTGCCAGTACCGACGCCCACGAGTGGGCCCCCCTTGCTTGGCCAGGGCCCCAGCATTTGCAATCTTTACCTCTCCCTGCTCCTCCGCTGTGTAGTCTGGGCCGTCAAATCCATACTGTGCCTGACACCGTCTGAGCCTGCCTCCTGATGTATAGACATATATTTTGAATGTGTACGCTATCCATACATGTTATCCGGGGATACGGTACCCTTTCTCACCTTTGTGCAATCACGTGCAATCCATACTGGGCCTAACACCGTCTGAGCCTGCCTCCTGATGTGTAGACATATATTTTGAATGTGTACGCTATCCATACATGTTATCCGGGGATACGGTACCCTTTCTCACCTTTGTGCAATCACGTGTAATCCATACTGGGCGTGAGAACGGCTGGCGAGCTGTTAAGCAAGCTACAGCACCTGTGGTTTGCACACGTAAGTTTTTCATTTTTTCAGGATTGACGGTTAGGCCTAATTCCGGAACTGCGGTTGACCTGCACTTACTGGGAAATCATCGTTCGCGGGTAATATTTGTAATCAGTGATCCCCATCACTAACGTTGTTCAGCGGGTTATCTGCACCTGTAAGCGACAAACGCTGGCCTTTTCGGTGTAGCGCACATGCAGCCACGGACATGTAAGGGCATGACACACCAGTTATTGGCCAATCTCATGTGCCAGAGCCTCACATGTCCCTCTAGTAAGCCGGACTCGGACCGCGGGGCATGACGGAGTTTCGTTCGTTAACGGAATTAAGCTTGCAATGTGTGCATCTTTTCTGTAGCTGGCATGGTTGAGGTTTCCCAGGTGGAGTCGAATTTAACCGTAGGCTCCACTCCTGGTGGTGCCCTTCTGGACATTCCTTTAAGGTTCAGCTTTGCAACCATACTGCCCACGTAAAACAAACACTTTGCCTTCATGAACGCTGTTTGGAGGGTCATGACTCGTGGGAATAACTGCTAGAGAGATCCTTCGTTGCTCCCAAGCATGACATCACACTCCCTAGGAGGAAGGTAATGCCACTGTGGCGACCGTACTCCTGGGGGCGACACAAGTGCACTGATGCCCAGCTACTGCTCGATGAATCTGCTGGTATATTGTCCCAGACCACTACATTCCCCTCGCACGCTACACGGCCTGAATCTGACCCTGATGAAACTCAGGTTACCCTTCCCATATACAGTTCCATCTTACACGGTGACAAAGAGGAAGCTGCAGATGAAAGGGCAGGTTCGGCCCACCCGCCATCAGACACACCACCGTACTATCAGGGGCCCTGTGCCAGTGCCGTCGCCAACGAGTGGGCCCCCCCTGCTTGCTCAGGATCACAGCACTTGCAAGGTTGAAATAGTGTGGAGTGAGATGGAAGATGGGGACGATGAGGAGTCCAGACTAGTACAGGGATTCCCTAGCGAGGAGACTTATTTGATTGTTTTCAATGTTGGGACAGCAATTTTTGGGGAGCACCATACTCTGGAGAATGATAGATGGGGCCCACCGTACACTGGAACATTCCAAAGGTGGACATCAGACACTGGAGCAGCATTTACAGGGCCCATTATACACTAGAGCATTAGAAATGGGGCCCATTATGTTTGGAGCATTATTTGGGCCCATAAGACAGTGGAGCTTCATCCATGGGGACCAACATATACTGTAGCATTATGTGGAGCTCATCATATACTGTTTCAAACATTATATGGGACCAATGATTTTGTATGGAGAAATAGATGGGCCTCGTCATGAGATGTAAAAAGTGAAGTATTTTTCATTGTACTATACTGCTATTTCTCTGCTGTATCGGAGCATGATGAGTTGTGGTATGTGTTAAAGGGGCGCTCTTTCGCCCAGGGCACATGAAAACCTGGAGCCAGCCCTACCCCCCCCACAACTTTAGCCAAATAACCCCCATTTTTCAGTGCGTAACTTGTATTATGAAGTTAATTAAAGTTGACAAGCTTAAGTAAGAAGAATTGATGCTTTTGGCATTCAAATGGGCACTGTAGGTGTGTTTCCTGTCCTCCTCTCACTGCCAACTTTTATTCCCCATTGACTTACATTGGGTTTCGTGTTTAGGGACGACCCTGACTTTTCCCTATAATCGGCCGATCTTGCTCGACCCGACTTTTGGAAAAGTCGGGTTTCACGAAACGAAACTCGACCCTAAAAAACCAAAAGTCGCTCAACTCTAGTAATAATTGTTTATGAGAACCACATAACTAATGCACACTTTGTAGCATATTTAAAATTAAATTTGGGAAGAAAATATAAATTATTGAAATCATAAAATAGGAAAAAAGATTAATTTAGCTGGAACAGGATACATTATTGTTGCTGGCAATGACAACTCAGGACAACAACTTCTAAGAAAATACTACCTACTGTTATTTTTTGACATTGTGATAAGTAATGTGCTGGTAGATTATGACTGCAGATTGCACCTTTAGGCTTAGACCACTGACAGCTATAGAAGCAATAACTGACAACTCAAATTTGTGTGCATATAAGTGTTATGTAATAACTGAAAAGGATCACAGAGATGCTCAGAATGCAGTCAAGAATGTTTCTTCTAGAGTGATGGCTGAAAACTCAGACAATCAATAGTTATGTATGGCAAGAAATTTCAGTTTGAGAAAATCTAAACATAATGTAATTAATAAAGCTAAGGCTGGTTTCACATTAGCGTTTTTTAGCGCAGCACAACGTGCGCACCCTATCACATGCACCATGCGCCCCTATGTTTAACATGGCGGGCGCATAGTCTTGTGATTGCATGTGTTCGTCTGCGTTATCGTGCGCATGCGCATTTTCCAGGTGTGTGCCTAGACGCACTACAAGCAACATGTTGCATTTTTTGGTCCGCCCAACGTCGTTTAAAAAACGCATGTGAACGCTTGTGCATGGAATGCGCCAAAATAACACATTACAGTCTATGGAAACGCAGGCGTGCGCATGGACATGTGCACTTCCTGCATTTTCAAACTCATGCGTTTTTTGTGTAAACATGTCTAAACACTGGTTTAAACCACCCCCTACACAAAGAAATATTGTTTGAGGGGTAGTGTAGATAAAAGAAGGTGTTGGTACTGGTAGACCACTACTCTACAGACAGCCTTGAAGAGACAAGCAGCGTTTGGAAATTTGGAGAGACGCAGCAATTTCAATAATGTGAGTATTCTAAACCTAATTTCTACCTGTCCTTTTTTCTTAATTTATTATGTACTAATGTCTTATTTTTTATTGTAGCATGTCTTCTGGAGAGGAATACAGACCAGCCTGGGGTGAACTGGCCCAAGCAGAGCGTGAAGTGAGTATCTTCCTGCCCTACAGTTTGGGTAAGTGTTCGCTGTCGCATCTACACATGTACCAAATTAATTTTTGTTCTTTTTCAGACCTCATCGTCCATGGCAAGTGAGGAGGAACAGCAGGAGCAGCCAGTCCAAGTGCCGGTGGGGAGACGGCCTGTAAGTATAGACTGACTGTGATATACTCTTTTTTTTTTCCTGACTTTTTTTTCTGGCCTGTTTTTCACTTTCAATCTTGCTTCTTTTCAGTATATTTTTCTATCTTTTTCATTTCCAATTCTTTCCAAGATTATAATGTTTTTCTTTCTTTTCTAGGCTCCACAATGGGACGAAGAAATGGCCCTGGACAACGATGCCTTCATCAACTTAGTCCAGGAGCGAGTCCCGTTGTGGGACAGCCGTGATCCGCAGCACATGGACACGGTGGTGACCCGGCGGCTCTGGAATGAGGTGGCCGCAGCGATGTTGGATTAATGGGACAATGCCTCTCCCCAGGTCCACAAGGATTTTCGTAAGTATTTCAATGCATTGTCTAATTTTTTTTACTGTGTGATGTGGTAGTGACCTTGGCCAGGATCACACAAATGTGTGTGATGCTAGACACTCGCAGGGGTTTCTAGCATCACACACATTTGTGTTATCTTGTCCAACAGTGCATTGTCTAATTTTTTTTTGCTGTGTGATGCAACAGTGACCTTGGCCAGGATCACACAAGTGTGTGATGCTAGTAACTCCTGCGAGTTTCTAGCATCACACACATTTGTGTTATCCTGGCCAACAGTGCACTGTCTAATTATTTTTGCTGTGTGATGCAGCAGTGACCTTGGCAGGGATCACACAAGTGTGTGTGTGATGCTAGAAACTCACAGGAGTTTCTAGCATCACACTCATTTGAGTTATCCTGGCCTACAGTGCATTGTCTAATTTTTCATTTTTTCCCACAGTGAACAAAGTCAAAACCCGTTGGCGCTCGATAAAGGACCGCTTCAACAGGGATGTTCGTCTGGAGGGCCAGGGTCACAGTGGTGCTGCTGCAAGGACCAGAACTAAATACCACTACCATCGGGCATTGGGGTTCCTAAAACCGGTCCTTGCCACCAGAGCATAAGTATTTTGTTGTATTGTATTGTTTTTTAACTCTGTGCTTTTCTATTCCACAGGAGTTGGTGCTTTAACTATTGTAAATGCATGATAGTAATGTTTTTCTTTTCTTTTCACAGCACCTGGAGCAGCACCCTGCAACCTGTCCCTGGAGAGGTCCTTCATCGAATGACCTTGGACCCGTCCCAGCCATCCAACAGCCAGGAAGCAGCTTGCGGGTTGGCAACACAGACAGCTGGAGACCAGGAAGCTGGTATGTCTGGTGTTCCCCTGTCCCAGGTCTCTGCTACTGGTTTTGCGGGCACTTCCCACCAGCGGCAGAAGGCCTCAGACAGGAATGTCATGCCAAGTTCCTTCACTTGAGCTCGGTCTTTCAGAATGGCCTCAAGGCGCTGTCAGACAGACTGGAAAGCGGTTTTGCCCTCATAGAAAACCGCTTCCAGGCTGTCGACCGTCGCCTTGACCGTCTGGAAGCCGACCTCAACAGACCAGCGCACCATTTTTTCCATCAAATTGAACGGGGCATGGTGGAATGCCTAAGTCCAGATCTCCAGCTGAGTGTGATGCAGGCCTGCTACACTGCTTTCATCCAGGCTATGCAGCAGAGTCAGTACGTGCAGCAGTCAGTGGTGTCATTTCCAACTGCGCCACCACTGACTCGCTTCACCTCACTGCCGACTTCTGCTGCATACCACTGCACGGCCACCTGCATTCCAAGCCAAGCCGGACACCTGTACACCACCCCAAGGCCGAGTGCTGCTGGACACTCCACAGCCACCACTATGGCAAGCGCTGCTGCTGTCTGGACCACCACTGCCACTACCACTCAAGCCTGGACCACCACCATGCCTGCTTGGAGCACCACCGATGCCACCACTCCTCATGCTTGGAGCACCACCACCATCACTCCTCCTGCTTGGAGCAACACCGACGCCACCACTCCTCCTGATCGGAGCACCACCGCTGCCACAACTCCTCCTGCTTGGAGCACCCCCACTGCCACAACTCCTCCTACTTGGACCACCACCACTGCCACTGCTCCTCCTGCCTGGACCAGCACTTCCACTGCCACCACCAAGCAGCAGAGGGGTGACTCTCATTCAATTTTTCCCAAAACACATCAAAGGTCCCCCAGCTCCAGGCGGTCTCCCAGGTCAAGGCGGTCACACAGTTCAAGAAGGTCCAGGCAGGATACACCAGGACACAGGAGACCCAAAAAACAAAAAACTTTGTCCATCACTCCCCCCTCTCCTCACACTGTGTCTCACCCTGTCTCCAGTTCCATCCCTAAGCTCCTTTCCCCCACTACTTTTGTCGCCCCTTCCCCTAGAACCCCCTCCTCCCCTTTAAGCTGTTCCTCATCTCTCCACAACCCCAACTTGCCACTGTCATCCCAGTAAAAAACTTTTTTTCTTTTTTTTACTATAAATGTAAAATTCTGGTTTCCCCAAATAATGTTTGGTTATTGTGTCTTTTGCCGCCAACACACACTGTGCTGTACACACACTGCACCGTACACTTTGTGTTTTTGCCACCACATAGCTCCATTACTGACACATGTTTCTTGTGTCAGTCCTGGAGATATGTGTTGTCAAAAACACAAATATATGACTTGTATTTTCTCCACCAGTCTCCAGTCTGCTAATATTGCACAGACTGAATAGAGGATGGTGTTGAGTGCAAGGCATATCTATTGTTACCTTGCCAGGTATCATAAACAGTGAATTGACGATGGTGTGTTTTGGCCATCATTGTTGTGAGCTCATTCTCTGGATCACCAGTTGTGAGTTCTCCTTCCAGACTCCCTCTGGTGGTAACAGGAGGTAGTGAGGCTGATTTGATCGGTGGAGATCTGCCACCTGAGAATGAGGATGACGATTGGACCTCAGAAGTCTCAGATTGGATTTAAGACAGCCGATGCCCTATTCAGTTGCTGGTGATTCCTTCTGGCTTGTCAGCTCTTGGTTTTCAGCTCTGTTCCAGTCATCTAAAGCTAAGTTTTTCTGCTAATGTTCACACTTGAATTTGTTGGTCTATTCAGTTTTTTTGGTGTGGCCAGCCAGCCCCGGCTGGGGGCTGTGCTGAATTTCCACTCTTATTTATAAGTATTTTGCCAATTTGCTTTTTGTCCCTTACTAGTTTGGTCTCTTTTTGCTCTGTCTCAGAATACTTCAGAGTGCTGATATAATGGGAGAAGTCTAGTGACTTCAGGGTTAATTTTGCTATCAGAAGTGTTGGACATTATTTTTGTAGTGTTTTTTGCAGGTTGCAGTGTCTTTTCTTTCCTCTCTAGTTAGTTTGGGCCCCATCGTTTGCTCAGCCTATTTTCCTACCTGTGTTTGTGCCTTCATCTTGTTTCACCGTCAATACATGTGTGGGGGCTATCTATTCCTTTGGGGTCTGCTCTGGGGCAGTTAGCTTTCCCCTTTTCATGCTTCAGGCTTATTTAGTCCTCCGGCTGTGACGAAGAGTCTATAAACATCGTAGGTACGCTCCACAGCTGCTGCTAGTTGTGTGGTAGGATCAGGGATCTGCAATCTGCATAGTTACCAACCTCTCTGGTTTTCTGTGACTTAGCTTGTTTTGCTTTTTTCTCCTCGGTGGCCCATTCATAACAGAATCACCAGCCATACTGCAGATTCTAGGGTACTCAAAAGCAGGAAAAAGTTGTTATTATCCTAATGGATATTAAGCAATTGTCTGATCGTGTGGAGCAGCTGGCTGCTGAAGTGCAGGGAATTTCCACCTACCTCATTCAGTCACATGCTGCTGAACCTAAGATCCCTACTCCTGATGTGTTTTCTGGGGATCGATCTAAATTTCTGAATTTTAAGAATAATTGTAAATTATTTCTGGCCTTGAAGCCTAACTCATCAGGGAGCTCTGTGCAGCAGGTTAAAATTGTCATCTCCTTGCTGCACAGCGATCCCCAGGATTGGGCTTTTTCTCTGACACCTGAAAATCCTATTCTGACTAATGTGGATGCATTTTTTCAAGCCTTGGGGTTGTTGTATGACGAACCTAATGCTGTTGATCAAGCTGAGAGAACCCTGTTGGCATTAAACCAGGGTCAGGATTCTGCAGAGCTATACCGTCAAAAATTCAGAAAGTGGGCGGTCCTTACTACATGGAATGATAGTGCATTGGCAGCTCTCTTTCGGAAGGGTTTATCAGAGACCGTAAAAGAAGTTATGGTGGGATTTCCTGTTCCCTCTGGTCTGGATGATTCTATGTCATTAGCCATTCAAGTTGATCGGCGTTTACGTGAACGTAAAACTAAAACTACACGGGAGGCGCTGCAACCTTTTGAACAAACGTCTGAACCTATGCAATGTAATGGGGTTTTGTCTAGGGCGCAACGTCAGGAGTTTAGAAGGTGTAATAAGCTGTGTTCTTTCTGTGGAGACGCCTCTCATATTATTTCTGTCTGCCCAAAACGAGAGAAACATTTTGCACACACATTTGCTTTCGGCAGTGTACAACCTAAGTTTCTTTTGGCAATTACTCTGATCTGCTCCTTATCCACGTTTTCAACGAAGGCTATCTATTCCTTTGGGGTCTGCTCTGGGGCAGTTAGTTTTTCCACAACAGTACCCCCCCTTGAGGAGGGGTCACCCAACCCTCATCCATGCCACCAGGCCGATCAGGATGGGCCAGGTGAAAAGCACGAACCAATCTATTGGCATGAATATCGGAGGCAGAGACCCAAGAATTATCCTCCTGACCATAACCCTTCCATTTGACCAAATACTGGAGTCTCCGTCTAACCAAACGAGAATCCAATATTTTCTCTACCTCATATTCCACATTGCCTTCAACCAACACAGGGTCAGGAGGTGCTGCCAAAGGAACCACTGGCTCAACAAACCTCTTCAACAGAGATTTGTGAAATACGTTATGGATCTTGAACGTAACTGGAAGAGCCAATCGAAACGAAACAGAATTAAGAATTTCCAAAATAAAGGACCAATAAATCTTGGCTTAAATTTAGGAGATGCAACCTTCATAGGAATATTCTTAGACGACAACCAAACCATATCACCCACTTTAAACCGGGGTCCTATGCCGGTTGGAAAATCGCTGGGCCTTTTCCTGAGAGAGTGACAACTTATCCACCACTTGGTCCCATATCTGCTGCATTCTCTTAACCACAGTGTCCCCACCTGGGCAGGATGAAGATTCCACTTGCCCTGAAGAGAATCGAGGATGAAACCCAAAATTACAGAAAAAGGGTGACATCAAAGTGGCAGAACTAGCTCTATTGCTCAGTGCGAATTCGGCCAAGGGCAAAAATGAGACCCAATCATCCTGATCAGCAGATATAAAACATCTCGAATAAGACTCCAAGGTCTGGTTTGTTCTCTCAGTCTGTCCATTGGTCTGGGGATGAAACGCGGAGGAGAAGGATAGCTGAATTCCCAGATTGGAACAAAAGGCTTTCCAGAATCTGGAAACAAACTGGACTCCTCTGTCGGACACAATGTTCTCAGGAATCCCATGTAACCGAACCACCTGTTGTAAAAACAAGGGCACCAACTCAGCGGAAGATGGCAACTTTGGGAGTGGTACAAGATGGACCATCTTCGAAAATCTATCACAAATCACCCAGATAATAGTCATTCTCTGAGAGACAGGAAGATCAGAAATAAAATCCATTGAGATATAGGTCCATGGCCTCTTGGCCACCGGCAAGGGCATCAGCAACCCACTAGAACGAGAACAGGGTTTAGACCGAGAACAAGTCCCACAGGACTGTACAAAATTCCTGATGTCACGAGATAAGGCAGGCCACCAAAAGAACCGACTCACTAAATTTCTGGTACTAAAAATACCTGGATGACCAGCCAATGCGGAGCAATGAATTTCAGACATCACTCTCTTTCTCCACTGGTCAGGAACATACAATTTTCCCATAGGGCAATGCTCAGGTTTATCCTCCTGAAATTCCTCCAGGGCGCGTCTCAAATCGGGCGAAATGGCAGAAAGAACTACCCCCTCACCTAGGATTGTAGTAGGCTCAGTCACACTAAGAGAATCGGCAAAGAAACTCCTAGAAAGGGCGTCTGCCTTAACAGTCTTAGTGCCCGGAAGAAAAGAGACCACAAAATTAAAATGCGTGAAAAGCAAGGCCCATCTAGCCTGTCTAGGATTCAAGCATTTGGCCGACTCCAGATAAATCAAATTCTTGTGATCGGTGAGGACCACAACTTGATGTCTAGCTCCCTCCAACCAATGTCTCCACTCCTCAAATGCCCACTTGATGGCCAACAATTCCCGATTCCCCACGTCATAGTTGCGTTCAGATGGGGAGAACTTTCGGGAAAAGAAGGCACAGGGATTCATCTTAGAAATCACAGGGTCTTTTTGGGACAATACAGCTCCTGCACCAATCTCAGAAGCATCTACCTCCACCTGAAATGGAAGTGAGACTTCAGGTTGCTGTAAAACTGGAGCAGAAGTAAATCTCTGCTTAAGCTCCTGAAATGCTGAGATAGCCTCATCAGACCAATTCAGCACATCAGCGCCCTTCTTGGTCAGATCAGTAAGTGGTTTGACAATACCAGAAAAATTACCTATAAATTTATGATAGAAATTAGCAAAACCCAAAAACTTCTGGAGGGCCTTCAAAGAAGTTGGCTGAACCCAATCATAAATGGCCTGTACCTTGGCCGGGTCCATTTCAATAGTCGATGGAGATAAGATAAATCCCAAAAATGAAATCCTCTGTACACCAAAGAGACATTTTGATCCCTTAACAAACAGGGAATTCTCCGTCAAAATCCAGAACACAGTCCGGACGTGTTCCACATGAGAATCCCAATCACTAGAAAAGATCAAAATATCATCCAGATAGATGATCAAAAACTTATCCACGAAGTCACGGAAAATATCATTCATAAAGGACTGGAAGACAGAAGGGGCATTAGTGAGCCCAAAAGGCATCACCAGGTACTCAAAATGTCCCTCCGGAGTATTAAACGCCGTCTTCCATTCATCCCCGTGCTTGATGCGAATAAGATTATGCGTCCCCGTGAGGTCAAGCTTAGTAAACCAGCAGGCACTCTTATCTCTGGAGAATAAATCAGACATCAGCGGTAACGGGTACTGATATTTAACCGTCATCTTGTTAAGGGAACGATAATCAATACACGGTCTTAATGAACCATCTTTCTTGGCCACAAAAAAACCCCAACACCTAAAGGTGACGAGGATGGTCTAATATGACCCTTCTCCAATGACTCCTTAATATAGGCTTATTTAGTCCTCCGGCTGTGACGAAGCGTCTAGGAACATCGTAGGTAAGCTCCACGGCTGCTGCTAGTTGTGTGGTAGGATCAGGGATCTGCAATCTGCATAGTTACCAACCTCTTTGGTTTTCTGTGACTTAGCTTGTTTTGCTTTTTTCTCCTCGGTGACCCATTCATAACACATCATCATTTCACTGTTTGTGACACAAGGCCAGGGGATTCTAGATATACCTTGTAATGAATCACATTATCTATTCTGTCTGTGGTGAAAAACTGAAGAGATGATGGAGAAAATACACGTCACATCTACAATACCCAGGCCTGGTATCATAACTATTTATCACACCTGGCCAGGTGACTATCCCTATGAGTTGTCATCTGCAACGTCACTTCAGTCTGCATTATCTATTGCACACAGACTGGAGAGATGCTGGAGGTTCACTCATATGTGTACTCACCTGCCCAGGTGTGATAACATTCTGAAGTCAGGATGCGTTTTTTGGGTGTCCTCACTTCAGCATGACATCACGCCTGGGGATTGTAGAAGTTGTATAAACTTTATCATCTCTCCAGTCTGCGTGCATACTGAAGCCACAGTGGAGATCCTACAACTAATACTGTATTTATACTCACATGGACTGGTGTCATAAAGAGTGAAGGATGCTAGTGCATCCCAAAATCACTATTTGTAACATCAGGACAGGTGATATAAATATTATTTGTACTATCTCCACCGTCACTGCAATCTGCATTATTCAACAAAGACTGGAGAGACGATAAAGGTCATACAACTTGTGCATGTAGAGTCACCTGGTCAGGAGTCCTAGTAAAGTCATGATGCACAAAACGCAGCATCCTGAATTCACTGGGACACCTGGGCAGGTGATTATTGTATTGAAGTGTATAAAAACAGAGTGCACTTGGTACAAGTATCAAAACTGTTTTTTTATTTACATACACACAAGAAAACAATTTTACACCATTTGATCTTCCCATTCCACACGTCCTACATCAGAGATAAAGTAGGCCGCAAATTGTTCCCTCATTTGGCCAACTTCAACTGATGATCTGAGAGGGTGCTGAGTGAAATCAGGCAATGGGATGGCAGCTGGTTCATCTAGTTCAAAGTTAGGGTGCTCTTTAGCCATAACAAAATTGTGAAGAACCACACACGCTTTCACCACCTCATCCACTGTTTCCAATTTAAGATTAATGGCTGTGCCGAGAATGCGCCATCTGGAGACAAGAATCTCAAAAGCACACTCTACAGTTCTTTGGGCCCTGGTCAGTCTGTAATTAAAGATTTTTTTGGTGTGGTCCAAGTCACAACTGGAGTAGGGTTTCAGTAGGTTTTGGCACCTTTGGAATGCCTCATCCGCAACTATTACAAATTGCTGTGGCGGACCTTCGGTGTGGGGAAGAGGCTGTGGCGTGGGGATGTTAGAATGGTTACCATACAACCTAGGGCCATTTCAGAGTTCTTAAAAGTCTGTGAGTCATTCCCCCGACCAAATGCCCCAATGTCCACTGCACTGCAACAAACAGACAGTCTGCATCTGCAATGGCCATGAATACTGTAGAAAAGTACTTTTTATAGTTATAGTACTCCGATCCACTTCTTGTGGGTTTGGTGATCCTGATGTGCTTCCCATCAAGCGCTCCCAAACAGTTGGGGAAATTGAAGACTATCCAGAATTTTTCAGCAACATCAATTCACTTTTCCACGGTGGGCAGGGGCATAAATTCTGGACAGAGGATGTCCCACAAAGCCCGGCAGGTGTCCGCAACTATTCCCGACAAGGTGGAAATTCCAAGCCGGTACTGGAAGTGGAGTGAAGATAGGGTATCTCCAGTAGCCAGGAATCTGCCAAACAGAGAAGGAACAAAAATTAATATTTATGTCTAGGGTTTTGTAAAACACTGAAATGAAAAAATATTAGTACATGGCATAATAATAATTCTGCAGGTTTTTGTTTACTACATGGCAGAACAATAATTCTGCAGGCTTTGGATTAGTACATGGCAGACCAAAAACAATTATACAGGCATTGGTTTTCAAATATAACGTACCGTAATGTGACCAGGAGCCGTTCCTCAGGAGGAATCGCACGACGGAGCTGTGTGTCCTGTCTCCAGATGGCTCCTTGAACACGAGCAAGCAAATCCATGAAGCTTTCTTGGGATATCTGGGTATAGTCAATATATTTCGCCAGGTTTCCCTGGAGCTCACTGTAAAGGGTGTGGTATGCTCCACAGCTCTCATGGACTTCAATAATCAGATGCATCCACAAATGCCGCCGCTGCCGTCTTCGCTGTCTCTCTCTCCCTTTGCTGCTGGCAAGCAAATGCAAAAGCCTGAGACAGAGCGATATCCAGATCCAAGTTGAAGTGAAAACTCTTCCACCGCAGATCCATGTTGACAAAGGAAAAAGCAACAAAATCTGAAGAATTCAGCTGTAACAAGGGTATATATAAACAATTCCCATGACACACACCCACTGGTGTCCCATTGGTGGAGTATGTTTCAAGGATTTTCATCCTGTGAAATGTGACACCTAGAGAACGCATGCGCATAAAAAAACGCAAACGCATGCAAAAACGCATTAAAACGCATACAAGCGCTGCATTTTTTTGTCGTCTTGCGCACGCTGATGCATCTAAAAATCACTGCATTTACATGCATTTGCAAGAGTTTTTTGCTTGCGTTTCAAGTGCGCATGAAACGCTGCGCAAAAAGGCGCAAATGTGAAACTAGCCTTAATTAAGTGGAAAATAACATTAATAGTATCATGCAAAAGTCACACATTTATGGGAAAAAATTCTTCTAATTTAAAACAACATATGTATATTTCAGGTGTAGTGGGATTCCGAATTAACCCCTTTACGCCCAAGAGTGGTATGCATGTTAATGACCACACCAATTTTTACAATTCTGACCGCTGTCCATTTATGAGGTCATTACTCTGGAATGCTTCCATGGATCCTGGTCATTCTGACAATGTTTTCTCATGGCAAATTGTACTTCAAGACAGTGGTAAAATTTGTTTGATATGACTTACGTTTATTTGCAAAAAAATAGAAATTTTGGCAAAAAAATTGAAAATTTCGCAATTTTCCAAATTTGAATTTTCATGCTTTTAAAACAGAGAAATATGTCACACAAAATAGTTAATTAATAACATTTCCCTCATGTCTACTTTACATCAGCATAATTTTGGAACCAAAATGTTTTTTGTTAGGAAGTTATAAGGGATAAAAGCTGACTAGCGATTTCTCATTTTTACACCACCATTTTTTTAAGGACCACATCACATTTGAAGCTACTTTGAGGGGTCTATATGATAGAAAATACCCAAAAGTGAGACCATTCTAAAAACGGCACCCCTGGAGGTGCTCAAAACCACATTCATGAAGTTTATGTTAGGGCTGGTGGAACGCACCAAATAATAAGAAGGTGCGTTCGCAGCCCGGGGTCCACCGTGCACAGATGTTGCCTGCTGCCCGGTAATGGCGGACAGTATATGGCAGCATAATAGAAGAACGCATGTGGGTTAACGTCACCCGGGGTGTACAGAGGCGGACTCTGTTGCTTCACAGAACCACCCTACCACAGAATGCAAATGTCGTAGCCTGTTAAAGCTCACAGAGCTTGGCAAAGTGAACGCTAGTGAACAGTCACAGAACTCTGCCCCAAAGACACAGGGTTAGAATCCCTCTAGACCCACTAAGCATGCAGCATAGCACCTGCGAACACCAGTAATAGATGCTGGCTACCATGTAGTGCAGACCAAGTGCACAGTGGTGTACAGGCAAAGACTCTACCTGGCGCTGATGCTAGTCCCTGACTCTGCCTCCTACCTGCACTATCAGTCTAGGCACTAACTGGCAAGGCTGAACAACACATGTGTACCAAGAGTAGGGATTTCATAATGAGTTATTCACCAGAGACATTCATACGTGCATACAACACTCACTCCACATGGTTTATACCAGCGCACAGCCGTGCGGCCATGCGATCCTTTTATAACTGCAGCCTTCCAGGACCTTGCTGATGGCCCAATCTGAGCTGCTTGAGGACCTGAGCATGTGACCTCTGACCACCAATGAGCGGTCGTCTCACGGGCATGCTCAGATGGAGAAAAGCAGGACTTAGTCCCAGGGGCGTCTGCTCACCACTGACAAATGCTGGATGCTATAACTGAACCTGGGGCTCCAGCAGCAACCAAAAGCAAAGTATTAGCCTGAGCAAGACGCTGGGACTGACATCTCTACTGAGCAGGAACCTTTGCGGCTGAAGAAGAATTGGAGACCGAAAGGATATGGCATCAGATACCCCCTGTGCAGTGGCAGGAACTCCATGCCTAACAGCTTATTAACCCCTCAGCTGCTTCACAGGAATGTTTAAAAAAAATGAACATTTAACTTTTTTCACAAAAAATTTACTTCAGATCCAATTTGTTTTATTTTACCAAGGGTAACAGGAGAAATTGGACCCCAAAAGTTGTTGTACAATTTGTCCTAAGTACACTGATACCCCATATATGCAGGTAAACCACTATTTGGGCGCATGGCAGAGCTCGGAAAGGAATGAGCACTGTTTGACTTTTCAATGCAAAATTGGCTGGAATTGAGATCAGACACATGTCGCGTTTGGAGAGCCCCTGATGTGCCTTATCAGTGGAAACCCCCCATTCTAACTCCATCCCAAACCTCAACACACCCCTAGCCCTAATCCCAACCCTAACCATGACCCTATTCACCAACCTAACCCTAATACACCCCTAACTCTAATCCCAATCCTAACCCTAATACCAACCCTAACACTGATCCCAACCCTAACCCTAATCCTAACTTTAGCCCCAACCCTAACCCTAACCCCAGCCCTAATGGGAAAATGGAAATAAATACTTTTTTTATTTTATTATTTTTCCCTAACTAAGGGGGTGATAAAGAGGGTGTTTAATTTACTATTTATAGCGGGTTTTTATGTTTGGCAGCTGACACACACTAAAAGATGCTTTTTATTGCAAAAAATAGTTTTTGCATCACTACATTTTGAGAGCTATAATTTTTCCATATTTTGGCCCACAGAGTCATGTGATGTTTTGTTTTTTGCGGGACGAGTTGTCATTTTTATTGGTACCATTTTCGGGCACATTATATTTTTGATCGCTTTTTATTCCAATTTTTGGGAGCCAGAATGAAAAAAAAACAATGATTCATGAATTTCTTTTGGGGGTGTTTACACCGTTATGTGTGTGGTAAAATTGATAGAGCAGTTTTATTCTTTGGGTCAGTACGATTACAGAGATACCTAATCTACATAATTTTTTTATGTTTTGTCGCTTTTATACAATAAAAACTATTTTATATAAAAATAATCATTTTTGAATCACTTTATTCTGAGAGCTGTAAATTTTTTATTTTTTCACAGATGACGCTGTACGGGGGCTTGTTTTTTTGACAAGATGACGTTTTCAGTGGTACTACGTTTATTTATATCCATTGTTTTGATCGCATGTTATTCCCCTTTTTGTTCGGCGGTATGATGATAAAGCATTGTTTTTTGGGTTGTTTTTTAATGCTGTTCACTAAAGGAGTTAACTAATGGGACTATTTTATAGGTCGGGTCATTACGTATGCGGCGATACTAAACGTGTACATTTATTGTTTAGATTTTTTTTGTAATTCAAAAATGTATTTATTGCGGGAATAAATATTGATTTTTTTATTATTTTTTAAATATTTTCACAATTATTTAAAAAATTGTTTTTATTTCATTCTTACATTTACACTTTGTCCCACTATGGGCCACTCGTTTTGTGCGGGCTTATCACTTCCATAGCATGCAGATCTGCATGCTGTAGAAGCTGTCGGCACTGCATACATTTTACACTGACCTGTGCGACTTCCTGACATGCACTGCGCATGACAGGAAGTCTCTCAGGTCTGGAGACCCGGATGTTGTCATGACGACATCGGCTCTCCATGGCAGCAATCGGGACCTCGCGTCACACCACTGGGTCTCCGATGCAAAGGATCATAAATGGCTGGTCAAGTGGCAGTGCAATTAAAACCCCAAAACATCCATATACCTCATAGTCATGTTTCTATGGACATTGACTATAATAAATAAATATACATAAACCCTATATGGCATGAACATTTGTGTAACTTGCTTAATGGCATCTTCTTCCAACGCGTTTTGTCCCTCTTTTGGTCAATCAGGGATTCATCAGGGAATTCCTTCAATCAGGACAAAAAAGGAGACCATAAGCTCAAAAGACAAGGCAATATGCCACCACATAGCATCCTACATACATGGGCTTTCCATAAAATTAGAATATTATTATTATTATGCATTTATATAGCGCCATTTATTCCATGGCGCTTTACATGTGAAAAGGGGAAATATAGACAAGTATAATAAATATGTGTAAGACAAGGGACACACAAGTACATAAGGAGAGGGGACCCTGCCTGCGAGGGCTCACAGTCTACAGGGATGGGTGAGGATACAGTAGGAGAGGGTAGAGCAGGTCTTGCTGTGGTTCAGTAGACCGATGATCATTGCAGGCTGTAGGCTTGTCAGAACAGGTGGGTCTTCAGGTTCTTCTTGAAGGTTTCCATTGATGGTGAGAGTGTGATGTGTTGCGGCTGTGAGTTCCAGAGCATGGGGGAAGCACGGGAGAAGTATTGTATGCGGTTGTGGGAAGAAGAGATAAGGGGGTAGTAGAGAAGGAGATCTTGAGATGATCAAACGTTGCATGCAGGTAGGTACCTAGAGACCATGTCACAAATGTATGGAGGAGACAGGTTGTGGATGGCTTTGTATGTCATGGTTAGGGCTTTGAATTGTAGCCTCTGGGCAATAGGAAGCCAGTGAAGGGCCTGGCATAGGGGCGAGGCTGGGGAATAGTGGGGACACAGGTGGATTAGTCGGGCAGCAGAGTGTAGGATGGAATGGAGCGGAGCCAGAGTGCTATAGGGGAGGCCAGAGAGTAGGAGGTTGCAGTAGTCGAGGCGGGAGATGATAAGAGCATGCACTAGTGTTTTTGTGGTTTCGTGGTTGAGGAATGAGCGGATCAGGGAAATATTTTTCAGTTTGAGGTGGCAGGAGGAGGCGAGGGCTTGGATATGTGGTTTGAAAGAGAGCGCAGAGTCGAGGATCACCCCAAGATACCGAACGTGCGGGACTGGGGAAATAGAGCAGCTGTTGACATTGATGGATAGGTCTGGTGGAGGGGTAGAGTGAGATGGGGGAAAGATGATGAATTCTGTTTTGTCCATGTTCAGTTTGAGAAAGCGAGCAGAGAAGAAGGCTGAGATAGCAGACAGACATTGTGGGATTTCAGTCAGTAAGGAGGCGAGGTTGGGTCCAGATAGGTATATCTGCGTGTCATCAGCATAGAGGTGATACTGCAAGCCGTGGGATTCTATGAGCTGTCCCAAGCCGAAGGTATAGATGGAGAATAGTAGGGGTCCTAGGACAGAGCCTTGGGGAACACTGACAGACAGGGGGCGAGGTGAGGAGGTGGTGTGTGAGAGGGAGACACTAAATGTTCAGTCTGTTAGGTATGATGAGATCCAGGATAGGGCCAGATCTGTGATACCAAGAGATGAGAGAGTCTGTAGCAGGAGGGAATGGTCTACGGTGTCGAAGGCAGAGGACAGGTCCAGGAGAAGGAGGACAGAGTAGTGTCGCTTGCTCTTGGCGGTTAGTAAGTCGTTAGTGACTTTAGTTAGGGCAGTTTCAGTTGAGTGATGTGGTCGGAAGCCAGATTGTAACCAGTCAAAGAGGGAACAGGAGGAGAGGTGGGAGGACAGTTCAAGCTATACATGCTGTTCCAGTAGTTTTGAGGTGTAAGGGAGAAGAGATATTGGGCGATAGACACAGAGGATTGGTTAATGGAGGGCTTTTTGAGGATGGGTGTGATTGAGGCATGTTTGAAGGATGAGGGAAAGACACCATTTGTAAGTGAAAGGTTGAAAAGGTGTGTTAGAGATGGGATGAGGACTGTGGCCAAGTTAGGGATGAGGTGAGACGGGAGTGGGTCGAGGGCACAAGTGGTGAGGTGTGATCTTGACAGAAGGGTGGAGAGCTGATCTTCTGTCATGGTGGAGAAGCTGGCTTTTGCAGAACAGGGTTGAGCGGCTAAGAGGGGCATTGGGGGCTGCGGGCCACAGCTTTGTCTGATCGTGTCGATCTTCTGCTTAAAGAAGGAGGCAAAGTCTTCAGCAGAAATGAGAGGAGGGGAGGAGGTGTTGAGGGACGGAGGAGAGAATTGAAAGTGTTGAAGAGCTATTTAGTTTTGTGAGACAGGGAGGATATGAGAGATGTGAAGTAAGTTTGTTTTGCGGCAGAGAGCGTGGACTTAAAGCTGACAAGGGACTGCTTGTATGCGTTGAAGTGCTCAGTAGAATGGGTTCTCTTCCATCTCTGCTCAGCGGCCCTGGAAACCCGTCTCAGTTCTTTGGTCAGGCTGGTCAGCCAGGGCTGCCTGTTGATTGTTCGAGTTTTGCTCTGCGTGAGGGGGGCAGCCGAATCGAGTGTTGCTGTTATTGTGGTGTTATAAAAAGTGGCAGCAGCATCTGTGTCATGAAGGGAAGCTATGTCTGTAAGAGTGAGAAGGGACTCAGAGAGTGATTGTAAATTGAGGTGTTTGAGATTCCTGCGAGGGTGAGCGAGTTTATGGAGCAGGGGTTGCGCAGTAGGAGAGGAGAGGGAAGAGAATGTCAGTAGGTTGTGGTCAGACAGGGGGAGGGGTGAGTTATTGAGATTAGTGAGGGAACAGAGACGAGTGAAGATAAGGTCCAGTGTGTGACCATCTTTGTGAGTGGCCGCAGAGGACCATTGAGTGAGACCGAGGGAAACCGTGAGCAACAGAAGTTTAGAGGCAGCCGGGGTGGAAGTGTCAATGGGGATGTTGAAGTCACCCTTGATGATGGTGGGGATGTCAGAAGAAAGGAAATGGAGTAGCCAGGTGGTGAAGTGGTCGAGAAAGGTGGATATGGCTAGTTCTGGGGGGCGGTAGATGACAGCCAGTTGGAGGTTGGAGGCGGAATAGATGCGGACAGAGTGCACCTCGAACGAAGGAAGAGTAGCGGAGGGTGGCAGAGGATTTGGGGTAAAGGAGCAGATGTCAGACAGGAGCAAGCCAACTCCTCCACCATGTTTGTTGCTGGGGTGAGGGTTGTGAGAGAGATGGAATCCGCCATAGGAAAGCGCAGCTGGAGAGGCTGTGTCAGAGGGAGTGAGCCAGGTTTCAGTGATGGCGAGGAAGGAGAGTTTGTTGGTGATAAAGAGGTCATGGATAAATGATAGCTTGTTGCAGACAGAGCGTGCGTTCCATAGGGCTCCCGGTAAGGGGCTTGAGGGAGTGGGGGCTGGATGAATGGGTATGAGGTTATCATGGTTGCGAGGACATGTAGAGGATCGTGGCAGAGTGGTAGAAGTGAGTGTAGGGATGTGTTCAGGAGGGCCAGGATTTGGGGATACGTCGCCAGCAATAAGGAGTAGTAGACAGAGCATTAGAAGGCTGGAGCAGGATAGGACATGATGTGGCCGTGTGTGTCTGGAGAACAAGGATTGTATGTGGAGGAACAGTTGTGAGGAGAAAGTTAGGTGGCTGGGGAGAATGGAGGGGGAGATGAATAGTTCCTTACTAGGATGGGGGATTGCAGGAGTTAGGGAGAAATAGAGTAGTATGGGGTGATAGTAAAAAGAAGGCGAAACATTGTTGTGGTGTTATAGGCTGTTACCTTGAAGTCAAATTCCAGTCCAATTCTTGTCTAATTCAGAGTACTTAGAAATCAGTACTTTGAAATAAGGATTTTGACATTGATGGAGCCGACTACGTCTGGAGCAGACCCATGGTGCAATGAATATCAGCAAAAAGTTACTTTTCTTCAGTTCTTCAATACAAAAAGTGAAACTCATATATTATATAGAGTCATTTGTTATGATGAGTCACCGAAGGAGGAAAAAACAAAATAACAGCTAAGTCCAGAAAAACCAGAGAGACGCTAGGCTTCAAAAGACTATATCAGCACTCTGAAGACAGAGCAAAAGATCAACAGATCAGAGACAAAAATGGAATTCAGCTCACCCCCGGCCGGGGATGGCAGAACTCCCAAAAAACAAGGCAAAACAAAAAACAAACTGAAGTGTACAAAGCAGAGCAGAAAAACTTAGCTTTGAGATGCAGGAATCAGACTGGTCTCCAAGAATCCAGCAGGAAAATCACCAGCCAGGAAGAAGGGCGTCAGCAGCCTTATATCCAGTCCTCAATTCCAGCCACCCAGTCATCATCTAGCTGCCCATGTGTTTGGTAATCAGCCTCACTACCTTCCTTCACCAGAGGAGGGAGTTCATCAGACCTCAATGGTGAAGGGAAAAATGAACTCACAACAGTCATTACAAACAGAGTGATCTATTTCAAGTGTTTATTTCTGATAATATTGATGATTATGGCTTACAGCCAATGAAAACCCAAAATTCATTGTCTAAGTAAATTAGAATACTTTATAACACCAGCTTGAAAAATGATTTTAAAATCCGAAATGTGGGCCTACTGAAATGTATGTTTAGTAAATGCACTAAATACTGTACTTGGTCGGGGTTTCTTTTCCATCAATTACTGCATCAATGCGGTGAGGCATGGAGGCGATCAGCCTGTAGCAATGATGAGGTGTTATGGAAGCCAAGGTTACTTTGATAGCAGCCTTCAGCAAGTCTGCATTGTTGAGCCTGAGGTCAAGGTCAGGAAAGTTTGCTAGCAAATCAAGCACAGCTATACTGTTGTTTTTAAACCAGTTATTGTTTTTTTTGGCAGTGTGGACAGATGCCAAATCCTGCTGGAGAATGAAATTTCCATCTCCAGAAAGGTTATCAACAGGGGAAGCATTAAGTGCTCTAACTGTCCTTGTAGAGGGCTATTCTGACTCTGTTTTTGATAGAACACAGTGGACCTACACCAGCAGATGACATGTTTCCCCAAACCATCACTGATTATGGGGACTTCACACTAGACATCAAGCAGCTTGGATTGTGTGCCTTTCAACTCTTCCTCCAGACTCTGGGGCCTTGATTTCCAAATGAAATGCAAAATTTACTTTTATCTGAAAACAACAGTCCAGTTCTTTTTCTCCTTGGCCCAGGTAAGACACTTCTGATGTTGTCTATTGGTCATGAGTGGCTTGATACAAGCCCATGTCTTGGATACGTCTGTGCGTGGTGGCTCTTGAAGCAATGATTCCAGCAGCAGTCCACTCCTTGTGAATATCCCTCAAATTTTTGAATGGCCTTTTCTTTACTTTCAAGGCTGTGGTTATCCAAGTTGCTTGTGCACCTTTCTCTAGCACACTTTTTCCTTCTACTCAACTTTACATTAACCCCTTTACTCCCAAGGGTGGTTTGCATGCTAATGACTGGGCCAATTTTTACAATTTTGACCACTGTCCCTTTATGAGGTAATAACTCTGGAACGCTTCCATGGATTCCTGCAATTCTGACACTGTTTTCTAGTGTTAGGGTTGTGGATCACACTAAATATAAAATATAAGGAAGTGCGATGGCAACCCGAGGTCCACCGCGCAGAGATGGAAAACTGCTGCTTAGTAATGGTGGAGTACTAAGTGAACACCGGCGGGTAAACCACTGACCCGGTGTGCACAGTTGCAAACTCTGTTACTTCACATAGCTCCTGACAGAAACGCTGGAGCCAGTTAACACCACAGGACTCGGCAGAAAAAGCGCATAGCGTAAGGTCACAGGGCTCGGCCCTTAGACTGCAGGACTGGAGTCCCTCTAGACCTCTAGCGCTCAGCGCCGTGACTGCAGTGCCAGCAAGAGTTACTAATAGATAACGCGTGCAACTGTGCACAGTGCCGCTCAGGCGGACACCAATAATCGCCCAGGATTGGGCCAACTAAGTGCACAGGTTGCGCAAGGCATTGCACAGGTGTGGCTGTCACTTACCGTGGTACGATAGTGCCCTGCAGTGGGTGACACCATCGGACGCTAGTGTGCTGAAGGCTGGAATGCACTGTGGCATATATACTAGCCACTGACAGGTGCTGACTCTAACCGCTAAACCCTAACAACAGACACAATCAAGGGTAGGGGTTTCACAAGGAGTCAGTCACCAGATATATGCATCCATCATCATACACTCCATAAGTATTTGAGTCTATACTAGCGCATGGCCGAGCGGCCATGCAAACCTTTTATAGCAGCGTCCTTCTAGGACCTTCCTAGTGGTCCAATGGAAGCAGCAATAGGACCTGAGCACGTGACCTCAGACCTCCAATGAGAGGACTTCCCACGGGCATGCTCAATGGGCCGAAAGAAGGACTTAGTCCCAAGAGCTGTTCGCTGCTGGCTATTGCAGTTTACCATAGCTGAACCATGTTTGGCAGCAGTACCCAAGCCAACAGAAGTAGACTGAGCAAGATGCTGGGAACAACGTCTTTGCTGAGCAGGCTCCCCTGTGGCTAGAGAGGAATGGGAGACCGCAGAAGGCAATCCCTGGGATTCCTTCTGTGTAGAGGTAGGAACCCAATGCCTAACATCTAGAGACATATTGTACATCATGTTCGTGGTAAAATTTCATTCATATAACTTGTGTTTATTTGGGAAAAAAACGGAAATTTGGTGAAAATGTCGCAGTTTTACAACTTTGAATTTTTATGCCCTTAAATCACAGAGATATGGCACACAAAAAACTTAATAAGTAACATTTCCCACATTTTAACTTTACATCAGCACAATTTTGGAACTAAAATTTTTTTGTTAGGAAGTTATAAGGGTTAAAAGTTGACCAGCGATTTCTCATTTTTACAACACCATTTTTTTTAGGGACCACATCACATTTGAAGTCACTTTGAGGGGTCTATATGATAGAAAATACCCAAAGTAATACCATTCTAAAAACTGCACCCCTGACGGTACTCAAAACCACATTCAAGAAGTTTATTAACTCTTCAGGTGCTTCACAGGAATTTTTGGAATGTTTAAAAAAAATGAACATTTGACTTTTTTTTCACAAAAAAATTACTTCAGGTCCATTTTTTTTTATTTTACCAAGGGTAACAGGAGGAATTGGACTGCAAAAGTTATTGTGCAGTTTGTTCTGAATACGCTGATGCCTAATATGTGGGGGAACCACTGTTTCAGCGCATTGTCAGAGCTTGGAAGGGAAGGAGCTCCTTTTGACTTTTTCAATACAAAATTGGCAGGAATTGAGATTGGATGCCATATCACGTTTGGAGATCCCCTGATGTGCCTAAACAGTGGAAACCCCCCACAAGTGACCTTATGTGGGAAACTAAACACCCAAGGAACTTATCTAGATATGTGGTGAGAACTTTGAACCCCCGAGGACTTCACAGAAGTTTATAACGTACAGCCGTACAATTAAAAAATCATATTTTTTCCACAAAAATGATCTTTTGACCACCAATTTTTATTTTCCCAAGGGAAACAGGACCCCAAAAGTTATTGTGCAATTTGTCCTGAGTACGCCGACACTACTTATGTGGGGGTAAACCACTGTGTGGGTGCATGGCAGAGCTCGGAAGGGAATGAGCGCCGTTTGACTATTTCAACGGAGAATTGGCTTGACGCCATATCGCATTTGGAGAGCCTTTGATGTGCCTAAACAGTGGAACCCTGCCACAAATGACATTATCTAGATATGTGGTGAGAACTTTGAACCCCATTGGCTTCACATAAGTTTATAATGTACAGCTGTAAAATTAAAAAAATCATATTTTTTCCACAAAATGATCTTTCCACCCCCAATTTTTATTTTCCCAAGGGAAACAGGACCCCAAAAGTTATTGTGCAATTTTTCTTGAGTACGCTAATACCCCATATGTGGGGTTAAACCACTGTTTGGGCACATGGCAGAGCTTGTAATGGAAAGAGCACCGTTTGATGACGCAAAATTGGCTGGAATTGAGATCGAACGCCATGTCGCGCTTGGAGAGCCCATGATGTGCCTAAACAGTGGAAACCCCCCACAAGTGATCCCATTTTGCAAACTAGATCCCCCAGTGAACTTATCTAGATGTGTGGTAAGCACTTTGAACCCCCAAGTGCTTCACAGAAGTTTATAATGCCCAGGAAAATAACAAAATCATATTTTTTCCACAAACATGATCTTTTAGTCTCCAATTTTTTTATTTTCCCAAGGGTAACAGGAGAAATTGGACCATAAAAGTTGTTGTCCAATTGATCCTGAGTACGCTGATACCCCATATGTGGTAGAAGACTACTGTATGGACACACATCGGGGCTCGGAAGGGAAGTAATGACGTAATGACGTTTTGGAATGCAGACTTTGATGGAATGGTCTGCGGGAGTCATGTCGCGTTTGGGGAGCCCCTGATGTGCCTAAACTGTGGAAACCCCCCAACAAGTGACCCCATTTTGGGAACTAGACCCCCCAAGGAACTTATCTATATGTGTGATGAGCACTTTGAATCCCCAAAGGCTTCACAGAAGTTTATAATGCCCGGGCGTGAAAATAAAAAAAATCATATTTTTTCCACAAACATCATCTTTTAGTCTCCAATATTTATTTTCCCATAGATAATGGGAAAAATTGGACCCCAAAATTTGTTGTCCAATTTGTCCTGAGTATGCTGATACCCTATATGTGGGAGAAAACTACTGTATGGGCACACGTCGGGGCTCGGAAGGGAAGTAATGACATTTTGGAATGCAGACTTTGATGGAATGGTCTGCGGGAGTCATATCGCGTTTGGGGAGCCCCTGATGTGCCTAAACTGTGGAAACCCCCCACAAGTGACCCCATTTTGGAAACTAGACCCCACAAGGAACTTATATAGATGTGTGGTGAGTACTTTGAACCCCCAAGTGCTTCACAGAAGTTTATAATGTAGAGCCATAAAAATAAAAAAATCATACTTTTTCCTCAAAAATGATAATTTTGCCCCCAATTTTTTATTTTCCCAAGGGTAACAGGAGAAAGGGGACCCCAAAAGTTGTTGTGCAATTTGTCCTGAGTAGGCTGATACCCCAATTGTGGGGGTAAACCACTGTTTGGGTGCATGGCAGAGCTTGGAAGGGAAGTAGCATCTTTTGATTTTTTCAACGCAGAATTGGTTGGAATTGAGATCAGACACCATGTTGCATTTGGAGAGTCCCTGATGTGCCTAAACAGTGGAAACCCCCCAATTATAGCTCTAACCCTAACCCTAATCCCAACCCAAACCCTAATCTCAGCCCTAACCCTAGCCCTAACCCTAGCCCTAGCCCTAGCCCCAACCCTAGCCCTAACCCTAATGGGGAAATGGAAATAAATACATTTTTTAAAAATGTTATTATTCTTCTCCAACTAAGGAGGTGATAAAGGGGGGTTTAAATTAATATTTGTGGCGGGTTTTTATGCTTGGCAGCTGTCACATGCTAAAATACACTTTTTATTGTAGAAATAGTTTTTGCATCACCACATTTTGAGAGCTATAATTTTTCCATGTTTTGATGCACAGAGTCATTTGACATCTTATTTTTTGCAGGACGAGTTGCCGTTTTTATTGGTACCATTTTCGGGCACGTGACATTTTTTGATCGCTTTTCATTCTGGTTTTGGGAGGCAGAATGAACAAAAAACAGCATTTCATGAATTTCTTTTGGGGAGGCATTTAAACTGTTCCATGTGTGGTAAAATTGGTAAAGCAGTTTTATTGTTCGGGTCAGTACGATTACATCGATACCTCATTTATATCGTTTTTTTATGTTTTGGCGCTTTTATACAATAAAATTTTTTTTATAAAAAATAATTATTTTTGCATCGCTTTATTCTGCGAGCTATAACTTTTTTATTTTTTGCTGATGACTCTGTATGGCAGTTCATTTTTTGCGGGACAATATGAAGTTTTCTGCGGTACCATGTTTACAGATATTTATTTTTTTGATCTCGTGTTACTGCACTTTTTTATCGGCAGTATGATGATAAAGCATTGCTTTTTGCCTTGTTTTTTTAAGGGGTTCACTAAAGGGGTTAACTAGTGGGACAGTTTTATAGGGTGGGTCGTTATGGACGTGCTGATACTAAATATGTATACTTTTATTGTTTGGGGTTTTTTTATTTACAAACAAAAACATTTAGTAGGGAATACATTTTTTTTTAATTTAGTTAGGATTTTTTTTTAATTATTTTTACACTTTTTCTTTTTTTTACTTTATTATATTGTCCCAGGGGGGTACATTACTACATAATGTCAGATCGCTTATCTGACACTTTGCAGTGCACTGTGTCAGATTAGCGATCTGACAGGCACTGCAGGAGGCTTTCTCAGCGCCTGCTCTCAGCAGACAGTGAGAAAGCCCCCTCCCTGCAGAACCCCGAAGGCTCCTGTGGCCATATTGGATCCAGGGGTCTGCAGGGAGGAGGCCTTCGGAGCAACGTGAGCAAATCGCGTTGCTGCAAGGGTCTCAGGGAAGCACGCAGGGAGCCCCCTTCCTGCTTGATTCTTCCCTATGAACCCAGTACACTGCGATCATGTTTGATAGCAGTGTGCCAGGGGTTAAGGTGCCAGGGGCGGTCCGTGACTGCCCCTGGCACATAGTGCTGGGTGTCAGCTGTGATAATCACCTGACACCTGGCCACGAGATCTGCTGCCCTCCCCCCGTGAGCACAGCTGAACACGGTGATGTACTATCCCGTTCATGGTCATATGGGCCCAGGTCCCCGTGGACGGGATAGTACGTCCAATGTCAGAAAGGGGTTAATATGCTTGGATACAAGACTCTGTGAACAGCCAGCTTCTTTAGCAATGACCTTTAATGGCTTACCCTTCTTGCGGAGTGTGTCAGTGACTGCCTTTTGGACATCTGTCAAGTCAGCAGTCTTCCCTATGATTGTGAAACCTATTGAAACATACTAAGGCAGGGTTACCCAACTCCAGTACTCAAGGCCCACCAACAGGTCATGTTTTCATGATTTCCTTAGTATTGCCCAGGTGATAATTCCATCACCTGTGCAATACAAAGGAAATCCTGAAAGCATGACCTGTTGGTGGGCCTTGAGGACTGGAGTTGGGGAACCCTGGACTAAGGGACCCTTTTAAACACTTAGGAAACCTTTGCAGGCATTTTTGTTAATTATTCTGATTTACTGAGATACTGAGATAATGACTTGATCACTCTGTTTGTAATGACTCTATATAATATATGAGTTTCACTTTTTGTATTGAAGAACTTTAATTATATTAACTTTTTTATGGGTGCTGCTGCCAGCGCTATTCAGACCTTAATGAAATTAAAATTAAAAAACATCACTGCGCTATATAGTCTGAACATGTGTGGTTATTAGTCCTATAAGGTACCATCCACACTAATCCCCATAAGTTGTGCAAGTGCCAGCTTGATAAATTGAATTGTTAGTCAGACATAGAAAATTGCGGTAAAAAAAGGATACTCCCTGTTTTGAGGTGTGCTGCAACAAAATTTTGAGACTTCTTTCCACCAACTCATCTGAGTATCTTCCCTATACCAGTGAAAATCTGGATGTAAGTTATTTGCCACAAGGATACTTACTTGTGTTACAAGTTTAACACCATGCTTCATTATTTGCAAGAATTATTGTAAAGCCACTGACACATGACTTTTATAGTCCTTGCTGCATAGAACTGACACAAGGTTATATGCTACTTTAGTTTGCTGTCCTGTGGTAATGCTACACGAAGACAAAAACTGTGGACGACTATTGAACTGTGTCTGCCAGCTGTGGCTAATAACTATTAAAGAATTGTCCCTATAAGGGTATGTGCACACGCTGCGGATTCCGCTGCGTTTCCGCAGCGTTTTTGGCCGCTGCGGACCCGCAGCAGTTTTAGCTGCGGTGTACAGTACTATTCAAATGAATGGTAAAAAAAAAACGCTGTGTAGACGTTGCGGAAAAATCCGCACGGATTTGCTGCGGTTTTGAAACCGCAGAAAGAAGTGACATGTCAATTCTTTCTGCGGAATCCGCAGCGGGTTCCTATCTCCACCATTGTGGAGATGGTGAATCCGCAGAACCAAACCGCAGTCGAAACCGCAGATAATCTGCAGGTCTTTTGACCTGCGGTTTATCTGCGGTTTTTGCAAAATCCGTGCGGATTAATCCGCAGCAGATTCCGCAGCGTCTGCACACACCCTAAAGGGCTTAACTGAAATCAACAAAAATATTATATGGACAACTTCTTTAAACAATGGTCTTAGTAAATAACGATCTGTACCTGCCAACCGTGCTATTCACTTTGTCAACTATGGCCATTGGATAACAAATTTTTATTGCATGGTGTATGATCTTTAACTATATGTGCTTGTTGTTTTGAGTATATGTTTTTTTTACTGCAATTTGCTATGCATGACTAACAATTCAATTTATCAAACAGGCATTTGTACAATTGGTAGGGATTAGTGCGGATTGGTAACTTATAGGACTAATTACGGCACATATTTACACTATATAGCACAGAGATGTTTTTTCATTAAAATTAACTTGATGGTATTCTAATTTTGTGAGATGCACCTGCACAATGTGAGCTCCCACACAGTCTCCCTACAAACAGTACGAGCCTCCACATAGCTCAGTGCATACAGTATGAACGCCCACACACAGTTCCACCATATCGTATAAATCCACATCCAACCCCCTACATAAAATATGAGTCCACAAATAGCCCCTACATACAGTATGAGCCTCTACATAGCTACCTGCATACAATATAAGGCCCACATATCTCCATATATATGTGGCGTCCCTGAGGGTCCACTCATCACAGAGGTACTGGACCTCAGCCAGAGGTGTGGTTCCCCACTCTCGGGTAAGGAGGGGGCACTACTCAGTACCTGCACACTAGCATCCAACACCACACCACTTCAGGCTAGGGGACCTGGGCAGACCCTATTTAGGGAGGGCCCAATCTCAGGCTGGAGGGGGAACTAGGTAAAGGATGTGAGTGGAGGAAGTAGATAAGGGCAGGAGACCTGGAGGTAGAGTGACAGCTGGAGAGAAAATTGACAGTTGGTAGTGGAGATTTGTCATGGAAATGGGAGTCAGTTGGAGCAGGTGTCAAGAGAGGAGAGGAGGGATGGAGAGGGAGTCCAGTGAAGAGAAGGGGGTCGTAGGGACCAGGGAAGTGAAGAATCCACTGTAGTCGGGAGGAGGAACCAGGTCGCAGTGGGGACCGGTCCCAGTCTAGCCGAGACCGCCAGTTCCAGCCAGCAGTGGGTTGTTATGATGAGTCACCGAAGGAGGAAAAAACAAAATACCAGCTAAGTCCAGAAAAACCAGAGAGGTTGGCAGCTATCGGATTACAGACCCCTGAACCTATCCACAACAACTAGCAGTAGCCGTGGGGGGTTCCTACGGTGCCCTAGACCCCTCGATCACAGCCGGAGAACTATATAGCCTAAAGACAGAAAGGGGAAAAACTAAACTGCCCCAGAGCAGACCCCAAAGCAATAAGCAGCCCCCAACATACAGTGATGGTGAAGCAAGATGAAAACACTAACACAGATAGAAAGATAGGTTGAGCAAATGATGGGGCCCAAGCTAACTACATAGGACAGGATAGGAAAGCTGCTGTCTGCCATCCGCAAAAACCCTATCAAAATGAGCCAACCGACTGATAGGAAAAGCAGGCCCTGAAATCGCTAGGCTTCAAAAGACTATATCAGCACTCAGGTATATTCTGAAGACAGAGCAAAATATCAACAGATCAGAGACAAAAATGGAATCCAGCTCACCCCCGGCCGGGAATGGCAGAACGCCCAAAAAACAAGGCAAAACAAAAACAAAACTGAAGAGTACAAAGCAGAGCAGAAAAACTTAGCTTTGAGATGCAGGAATCAGACTGGTCTCCAAGAATCCAGCAGGAAAATCACCAGCCAGGAAGAAGGGCGTCGGCAACCTTATATCCAGTCCTCAATTCCAGCCACCCAGTCATCATCCAGCTGCCCAGGTGTTTGGTAATCAGTCTCACTACCTTCTTTCACTAGAGGAGGGAGTTCATCAGACCTCAATGGTGAAGGGAAAAATGAACTCACAACAGTGGGTCCTGCAAAAGGAGATCAGAGCACTGATGCAGAGACAACAGGTAGAGCTGTCTGGTGGAGAAGTCGGCAGTGTCAGAGTGAGTGATCTATTCCCTATTGCAGTACCCCCAAGGAGTGAAATGTTAATTTGCTGTCAGGCAGCTATAGGCCTCAGGGGTCAAGATTATCAGATCCTGGTAGAACCAGTGTAATTTAAGGGTAGGCCTACCATCCTGACAGCCAGAGAGGTAGTTGATGTCCTCAAGGGGAGAGTACCGATACACATCCTGAACTGTGGGGAGAAAGAGGTCCATTTACCTCGGTTTGCCACCCTTGCTAAGCTGTTCACTGTCAGTAACAATGCAATAGAGGCAGCAGAGCCCTTGCTTCCATCCGGTCAGGTGGAGAACAATGGCTCAGAGGGGCAGCTTGAGGATTGATGTCAGCAACTACACTTAGGCACTGACTCCACTCCTGCACACCAAAAGCATGGGGCTTACCGAGTGGCTAGAGATTATGAGCAGAGATCTTCAGCAAACATCCTCTAGACTATGGGCAGGCAAAAGGGGTTCAACACCATATTCCCACTAGAGATCATCCACCCATTAAAGAGAGGTACCGGCCTGTGCCTCCAGCACACTATCAATGTGCCTAGAGTATGTTGCGGAGATGAAGGATGCTGGGGTGATCAGAGATAGTTGTAGCCCCTGGGCAGCCCCATTAGTCCTCATCAAAAAGAAAGATGGTACCATGAGAATGTGTGTAGACTACAGGCAAATTAACAGCATTACACATAAGGACGCCTACCCATTGCCTAGAATTGAGGAATCACTAGCTGCACTGAGAACTGTTAACTATTTCTATACTTTAGATCTCACCAGTGGGTATTGGCAGGTTCCCGTGGCAGAGGCAGACAAAGAGAAAACAGTGTTTACCACACCAATGGGCCTCTGTGAGTTTAACTACATGCCATTTGGGCTCAGCAGTGCACCGGGGACATTTAATGGCTAATGGAATGCTGCCTAGGACACTAAAACATTGAAACTGTTCTGCTGTACCTGGATGACATCATCGTTTTCTCCAAAACCTATGAATACCACTTGAAGCACCAAGCCAAGGTGTTCAAAGTCCTGTCCAACTTTGGCCTGAAGGTAAAGCCATCAAAATGTCACCTTTTAAAGCCCAGGGTGCAGTACCTAGGCCATATGGCAAGTGTGCAAGGCATGGCACCAGACTCTGACATAGTCACCATTATCCGGGACTGGCAAAAACCCAAGCAACATTCATAAAGTACGTCAGTTTTTTGGTGTGGTAGGCTACTACCGAAGATTCATCAAAGGCTTCACCAAAATAGCCGCACCTCTGCAAGACCTGCTAGTGGGCCAATGAGCTAGAAGAATCCTTCATAAGGTTGAATCTGGATCTCACGGGAGATGAAGTCCTGGCCTATCCTGACTATGACCAACCATGTGTACTTTACACAGACACCAGAAATGTGGTATTAGGAGCCATGCCATCACAAGTGCAGAACGGAAGAGAGAGAGAGAGTGATTGAATATAACAGCAGGAAGCTTCGCCCCACTGAAAGGAACCCCAAAAACTACAGTTCCTTTAAACTGGAATTCCTTGCCATTGTCTGGACAGTAGCTGAGTACTTCAAGCACTATCTGGCTTCAGCAAAGTTTACCATCTTCACGGACAATAGTCTGCTAACCCATCTTGAAAGAGCAAAGCTGGGTGCACTGGAGCAGGGATGGATGGCCTGACTATCCAACTATGAGTTTACCATCAAGTACTGAGCAGGACATAAGAACGCTAATGCTGATGCGCTGTCCAGGATGCCAACTTACCAGATGGGGGAAGACCCAGAAGAA
Source organism: Dendrobates tinctorius (assembly GCF_039654945.1). Lineage (NCBI taxonomy): Eukaryota > Metazoa > Chordata > Amphibia > Anura > Dendrobatidae > Dendrobates > Dendrobates tinctorius. Next base: position 24,091,927 of record NW_027361693.1, on the reverse strand, counting down.
CGCGAAGAAATCGAGTTACCAGCCTTCCATTGTCCAATTGCAACCCAGCGCTCCCAAGGAGTGAGGAAAAAGTGTGACATTGTACGAGAGGCCTCGTTGAACCCATTGTCCCATCATGAGTAGGCAGAGACACAAGATAGTGACCCAGCAGTTTGCCTAGTAAAGGAGTTGCTGACACAAGCTGACTCACACCCTGGTCCAGATGCCCCACAGGAAGCACAGAAGTTGTGGAAGGAGAAAGGGAAGCTGTTCATCTATGGGGGTAAGCTGTGTCAGCGGAATATCAACTTGCGTACCCACGAATTGGTCTGTCAGGTGGTAGTCCTGAAGCGGGATTCACCAATGGTCTTAGAAGCGCACCACGATGGAGCAGGACACTTCGGGTGGAAGATGTTGGAGGTCCTACTTCGTGAATGATTCTACTGAGTTGGCATGAGGAAAGACATTGAGAAGTGGTGCCGTGAATGTGGCTCATGTTACCTGCACAGGAAAGACAGTAAAAGCCAGAGGGCTCCCCTACAGCCTATAGTCACCAAACAGCTGCTTGAACTGGTATCTTTGGATCATGTGAAGTTTACTCTGAGTAGAACTTTCTACATCTAGGCTCTAACCATCATTGACCATTACTTAAGGTTCTTAGTAGTCATGCCTGTCAAGGACCAAATAGCAAAGACAGCAGCCAAAGCATTTCAAGAATAATTTTGCAGACCGCATAGTTACCCTGAACAAGTGCTCACCGACCAAGGCCCGGCCTTTAAGGCAGAATTGTTCTAGGAGTTCTGTAACCTCTACGGCTGCAAGAAAATCAGGACAATGCCGTACCATTCACAGACAAATGATATGTGCGAAAAGATGAACCCGGTGGTAATTGACCTATTGAAGACCTTGCCTCTGGAAGAGCGAAACTTATGGCCAGAGAAATTGCCAGATCTGGTGGCTCTGTACAATCATATCCCAGTGAACTCCACCAACTGTACACCAGCCTACTTAATGAAAGCAAGTTAACCATTGACTTGGACATGGGAGTTATAATACTTGAGATGACATCACCAGCTGCAGACTGGGATACAGAGCGGCAACAACAATACCGCAAAATGCAAGAACGTGTATAGAAGAGTCTGTCCTAGGCAACACAAAGGCAGACACGCTCCAGCAGTTCCCTTGTCACCAGGAGAACAGGTGCTCAAATGAAAGAGACGGGTTAATAAACTTGACGACCAATGGGAGGCTTAACCATACACTGTTTTACCTTCAAGTTTTGATAACAACAAGGTGTGCCTCATCAGTAAAGATGGAGAAGATACCTCAGCGACAGTGTCAAGAGATCACCTAAAACCGTGTCCTGACCAACTAAAAGAAAGGATTAAGGACCAAGACATTCCTCAGCCCATGGAAGAAAAGATCAGCACCGTACTCGGTGAGTTCCCTTCAAACTGGACAAAGGTGAATCAAGCCATTGTAGTTCCTTTCCTAATCTTTACCCAGCCTACTGCACCTCAAGCAGCAGAGCCTTATGACTTGTCGATTCCAGTAACAAATGCCACATCAGCAGAGGAACGTGAAAATATGCCCCCTGCTAGCGGTGAACCTGTCAGACCCATAGTGAGTCTAAGAGTTTGCAGAAAACTGCCCAGTTTACCAACGTCGACAGGCACACTAGGCTAAATTAGACCATTAGAGATATCCATGCTGCGTAGATCTAACCGTAGTACAAAAGGTCAGATCCCAGCCAGGTACAGAGACTAAAATCCAGACAGTATATGTAAATCTGAAATGTAAATATGTTCATAAGGTATATAATAGTAACCACAAAGCATAACAACCTACAGAGACTTACTGTACAAACTTTTAAATGTTTGTAGTAACCAGTTAATGGACAAATGGGCCACAGAATTATGTGTGACTAGGATAATTTTTGAATTTTGGGTTTTTGCAAATTTGTTTTCATTTTTGAAACCTTGTATGTTTTTATAATTGTTCATCTGTTAATGTTTTCCTCAGTCCAGGAGTACTGAATTTCACTAGGGGGAATGTGGCACCTCAGGAGTCCGGTAGTCACAGTGGCATTGCCTCCCTCCCAGGTGGGTGATGTCTTGCCTGGAGGCAAGGAGGGATTAATTGTCCAAGTACAACAGCATACAACACTTTCCTACTCCAGACCAGAAGGTGGAGCTCTAAACCCAGTTTCAGGGGAGATTGCCGCAAGTTCTGGGCTGGGGGTGGAGTTAGTTTAGTCTGTCTGAGGGAGACAGAGAGGGGAATGGACATGAAAGAAGGACCTGAGGAGTGGAGCTAGAGTTAAGCACAACTCAGGGTCAAGTGCTAAAGACCGGACACCGGAGTCCATGGCTGTGTGGGTGCTGAAGCCCTGACAGCTAAATCCGGGGGGCTGAGAATTGCAGGTCCACTGGCACCACCATAACACCTGAAGGCACAGCAGCAACAGACCAGAGCTGGAGCCACAGTGAAGTAGTGACCTCTGCAACAGGCTCAAGCTGCCTGCTATACAGGCAAGAAATACAAGAACAGAAAAGAGCAGATGGTTTAGCCCAGCTTTAGGCAGCAAGGACCTTAGCAAACAGCATAATAGGGAGGCCTACTCTGAACCCACCTGGCTATATGGATCCCAAATTGCTTCTAGGCTGAACGGATCTCCAAAGCCAGCTGTAATCGATGCCCTGGACTACATCACAAACTGTGAGTAAAAGAGTGAAGACTGCACTTTGCTGTGTCCTTCCCTTTATTTCCTGTGACACTTGCTTTGTACTACAATCACCATCATCTCAAAATATCACACTATACAGCCCTGGGACTAGCTCTTCCTTAGGGGAGCTCTACCAACTCTGCTGCACTACCATCAGCCCCAGTGGTCTCCTCAGCAGCGTCGGCTAACACCTTTATTGCCGAACACCACAGATGGCGTCACAAACTGCAAACTATACTTTATAAACTTTAATTCCCCTTTCCATTATTTTTATTGAACGCCTAGGGCCACGGACTGGGTCACTGCTGCCGTGACACATCCCCTTAAGAACCGGCCTGGTGTCGAGGATACCCACGGCCCTGGTAGGGCACTCCACATGCAGCATTGCCGTGATTGGTAATTCACAGACTAAAATGTGCTCCAGGCCAGGTTCGTACACCTTGCTTAAGATGGAATTTCAATACAAAATCATAAAAAGATGCAAACATGGAATTTATATTTAGCACTTTGCCATGAGATTCTACGTGTAGATACCATGTTTTAAAATTAATAATAATCTTTATATAGCGCTAACTTATTCCGCAGCACTTTACACACATTATCATCACTGTCCCCGATGGGGCTCACAATCTAAATTCCCTTTCAGTATGTCTTAGGAATGTGGGAGGAAACCCACAGAGAACATACAAACTCCTTGCAGATGTTGTCCTTGGTGGAATTTGAACTCAGGACTCCAGTGCTGCAAGGTTGCAGTGCTAACCACTGAGCCACCGTGCTGCCCAATTAAGTGGTTACTGACTTGTATTATGTATTTTCCATATAAAGCAATGCAGTCTAAGATGTTTTTATTCATAGATCTGTTCTTTAATCTAGCCAAACAAAGAATATCATTAGCATTGAGCACATAACTTTATTTGTGGCAGTGTCATAATATGACATCCAGCAGCATGAGAGGCATCACATTCTGCAAATGTTAATTTAGTAATTTATTTCTTCTCTTAAAAATGCTACCAGCTATAATTTCTCAAAGTGCTTCATTAATTCAATAGTGGCATACAGTACTTTGAAAAAAGTTTGCTTTTTCACTTGACATACTATGAGATCAGAAGGAAATGAGGGATTAAACAAAGTGTGAGTGATAATAATTAAATGCAGCTGCTTAAAACCTGTCGGAAAACCTAGCTATTTCTGAAGGACAGATAATCTCTTTCATTCCTGATTTGCAATTTAACCTTTCATGTTTATTATTCATGTTCTTATTAGTAAGATAAGTCAATCCAGATGAATAACCTTATTAGCCTTTTTATTTTATTACAAGGATCAATACCCTAATCACACTCTTACTATGATCTTAAGAGTTTACCAGATGGTTGCAAGTGAATCTTCAAAGTTTGGTTTGTCAGATCTCATTATAAAATGCTATGTATTGCTATTTACATGATATATTACTTTTGAAATGTTAATGGTATCCACATGTAAAATGAGAATAGTTCACCTCTTTGCATTTCTTGCTAAAATAAGTATTGTGCCTTAGGCCACTTTCTCATGAGCCATAGTGCTGGTACTCCTCATCATACGTACTGCAGCAAAATGCCCAGCTTATCAGGGATCAAAATAGGACTTAAGCCCCCGCTTCACACTGCGATATCGCTAGCAATGTGGCTGTAAAGTCACCGATTTTGTGACGTAGCAGCGATATTACTAGCGATATTGCTACATGTGATACTTACCTCCGACCGGCTCCCCCGCTGGTTATCACTGATCACGCCAGAATGTCCTGGACCATTTCTCGTCGTCAGCTTCCTGCGGCGCTTCCTGCTGTGACGACGAGCGACGCGTGGACGCGGGCGGGAAGACGTCAGGATTGCCTCGTCTGACAGGTAAGTAGCGACCCCCGTCCCCTGCGATGTCGCTGGTGAGATCTGCCTGTGTGGCAGCTCACTAGCGACCACTTAGTGATGCACCAGCGATCCATATCGTTGTCGGGATCGCTGGTGCATCGCTATGTGTAACGGTACCCTAAGTCATTAAAAAATGTCTAGTTGAACTGCTAGAGGTCTAACAAAAACTAATACAATGATTTAACAGGACCACATTGCTGCCAAGTGAAATCAGTCTACTCTGTGAGCCCTATAGTAACCATCATGTATACCTTAATCCCACCATCTGCCGATATCGATGGGTTTGGCTGATGCTCTAATGTGTATTGGGGGTACCAGCCAACTGATTGTTGGGGGAGATGTTAATTGTCCAAATACAGATTGACAATCGCTATATTCCACAGACAATCTGTCAGCAGGACTGTTTGTCAATGGCTTTCTCATGGAGGACACTGAAGAGCTTGTCTGGACAAGCGCCCCTGTGTATGAAAGAGACAACATTTTTTGGCCTATAGCAATCTATGTTTATGGCGGTCTTTACATACTATTCACATTATAATTATGGGTCATACATACAGATTTTTTTAAGGGAAATCAAATAAAAAGAAGTTGACTCCAGATTTATATCAGCTTTTGGGCAATATACTGTACTTACTGTATACACCAATAACTGACATAAGCATACTCTGCAATGTACTGTACTGTGCACATACATAAAGCCATTATTAATTTAACACCAATAATGCCGCAATTTATTGTACACTTTATAAAATATGGCAGCGTATTGTCTTCTGTTTACCCATAATGTCCCAATACTTTGCTCATACTGTAAATTAATTTGCTTTATGATACACACATACAGTACATATAGTTGGTATATGCTGTAAGCCAATGAACCCACAATATGTTGTATACAAATAATGTCACTACACTGTACAAATAGATAATACTGCTATCCTTACATGTAAATATTTTCCACCCTACAGTAATGGCCATATATGACATATAATTTAAGGCAATGTCTATTTAAAGAGTAGTCAAATACATACAGGATTTAAATGGTGTACAGGGAAAAATTGCAGCGTGGTCACGAACACCATATTTCTGAAGTATTATCCTCTCTTGATGTGGCAGCATTCAAAGTGTTCATGTTTCAGCTCCAAATTAACTGCTTGCCTTCAGTACTGCCGGGCAATGTTACACAGTGATAGCTGTTTTGAATCATGGCTGCATTTATTGTAAGCCATTTGAATGCCAGATACCACGGCCTTGCCCTTTGTCAATGCTCTTATTATAGAGCAGCATTCACATTGTAGACTCTATAGACCAATTACAGTGGTCTCTAGGCTTACCATAATGATTACTTAGAAAATGTGCTGTTAGGGTGAATGTCTATAAAATCTTCTTCTCCACTTCACTAGCCAACTATAATTTATATGGAATGTTATCAGCTGGAAATTTTTTATCTATTTGGTTTCTGCTTTGAAGTGTAGAAAGGTGTTTTTTTTTTTTTTTCCCTTTCTCTGTTTGATGGCCTTGTCCAGCATTAGTTATTTACCCTGCATAGTAATGCCTGCTCTGGCCTTGTGCTAATTGGTTAATTACTGATTGTGGCCTTTTGGTGGCTGAAGCTAGCAGACATTTCATTTCATATATATTTAGCTCTGGCTGGGATAGCACGCGTGCAACAGATATTAAGTGCAACAGGATCAAGTGTTTTGCAGTTAGACAATGCAGTTGGACAGGGCAGGAGACAGGTAAGGTGCATAAGTTTTTCATGCACGCTTGCTTCTTGGTCAGTCGTACTACATATGCATTGATCATATCAACCTGCTGCTTATTTGTCTTCACTTCTGCTTTTTAACAACTCGCCTGCCCTTTTACACATTCTGTGCACTCTCTGCATATCCACCCCTCCCTTTTCCCCTCTCCCATGTTTAACTCTGAGGCTCTATTGACATTTCTTACCCACACCAAACCATCCAAAACCTCCATGCAGCACTCAAAACGTTCATAAAAATCATCCCACCACCTGCTTTTTCTGTTTTTTCTCCTTTTAATAGTTGCAGGTGACATCTCCCCCAACCCTGGGCCTCCCTCCACCAGCATACATTACTCTCCTCCAGCTGCATATAGAAACCCTGCTAATCTTATTAACATTCAGTGCATTCCTTCTCCTCTCACTTTCCAATGTGCTCTCTGGAATGCACGGTCTGTGTGTAACAAACTGACTTACATTCACGATCTTTTTCTCTCTAATTCCCTTAACCTTCTGGCTATTACAGAAACCTGGATCCAGCATTCAGACACCACCGCTGCTGCCGCTCTCTCGTTTGGTGGGCTGAAATTTTCACATACCCCCAGACCTGAGAACAGACAGGGTGGAGGTGTTGGTTTGCTCCTTTCATCACAATGTGCTTTCCAGGTCATCCCCCCGGTTCCCTCACTTACATTTCCTTCCTTTGAAGTCCACGCCGTCAGACTCTTTAAGCCCTTCTCCTTACGAGTGGCGGTCGTTTATCGCCCTCCAGGCTCCTCCCGCCAGTTTCTAGACCACTTCACCACCTGGCTTACTCACTTTCTGTCCTGTGACATCCCCACCCTCATCATGGGAGACTTTAACATCCCCATCAATGATCCGCCCTCCCAGTCTGCCTCTCATCTTCTTTCTCTAACTTCTTCATTCGGCCTCTCACAGTTTACTAATTCTCCTACACATGAGGACGGGAATACTCTGGACCTGGTTTTCTCCCGTCCCGGCTCGCTGCACGACTTTACTAATTCACCTCTCCCGCTCTCGGACCACAACCTTCTTTCCTTCTCTGTCAAGAATTGTCTCCTCACCCGGGACACCCCCACTTACCACACTTATCGGAATACACGTACCATTAATACCCAACAGCTTAGGGACAATCTCCACACATCTTTAGCCCCCATCTCCACCCTCTCCTGTCCAGACATAGCATTGTCACACTTCAATAATACACTGAAGAATGCCCTAGATGAAGCAGCACCTTCTATACGCAGAAAGACCCGACACAGACAAAGGCAGCCCTGGCACACAACGCAAACACGCTCTCTTCAGCGCTGCTCGAAGTGTGCAGAGCGGCAGTGGAGAAAATCTCTCTTAGCAGAAGACTTCATCAACTATAAGTTCATGCTCAAAACCTATAACTCTGCCCTTCATCTGGCCAAACAATCCTACTTCACCACCCTCATCACCTCACTATCCAACAACCCAAGACGACTTTTTGAAACCTTAAACTCCCTCCTGAAACCTAAAGTACAGGCCCCCATCACCAACCTCAGCGGTGAGGATCTGGCCACTTATTTCCTAGAAAAAATCAACCACATCCATCAGGATATCTCAGCCCTATCTCCTCAGTGCCTGGATCCCCTTCCCTGCCTCACCTCAAGCTCACTAGACATCTTTGAGCCTGTTTCAGAAGAAGTTTCCAAGCTCCTCGCTTCTGCTCGGCCTACAACCTGCAACAGTGACCCTATTCCTTCACAGCTCCTGCAGTCTCTCTCACCAGTGGTCACCACTCACCTGACTAAAATATTTAACCTCTCTCTTTCTTCAGGTATATTTCCCTCCTCATTTAAACATGCCATCATAACCCCTTTACTTAAAAAGCCATCCCTGGACCAGAACTGCACTGCTAACTACAGACCTGTCTCTAACCTTCCCTTCATCTCTAAACTCCTGGAACGCCTGGTCCACTCCCGTCTAATCCGCTATCTCTCGGATAACTCTCTTCTCGACCCCTTACAATCTGGTTTCCGCTCTTTACACTCTACTGAAACTGCCCTCACTAAAGTCTCTAATGATTTAATAACAGCTAAATCGAAAGGTCATTGCTCCCTGCTGATTCTCCTGGATCTCTCTGCCGCATTTGACACTGTGGATCACCAGCTCCTCCTCACTATGCTCCGCTCTATAGGCCTCAAGGACACAGCCCTCTCCTGGTTCTCCTCCTACCTCTCTGACCGCTCCTTCACTGTATCTTTTTCCGGCTCCTCTTCCTCTTCTCGTCCCCTTACTATCGGGGTCCCGCAGGGCTCAGTCCTAGGCCCCCTCCTCTTCTCTTTATACACTGCCCCTATTGGACAAACAATCAGCAGATTTGGGTTCCAGTATCATCTCTATGCTGATGACACCCAATTATACACTTCTTCCCCTGACATCACCCCTACCCTAATTCAAAATACCAAGGATTGTCTGTCTGCTGTCTCTAGCATCATGTCCTCCCTCTATCTGAAACTAAAGCTCTCTAAAACTGAACTTCTTGTGTTTCTCCCCTCTACTAACCTCACTCTACCTAACATCGAAATAACCCTGGAGGGTTCAACCATAACTCCCAAGCAGCATGCCCGCTGTCTTGGGGTCATATTCGACACTGAACTTTCCTTTACTCCGTACATCCGATCACTCAGTCGCTCTTGTCACCTGCATCTTAAAAACATCTCCAGAATCCGACCTTTTCTCACCTTTGAAACTGCTAAGACTCTTACTGTCGCTCTTATTCATTCTCGTCTGGACTACTGCAACTCTCTTCTGATCGGTCTCCCTCTTACCAAACTTTCTCCTCTCCAATCCATCTTGAATGCGGCAGCCAGGGTCATATTTCTGTCCAGCCGCTTCACCGATGCCTCCATCTTGTGCCAGTCATTACACTGGCTACCTATTCGCTACAGGGTCCAGTATAAACTCATCTCTCTCACCCACAAAGCTCTCCACTGTTCTGCACCGCCTTAGATCTCCTCTCTCATCTCTGTCTATCGCCCTACACGTGCCCTTCGTTCTACAAATGACCTAAGACTAACATCCCCCGTAATCCGAACCTCGCACCTCCGTCTCCAAGACTTCTCTCGTGCTGCTCCAGCTCTCTGGAATGCACTTCCCCAGATGATCAGACTGATACCTAGCCCTGACCTATTCAAGCGCGCTTTGAAAACCCATCTCTTCAAAGAAGCCTATCACATCAACTACTCAGCAAGCTAACTTTGCCCTGTTCCCTCCTTCCAAATATTATTCTGAATCTGCACCCTACTATTCATCTGTCTCCACACCCTTCATGCACATGATAACTGCACTTGATACTTGTCTATTGCACTTAAACACACGGGCTGATGACCGGATCATGCAGCTTTATATGAAAATCCCTATTATAATTGCCAGACCTGAATTAACAAGCATTTCTCACCTACTGTGTCCCCCCATTTCCTTGTAGATTGTAAGCTTGCGAGCAGGGACCTCACTCCTAATGTCATTGTTTGAATTGTCTTAACTTGTATTGAATTTATTGTCTGTACATGTCCCCGCTTAATTGTAAAGTGCTGCGGAATATGTTGGCGCTATATAAATAAAAATTATTATTATTATTATTATTATAGTTTAACGCAGGTTTTGGGGTAAATGAGTTTTTTTTTTACAGCAATATTCATGCTAGTCATGATTGCAATTTTAATCTCATATTTTCTGTTTTTTCAGAAAGCGTTTTCAGTAGTCTTGCAAAAGTATTCACCCTTTTCTTGGAATTTTACATGTTTTGCTTAGGGTTTGCATCAGTTTATGTGAAGACCATACAACTGTGCAAATTTGGTTTTCTCTTTTGTATGAAGCAAACAACAAATAGGACAAAGTAACGAAAAATTTCACTCCACTAAAGTCAGCAGTTTGTAGAGCCTCTTTTCTGTGGCAATTACAGTTGCTAGTTGCCTTGGATAAGTCTCTATGAGGTTTCTACATCTTACCATTGGTATTTGTGTCCATTCCTCAAGGTAAAACTAAAACTGTCTCAGCGCCTTCAAGTTAGATGGCTTCCTCTAGTGAACCAAAATCTTCAAGTCTGACCACAGATTCTCAATTGGATTAATTCTTGGCTTTGACAATGCCACTAGAAAACATTTACATGTTTCCACTTGAACCACTCAAGTGTTTCTTTAGCAGTATGGTTTGGGTCAAATCACTGACAGTCTTAAACAGGTTTTACTCAAGAATATCCCTGTATTTTGCACCATTCATCTTACCCTCGACTTTGACCATTTTCCCTGTCCCTGCCGCCAAAAAACGTCTCAACAGCATGATGCTGCCGCCACCATGTTTAACTGTGGGGATGGTGTTCTTGGGGTGAAGAGCTATGTTAGTTTGGCACCAGATATAGCATTTACCTTGGGGGAAACAAAAGTTCAATTTTGGTCTCATTTGACCACAGCATCTTCCTTCATATATTTTAGCAGTGCCCCACATGTATTTTTGTCAAACTCAAAATAAGTCTTACAATTTTTGTGTGAAAGTAAAGGCTTTTTCTCTGCACACTCTTCCATAAAGAATATTTATGATCGTATGGACAGATACTCCTTTCTCAGCTTGAGAACTCTGCAGCTTCTTCATGGTTACATTTGGTCTATGTGCTGCTTGTCTGATTCATTCCCTCCTTTGCTGAGTTGAGAGTTTTTATGATAATGGATTTGAGGGTACTCCGGGGGATCCTCAGAGATTGGGATATTTTGGGATCCCATCAATTTAATGTATGCCTATATATTTCTTACTTCACTTAGAGCAACTAAGACAATTTAGTGCTGATGCATCACACACAAATCGGATTACAAAAAAAAGTAAATACAGGTTGTAATGTAACAAGATTGGTAAAAAGCCAAGGGGGTGAATACTTTCGTAAGACGCTGTAGCTGATAACATGGGATCAACCAATTATGGTAGATGATGAAACGGCTACTCCTTGCTTCCCATCTCTTCATAATGATACATGCACATGTTCATTATATGCTTCAAAACAAAAGATAGGATCTGAATCAAGCTGGGGTCACACAGCCATCGATTCTCTCATGCAAGAGAATCAGACCAATTATGCTAATGTCATGCGGCTCAAGCTCTGTCAGAATTTGATACGAGTGTCACCATAAATGAGACAATCGTATCACAGGTGCGGAGAAGATGGAGAATTTTATTTCTCCATGCACTCCATTCTCTGTGTCTTCAGTAAATGGGCTGCGCTCGGATGACATCCAGGTGGAGTCAAATGTTTTACACGCACCCATAGACTTTTGTAGATGCATGTGATCTGATTAGCGGATGCACACGCAGCATGTTGCAATTGTTTTCCCGTGTCGAATCAACATGAGAAAAAAAATCACAAGTCTGCACTGTCCCATACTACAACATTGGGCCGAGTGCTATCAGATCAAACATTTGTTATACAGCCATGTGAACCATCAGTCTACTAATTCTATTATACATGTAAATTAACTTAAAGAAATGGAAGTATGAGTCTAGAATAGCCACAGTGGCTTGTGTGAAAATTGCAAACTTTGTAATTGTTTTGTATAAAAAAATGCAATTTTTTATGCCAAGGAAGAAATGTAAAGCTGAATAAATTGCATGACAATGGCACCTGCTATATCTGCACTCATGGTGCAAAAAGCAAAAGAGAGACAACTGAAATGCATAAATGGACTCCTAACTGCAGCATTCTACATGGGCAACAATTAAAAAAATGTTGAATCTAATAAACCCATGACTAAAACAGGACTGTAATCTAAGCAGCTGTCATATAGGTATTCCACTGTTCAAACACTTGCATGAGGAGAATACACTCACTCGTACAACAAAAACTTAAAAACAGAACGGGCTTCTAAGGCCGGAGTCACACTAACCTGCGCAAAATACGGTCTGTAGTTTACATGCGTAATACGGATGAATGACCCATAAATAGTGCTCCGTAGGTCATCGGTAAGCAAGGTGTGGTCGCGTATTTTGTGCATGTCAGCATCCGTATGTAATCCGTATGGCATCTGTATGCAATCCGTATGGCGAGATTTTCTTGCAGCCTTGCAAAATGGACATTTAACGGTTTTGAGGCCTACTAACTATTTAAATCATTAGCCTGCACCCTATTTAGACACTCAGAAACAGGTGGATGCCTCCATTCTGTCCATTTGTGACCTTGCCTTCACTAGTTGTGTTGCTGTGGTATGTGCAACATGGCAGACGGTCTGACTTTCAACACAACTGAGCAGGTTCTCTTCAACTGGCTTTTGTCATGGCGCTTTGGCCAACCATACCCAGTGATAGTGGATCCGCGGAAGAGGAGACGCATGTGGGTACATCCACTTTTGAGGCAACGACTCACAAGAGGTCATTTTCACCGCCTCTATTATTCTCTGTGGGAGCATCCTGTCAAATTCTACCAATACTGTCGCATGAGCCTTGCAACATTTTCTATACTCTTGGAGACACTGCGCCCTTGGATAACCTTTCAGGATACAAGGATGCGCAAAGCTATATCTGCAGAGGAGCGACTTGTACTCACAATACGGTATGTACTACACAACCACATTCTCTATGTTCATGATATGTTGGGCAAAGTTTGAATTTTTGCCTTCTTGGAGTAAGTTTTAGGCCCTCATCTTAGTCCACATATGTTTCAACTTACAGACCCGAATGTTGTGTGGAATATGTACTGAATATCACTTTATCACTTACTCATTGTGCAAAGCAAGATGTGTGTGTTATTTGCTCTGAAATCTTACCAAGTTTGGTATGTATGGACCTGTTTGTTTTGTAAATATGTGCATTCGACAATCATCCTTTTCTGTTGTTCTTCAGCTTCCTGGCCACTGGCCTGTCTTATGCTGGCCTCCACCATGAGTTTCTGATTGGAAGATCAACCATATCTGGCATAGTCAGGTCAACATGTATTGAAATATGGACAAGACTATATCAAGTCGTCATGCCCGAGGCCAGGATGAAAGACTGGTTGAGGATATCAAGGGACTTTGAGGAAGAATGCCAGTTTCCAAATTGTATTGGGGCCCTTGATGGCAAACATATCCGGGGGCGTAATCCGCCGAACTCTGGCTCCCAATTCTTCTATTATAAACAATACTTTTCTGTTGTATTGTTGGCTCAGGCCGACCCTCAATACAAGTTTATAATTGTTGACATTGAGGCCTATGGAAGGAAGGGAGACTCTAGAGTCTTCAATACTTCCATTATGGCTCGGAGGCTACGCACCAACCAGTTGGATCTACCACCACCACGCCAGCTACCAGGCTCCACTCAAGAATCTGTCCCTTATGTTCTTGTGGCAGATGAGGCCTTTCAGTTAACGTGCAATGTCATGAGGCCATATCCCCGGTGCAACCTTCACCACAGGCGCAGGATATGTAACTTGCGCCTATCACGTGCTCGGCAACTGGTGAAGTGTTCCTTTGGCATTCTTTGTACCAAATGGCTGGTACTCCAGTCTGCCATTCAGCTGAGTGAACAAAATGTTAATGAAGTAGTGAAAGCCTGTGTGGTACTTCATAACTTCACCAGGATACATGATTGTTCCTCCTCTGCTGGTGTTGTGCGTAGGCCGGGCAATGTGTGTAGGGTGAGACCACCTATAAACCATCAATGTAGACCGATCTCTGGCCTCAATGTGCGTGATCATTCCCCTCAGGGGGAACCTTCTTGGCAAGAGCATGCTGGATCTATGTTGGCAATGTTGGTTTGATGTGTGTCAAAATATATATATTTCTACCCCTTCTGAATCTATGACTGTTGCTTTGATTTGGTAGGCGTATTTTGATATGGGTTTGGACAATTAAGACACAGACGTAAAGTGTAGTTGGCCAATTTTTACTTTTGGCTTTTTTGTGGGTTTTTTTGTAGTTTGTAAGGCAAACATATTCTTGCCCTATGAAAAACTTGGGCAATGGCCCAAATTGGGCTTTTGGCATATTTCAACATTGTTGTTCAAACAAAATTACAAACATATCCTACAACATACATAGTGCAATAACAACATTGCAACTTTACACATTTGTAATCCAAAGTAAAAAAGAGGAGTTATCCATCATCAAAATGAGCTACACAAGATAATACTAACATTTATTCTGAATGTTTTCAAATCATATTAATAAGCCACCATGACAAGCAAGGCTACCTTACGCGTTTCTGACACATATTACATGTCTGTAATAAACACAATATTTCACCGCACTATACTGAGAAAGTCAAAGGATCAAATTAGAAGACTGACTTGATAATACATAGAGAGAGCGTGATGGTCTTGAGGCTGTTTGCCTTGATTTTGGAATATAGTTAGCTGGCCTAAATTGGACTAAGAGAATATGGACAGCACGCCTTTTCTATGCATTATCAAGTGAGTACTCTATTTTGATCCTTTGCCTTTGCCAGTATAGCCCCGTGAAATATTGTATTTTTTACAGACATGTAATATGTCTCAGAAACGCATAAGATAGCCTTGCCTGTCATGGTGTCTTAATCATATGATTTGAAAACCGTCATAAGAAATGTTAGTATTATCTGTTTTAGCTCATTTTGCTGCTGGCTAAAATCTCTTTTTTACTTTGCCTTGGGATTTTAACCACCAGTTCAAACACACTGGACATCTCCTCCCATCAGACCGATTAAGAACAGTCATGTACAGTATGGCTTTACTAATTCCTTGTTTTAAGCCACTTATAAATTGTGGAATGTTGGGGAAGGAGAAGGCGGAGGAGCAGCCTGTGGTTGCTGCTGACTACTTTGAGCAACATCGCCCTGTGTGGGTGCATACTGTTGCCCATGCTGTTGGTACTGACCTTCCTCCTGTAATTGTTGGGGGTAGTGACCATAGTAATACTGCTGAGGGGCATCTTGTTGGGGCGGGTAGGCCCGTGTCTCATACCCACCAATATAGCCATGTTGTCCCCAACCAGGCTGGGACCAGCCTCCAACACTGGGTGGGAATAAGTGGCCATATTGGTGGGGTTGGCTAGAGACAGAAATCTGTTGCTGCTGTTGGGTAGGTTGGGTAGGGGGAGGAAGGGGGTGAGGTGTAGGCCCACGTATTAGAGGATATTCAGACCCTGTTTGACCAAGCATCTGTGTGGGTGGTCTCATGCGCATTAGATTTCGGGGGGAAAGCTGCCACTTCTCCAGATATTCGAAAAGCTCATATGGGGTATTGGGGGGGTGCTTGCATCAAGCAGGATCTGAAAACATCCCCTAATACGGAGCCTGACCTCACGGGAAAGGTCACGGAGATAAAGGGTCAGGCTACGTGAGTAGGCCTCCTCCCCATCATCTGTAGTGACTCTAGATAAATAATTTAGCACCCCTGTGTCCACATTGGTCCTGCTCTCTTGAACAGCGACCTGGCGCCTTCTTCGGCCTCGCCGGGATGTAACAGCAGCCTGTGGGGATCCCCTGATCTGGGCACTTGGGCTGCTGCTCAAGTTGCCCGGCTCTTCCAGGATGGGTGATGGGGCAGCAGCAGACCGTCCTGGTGGTGTGGTTTGTTGGGCAGCCAATGGGTTCTCCTGTGATGACTCATCTTCTGCCATGCTTCTTGTAGGGGGAGAAGATGGGCCAGCCACCTCATCCCCTACAGGATCAATTATGGGCTCTGTCTCTGAGGCCGTTCCTCGATCCGTAAGGTTGGATTGAGTTCTGTTATGAAATAGAACAGAGGCAAAAATACATCAATATTTTTGGCCCTGTAAAGTATCTGTGTAATGTGGTGTGAGGTATCTACTTACGGTCTCAGATCCAGAATTGGGGCGAGGAAGGAGAGCCTGTCGTAATAGATATATTTTCATTTTACGTATCCCGCATCCCCACTCCTGGACCGCTGCTGGCGTTCCCGGCGCTATTGGTCCCGGATGCTTCGCCAGCGTTTCATCACATCTTCCACTGCAATGTGACAAGAAATATTGTCAAATTCACATATTTGATAGGTCACATTTGCTACCAGTAGTCTAGGCATGGGGCCTTCTGGGGTGTGCTTTCTACCCATGGTGGCATATCTAATTGGGCAAATACACAGGGTCTCTTTAGCTACACTTATTAATTGGTTTGTCTAGGAGGATAAGGAGCTTGTGGCATAAACCCAAATTATGGCTGTGTGAATCCACGTGTCACATCCAAATCTAACGGCCTCATGAGGAAAAAAGTACATGCACAGAAAGGGGGTGCTGATTCTATATTCCTTTTTTGTTGTGCGCTAAGGTTACTCATGTTTTGGCTTGTACTTACGAATTTTATGCTGCTCCTCACGTGGTCGATCACCAAAGTCATGGTACATCTGGCGACAGATGCGTCTCCATGACGCCTCCTTTCTTGCCTGGTTGGAATAATTGGCATCGCGTTGGTCCCAGATTTCGGGACGCTCCTGCACCAGGACTATTAACATCTCCACATTTATGTAAGTGGACGCCATGATGCTGCTGTGCTCTGTGGAGGCGTACTTCCTGGATGTCTGGAACGCTTTTTGAGCTCATTTGCATGTCTAGGCTTCCTGATGATGGATTGGCCCATTTCCTGTCACCAGCCAAAAGACCTGCGTATTGCTTGCAGGTCACACGTGTGGTCCGTGCGTAATCCATATTTTTTGCGCACCCATAGACTTGCATTGGCGTACTACGGCCGTAGTACGCTGACAATCGCAGCATGCTGCGATTGGCACGGAGTGTAGAATACGGATGAGAAATATACGGCTGGTGCGAGTGACCCCATAGAGAATCATTGGTCCGTGTCTAATGCGTGCTTTTAGCGCCTCTCACTCGGCCGTATTCCTTGCCAGTGTGACCCCGGCCTAAGAGTCAAAACCTGAAAAGAGAAGCGTTAGCATCTCTATGCAGCTCAGAATGGCTCTGTGTGAAAAACACGGATAATAATTTTTATATTTTCTTGTCATAATTTACAACAGTTCTTTCATCCTAGTGACTTTTGGTCAAAGACATGGCCTGTGCTGAAATGCCATCCTGTGCTGTTGAATGTAATAAGTTCAAGAGAACAGTGGCGTTCAACAATCATGCTTGGCACTGCAAGGACCTTTTTTTTGCACAACACACCATAATCGGATCCAAATGATTTCCTTACATATTATTAAACATTGTTTAAATTAACAAAGCTCTGGAAAATGGCTGAACAAAATAAAATAACTCTTGATATGTTCAATAAAGGACACAATTTGCCACACTAAGCTTAAAGTCTATTAGTCTATTTCTAGCCAAACTCAGTAATACAGTGACAAACAAAAGGGTAACAAATTTAGAACTTTTGACTTTCAGGCTCCATATCTCAACATCCTCTACGGCTTTTATTGTGAGGCTACCATCATTTAATTGACAATCATCTTGGCTATCTCATACATAAATTTGATTTGCAACTATTTAGCATATGATTATTTATGCAGATTCTTGTCATGTCACTGCATTGTTACTCTTTGGCTCCAAAAACCATATTTTTTTATTTTTATTTCATTTTTTGATAGTATTTTTAAACTCCACACTGCCTACCGCTTACGACAGTGAAGCTGCGCGGAGTCCCTGGCTGACCTGAGGTGAACTGATGAGTATGGGAAAAAGTTCAGAAACTTTCCCACGCTTATTTGTTCCTCCGGTCAGCCGGGGAGGCTGCACAGAAATGAATTAATTCATTCTGCAGTGGTTTACAGTGGGGCCGGTTGCATTAGCATTGGTCCCCATTGTAAACTAGTTAACCCCTTGTGATGGATTGCAGCAGGGAACCTAACTGAACAGCGGAGAGGTATGCATATTGTTCTTTTTTTATTTTATTTTTTTACAGAACATGGGCTTTTTTGAATTAGCAGATTAATAAATGTGGTCAAAACTTTGTGTGATTATTTCATTAAAAGAATTTTTAATTAATGTGTGTGTCTTTTTTAACCCTTTACCATGCTAGGGTTAATAATGTATATGTGTCTTATAGACACCTTTCCATTACTAACCTGGCTTAATGTCACCTTTCAATAGCAAGGACATTATCCCATTATTATTAACCCATTAGCCACCACTAATGGCAATGGGAATAGAGGGGCTAAGTGCCAGAAAAGGCGCATCTTTTCTGGGGTGGCTGGGGACAGATTTTTTTTAGCCGGGGGGCAAAAACAATGGTCCCTCTCTAGGCTAATAATATCTGCCCTCACTCACTGGCTTTCCCTCTCTGGCAGAGAAATTACTGCGGGAGCCCATGCAATTTTTTACAATGAATTAACCCCTTAATTTAACACCTACATGTCCCTACTTTTACACACATACCTTTTTCTAATGATTAGTCAAAGACATATAAAAAACTAAATGAAATCATTTGCTGTATGTAAACCATGTGTCATTTAATGTCTGGTTTTGCAATGATTTTACAGTAGCTGACAATTGATTTAGCAGCTATTCTGCTATGTAGAGCTCTATGAAGTATAAATATATATATATACCTCATAGATTGTAAGCTTGCGAGCAGGTCCCTCATTCCTCTTGGTATCTGTTATGGTCTATGTGATTATTGTTATGCTGTAATGTCTATCGTCTGTACAAGTCCCCTCTGAAATGTAAAGTGCTGCGGAATATGTCGGCGCTATAGAAATAAAAGTTATTATTATACAGTATATATATGTCTCAATGACATGTGTTCATATATATATACATATATATATATTTTTATATATATATATATATATATATATATATACATACACACAGTATATATACACACTATCGTTCAAAAGTTTAAAAGTTTGGGGTCACCCATACAATTTTGTGTTTTCCATGAAAACTCATACTTTTATTAATCTAATGAATTGCCAAATGAATTTAATATCTAGTCCAGACATTGACAAGATTCGAAATAAAGATTTTTATTTGAAGTAATAATTTGCTCCTTCAATCTTTGCTTTCGTGAAAAAATGCTCCGTTTGCAGCAATTACAGCATTGTAGACCTTTGGCATTCTAGCAGTTAATTTGTTGAGGTAATCTGGAGAAATTTCACCCCATACTTCCGGAAGCCCCTCCCACAAGTTGGTTTGGCTTGATGGGCACTTTTTGTGTACCATACGGTCAAGTTGCTTCCACAACAGCTCAATGGGGTTGAGATCTGGTGACTGCGCTGGCCACTCCATTACAGCTAGAATACCAGCTGCCTGCTTCTTCCCTAAATAGTCCTTGCACAATTTGGAGGTGTGCTTTGGGTCATTGTCCTGTTGTAGGATGAAGTTGGCTCCAATCAAGCGCTGTCCACAGGGTATGGCATGGCGTTGCAAAATAGAGTGATAGCTTTCCTTATTCAAAATCCCATTTACCTTGTACAAATCTCCCATTTTATAGCACCAATGCAACCCCAGACCATCACTTTACCTCCACCATGCTTGACAGATGGTGTCAGGAACTCTTCCAGCATATTTTCAGTTGATCTGCATCTCACAAACGTTCTTCTGTGTGATCCAAACACCTCAAACTTGGATTCGTCTGTCCATAACTCTTTTTTCCAATCTTCCTCTGTCCAATGTCTGTGTTCTTTTGCCCACATTAATCTTTTCCTTTTATTAGCCAGTCTCAGATAAGGCTTTTTCTTTGGCACTCTACCCTGAAGGCCAGCATCCCAGAGTCGCCTCTTCGCTGTAGACTTTGACAGTGGCGTTTTGCGTGTACTATTTAATGAAGCTGCCAGTTGAGGACCTGTGAGGCGTCGATTTCTCAAACTGCAGATTCTATTGTACTTGTTTTGTTGCTCAGTGGTGCAGCGGGGCCTCCCACTTCTCTTTCTACTCTGGTTAGAGCCTGTTTATGCTCTTCTCTGAAGGGAGTAGTACACACCGCTCTTTTTTTCTGGCCATTTTAAGAGTTTAATGGAACCAACAAATGTAATGCTCTAGATTCTAAACTCAAAGGAAGGTCAGGTTTATAGCTTCTCTAATCAGCCAAACTGTTTTCAGCTGCGCTAACATACTTGCACAAGAGTTTTCAAGGGTATTCTTACCATCCATTAGCCTTCATACACAGTTAGCAAACACAAAGACCAATAAGAACACTGGAGTGATGGTAGTTGGAAATGGGCCTCTATAACCTATGAACATATTGCATTACAAACCTGATGTTTGCAGCTAGAATAGTCATTTACCACATTAACAATGTATAGAGTGTATTTCTGAGTCATTTAATGTTAGCTTCATTGGAAAAAACTATGCTTTTCTTTAAAAAATATGGAAATTTCTAACTGACCCATAACTTTTGATCGGTAGTGTATATTCTGTGTCTATATCTATTCTTTCATTTGTGTTTTAACCTGTCATTGGGCTCCATTATATGTCCATTTTGCAAGCTCGCAAGAATATCTCGTCATACGGATGCCATACGGATGTCACACGGATGCTTAGATGCGAGAAAATCGCATCCTCGCATTCCAATCGGATGACATACGGATCACTGCTCATGAAATATTTGTGTGATTCTGGGCCATTAAAAATGGACAGATTTTTTACAGCTTGTGTGTGATTCTGGCCTTAGACTTATTATTTGCTTTATGACATATCTCTTAATCTTGGGATTTGTTGTATGCCAACTGTACATCTGGTTTTATATAGCTAGTTCTACCACATCCACTTGTTCAATTGAGAAATATATAGGTTTGATGAGTTGAGATGGAAATTTACTTATATTATTCCAAAATATACAGTGGGTATGGAAAGTATTCAGACCCCTTTAAATTTTTCACTCCTTTTTTCATTGTAGCCATTTGGTAAATCCAAAAAACTTATTTTTTTCTCAATGTACGGTCTGCACGTCATCTTGCCTAAAAAAATCCAGAAATATAGAAATTTTTGCAAATTTATTAAAAAATTAAAAACCGAAATATCACATGGTCATAATTATTCAGACCCTTTGCTCAAACACTCATATTTAAGTCACATGCTGTCTATTTCCCTGTGATCCTCGTTGAGATGGTTCTACTCCTTCATTGGAGTCCAGCTGTGTTTAATTAAACTGATACGACTTGATTAGTAAAGGCACACACCTGTCTATGTAAGACCTCACAGCTCACAGTGCATGTCAGACCAAATGAGAATCAAGAGGTCAAAGGAACTGGCCAAGGAGCTAAGAGACAGAATTGTGGCAAGGCACACTTATGGCCAAGGTTACAAAAGAATTTCTGCAGTACTCAAGGTTCCTAAGAGCACAGTGGCCTCCATAATACTTAAATGGAAGAAGTCTGGGACCATCAGAATTCTTCCTAGACCTGGTTATCTAGCCAAACTGAGCATTCGTTGGAGAAGAGCCTTGGTGAGAGAGGTAAAGAAGAACCCCAATATCACTGTGACTGAGCTCCACAGATGCAGTAGGGAGATAGGAGAAAGTTCAACAAAGTCACCTATCACTGCAACCCTCCACCAGTTGAGCCTTTATGGCTGAGTGACCCGATGGAAGACTCTCCTCAGTGTCAGACTAATGAAAGCCCTCATAGAGTATGCTAAAAAACACATGAAGGACTCCCAAACTATGAGAAATAACATTCTCTGGCCTGATGAGGTGAAGATACGACTGTTTGGTGATAATTCTAAACAGTATGTGCGGAGTAAACCAGGCACTGCTCATCACCTGCCCAATATAATTCCAACAGTGAAACATGGTGGTGGCAGCATCATGCTATGGGGGTGTTTTTCAACTGTAGGGACAGGACAATTGGTTGCTATTGAAGGAAACATAGATGAGGCCAAGTACAGAGATATCCTGGATAAAAACTTCTTCCAAAGTGCTCTGGACCTCAGACCTCGCCGAAAGTTCACCTTCCAACAAGACAATGACCCTAAGCACACAGCTAAAATAACAAAGGAGTGGCTTCAGAACAGCTCTGTGACCATTCTTGATGGGCCCAGCCAGAACCCTGAACTAAACCCAATTGTGCATCTTTGGAGAGACCTGAAAATGCCTGTCCACCAACGTTCACCATCCAACCTGATGGAACTGGAGAGTATCTGCAAGGAAGATTGGCAGAGGATCCCTAAATCCAGGTGTGAAAAACTTGTTGCATCATTCCCAAGAAGACTAATGGCTGTACTAGCTCAAAAGGGTGCTTCTACTCAATACTGAGCAAAGGGTATGAATACTTATAACCATGTGATATTTCAGTTTTTATTTTTTAATAAATGTGCAAAATTTTCTACATTTCTTTTTTTCATTCAAGATGTTGTGCAGAGTGTACATAATTTTTTTTAACCCCTTAAGGCCTGTTTCACACTTGCTTTTTTTTGCAGCGCGTTTTTCCCGAAAAAAAAACGCATTGAAAAACGCATACAAAAGCATACAACTGCTGCGTTTTTTTCAAGCATTTTTATGAGCATGCATGAAAAAAACGGAGCGTTTTTATGCGTTTGTATGCGTTTTTAGTGCGTTTTTACCGCGTTTGCGTTTTTTTCCAACATTAGGTGGCCCCTCACACTAACCCAAACCATGACTTTACTAACCCTAACCCTGACCCTAACCCTAACCCTAACCCTAACCCTGACCCTAACCCTAACCCTTAACCAAACCATACTTAACTCTAACCCTGACCCTAACTCTTAACCAAACCATACTTAACCCTAACCCAAACCCTAACTAACCTTAACCCTAACCCTAACCCTGACCCTAACCCTAACCCTAACCCTAACCCTGACCCTAACCCTTAACCAAACCATACTTAACCCTAACCCTGACCCTAACCCTGACCCTAACCCTTAACCAAACCATACTTAACCCTAACCCTGACCCTAACCCTGACCCTAACCCTAACCCTAACCCTGACCCTAACCCTAACCCTGACCCTAACCCTAACCCTAACCCTAAACCAAACCATACTTAACCCTGACCCTAACCCTTAACCAAACCATACTTAACCTTAACCCTAACCCTAACCCTGACCCTAACCCTAACCCTAACCCTAACCCTAACCCTGACCCTAACCCTAACCCTGACCCTAACCCTTAACCAAACCATACTTAACCCTAACCCTGACCCTAACCCTGACCCTAACCCTTAACCAAACCATACTTAACCCTAACCCTGACCCTAACCCTGACCCTAACCCTAACCCTAACCCTAACCCTAACCCTGACCCTAACCCTAACCCTAACCCTAACCCTGACCCTAACCCTTAACAAAACCATACTTAACCCTAACCCTGACCCTAACCCTGACCCTAACCCTTAACCAAACCATACTTAACCCTAACCCTGACCCTAACCCTGACCCTAACCCTAACCCTAACCCTAACCCTGACCCTAACCCTTAACCAAACCATACTTAACCCTAACCCTGACCCTAACCCTAACCCTAACCCTGACCCTAACCCTTAACCAAACCATACTTAACCCTAACCCTGACCCTAACCCTAACCCTGACCCTAACCCTAACCCTAAACCCCCTTAACTAACCCTAACTTTACCCAAACCCCTAAATTCCATTGTCTAAACTAATGGTAAAAAAAAAAACGCATGTGCAAAAAAACGCATACATAAGCATGCCAATGCGCACATATGCTCACCATAGACTTATAATGGGTGTCTTGCTGTAAAAAAACGCATTGCGCGTGCATGCGTTTTTTTGAGGCAAATCGGACACACAAAAAATGCAACAAGTTGCATTTTGTGCGCCCGAGCGCATACCGCAAAAAAACGCATGCGCGGTAAAACGTGTACAAATGCGTGTGTATGCGCACATAAGCGCATCCCATGCAAAGTATAGGAAAAAAACGCATGCGCTATTTAGCGCTAAATTACCGCGAAAAAAAACGCAAATGTGAAACCAGCCTAAGCCCCAAGGGTGGTTTGCACGTTCATGACTGGGCCAATTTTTACAATTCTGACCACTGTCCCTTTATGAGGTAATAACTCTGAAACGCTTCCATGGATCCCGGTGATTCTGACACTGTTTTCTCCTGACATATTGTACTTCATGTTAGTGGTAAAATTTTGTTCAAATAACTTGCGTTTATTTGTGAAAAAAATGGAAATTTGGCAAAAATTTTGAAAATTTTGCAATTTTCCAACTTTGAATTTTTATGCCCTTAAATCACAGAGATACAGCACACAAAAAACTTGATAAGTAACACTTGCCACATGTTTATTTTACATCAGCACAATATTGGAACCAAAATTTTTTTGCTAGGAAGTTATAAGGGTTAAAAATTGACCAGCGATTTCTCACTTTTGCAACACCATTTTATTTTTACGGACCACATCACATTTGAAGCCACTTTGTGGGGTCTATATGATAGAAAATACCGAAAAGTGACACCATTCTAATAACTGCATCCCTTAAGGTGCTCAAAACCACATTCAAGAAGTTTATTAACCCTTTAGGTGCGTCACAGGAATTTTTTGAATATTTAAAAAAAAAATGAACATTTAACTTTTTTTCACAAAAAAATACTTCAGGTTCAATTTTTTTTATTTTACCAAGGGTAACAGGAAAAATTGGACTGCAAAAGTTATTGTGCAATTTGTCCTGAGTATGCTGATACCTGATATGTGGGGGGGAACCACTGTTTCGGCGCATGGCAGAGCTCAGAAGGGAAGGAGCGCCGTTTGACTTTTTCAATGCAAAATTGGCTGGAATTCAGATCTGACGCCATGTCGCTTTTGGAGAGCCCCTGATGTATCTAATCAGTGGAAACACCCCACAAGTGACCCCATTTTGGAAACTAGACACCCCAAGGAACTTATCTCGATATGTGGTGAGAACTTTAAACCCACAAGGGCTTCACAGAAGTTTATAACGTACAGCGGTACAATTAAAAAATCATATTTTTTCCACAAAAATGATCTTTTCACCCACAATTTTTATTTTCCCAAGGGTAACAGGACCCTAAAAGTTATTGTGCAATTTGTCCTGAGAACGCTGATATCCCACATGTGGGGGTAAACCACTATTTGGGCGCATGGCAGGGTTCTGAAGGGAAGCAGCGCCATTTGACGTTTTTGGCTGGAATTGAAATTGAACACCATGTCCCGTTTGGAAAGCCCCTGATGTGCCAAAACAGTGGAAACCTCCCACAAATGACACCATTTTGGAAACTAGACCCCCCAAGGAACTTATCTAGATGTGTCGTGAGAATTATGAACCTCCAAGGGCTTCATAGAAGTTTATAATGCCTAGGCTTGAAAATAAAAAAATCTTATTTTTTCCACAAACATGATCTTTTAGTCCCCATTTTTTTTATCTTCCCAAGGGTAACAGGAGAAATTGGACCCCAAAAGTTGTTGTACAATTTGTCTTGAGTACGCTGACACCCCATATGTGGGAGAAAACAACTGTATGAGCACACGTCGGGGCTCGGAAGGGAAGTAGTGACGTTTTGGAATGCAGACTTTGATGGAATGATCTGCGGGTGTCATGTGCGTTTGGAGAGCCCCTGATGTACCTAAACTATTGAAACCCCCCACAAGTAACCCCATTTTGGAAACTTGACCCCCCATGGAACTTATCTAGATGTGTGGTGAGCACTTTGAACCCCAGACGCCATGTTGCATTTGGAGAGCACCTGATGTGCCCAAACAGTGGAAACCCCCAATTCTAACTCCCACCCTAACCCCAACACACCCCTAACCCTAATCTCAGCCCTAACCCTAGCCCTAACCCTAGCCCTAGCTCTAACCCTAGCCCTGGCCCTAACCCTAGCCCTAGCCCTAACCCTAACCCTAACCCTAATGGAAAAATGGAAATAAATACATTTACTTTTAATTTTATTATTTTTCCCTAACTAAGGGGGTGATAACGGGGGGTTTGATTTTCTATTTTTGGCGGATTTTTATGTTTGGCAGCTGTCACACGCTAAAAGACGCTTTTTATTGTAAAAATAGTTTGTGCATCACCACATATTGAGAGCTATAATTTTCCATATTTTGACTCACCGAGTCATGTGAGGTCTTATTTTTTTGCGGGACGAGTTGACATTTTTATTGGTGCCATTTTCAGGCACGTGACATTTTTTGATCGCTTTTTATTCCGATTTTTGGGACACAGAATGAACAAAAACCAGCGTTTCATGAATTTCTTTTGGGGGGGTGCATTTACACCGTTCCGCGTGCGATAAAATTGATAAAGCCCTTTTATTCTTCGGGTCAGTACGGTTACAGTGATACCTCATTTAGGTCGTTTTTTAATGTTTTGTCGGTTTTATGCAATGAAAACTATTTTATATAAAAAATAATTATTTTTGCATCGCTTTATTCTGCGAGCTATAACTTTTTTATTTTTTTGCTGATGATGCTGTGTTGTGGCTCGTTTTTTGCAGGACAAGATGACGTTTTCAGTGGTACCATGTATATTTATATGCGTCTTTTTGATTGCGCGTTATTGCACTTTTTGTTCGGCGGTATGATAATAAATCATTATTTTTTGCTTTGTTTTTTATTTTTATTTTTTAAGGGGTTCACTAAAGGGGTTAACTAATGGGAAAGTTTTATAGTGCAGGTGATTACGGACGCGGCGATACCAGATATGTGTACTGTTATTGTTTTGTTTTTTTTTATTTCCAAAAAATGAATTTATTGGGGGAATATTTTTCTAATTTTTCTAATCGCTGATCTGTCACATCACAGATCACTGTGACAGATCAGCGATCTGTCACAGGCAGTGCAGCAGGCTTCCTCGTGCCTGCGCTTTACAGGCACTTAGGAAGCCGGCTCCCTGCAGGCCCCCGAAGGTCCCCGCCGCCATCTTGGATTCGGGGGCCTGCAGGGAAGGAGCCCCCCGCAGCAGTGCTGCACATTGGGCTCAGGGAAGCACGGAGGGAGCCCCCTCCCTGCCGATGCTTCCCTTTAACACCCGGTACACTGCAATCGTGTTTGATCGTTGTGTGCAAGGGGTTAACGTGTCGGGGGCGGTCCGTGACCGCCCCTGACACATTGTGCCAGGTGTCAGCTGTGATAATCAGATGACACCCGGCCGCGATCAGCGGCGCCGACCACGTGTGCGCCGCTGATCGCTGTGACGTACTATCCCGCCCCTGGGAATTAAGTAACAGGGCACATGGACAGGATAGTATGTCATATGGGATTAAGGGGTTAAATAGTACATGCAAAACGTCAGTGTCAACTTCTACAGGGAAGAGGTAACTCTGGGATGCTGGCCTTCAGGGCAAAGTGGCAAAGAAAAAGCCATATCTGAGACTGGCTAATAAAAGGAAAAGATTAATATGGGAAAAAGAACACAGACATTGGACAGAGGAAGATTGGAAAAAAGTGTTATGGACAGACGAATCCAAGTTTGAGGTGTTTGGATCACACAGAAGAACATTTGTGAGACACAGAACAACAGAAAAGATACGGGAAGAGTGCCTGATACCATCTGTCAATCATGGTGGAGGTAATGTGATGGTCTGGGGTTGCTTTGGTGCTGGTAAAGTGGGAGTTTTTTTTCAAGGTAAAAGGGATTTTGAATAAGAAAAGCTATCACTCCATTTTGCAACGCCATGCCATACCCTGTGGACAGCGCTTGATTGAAGCCAATTTCATCCTACAACAGGACAATGACCCAAAGCACACCTCCAAATTATGCAAGAACTATTTAGGGAAGAAGCAGGCAGCTGGTATTCTATCTGTAATTGAGTGGCCAGCGCAGTCACCAGATCTCAACCCCATTGAGCTGTTGTGGGAGCAGCTTGATCGTATGGTACGCAAGAAATGCCCATCAAGCCAAACCAACTTGTGGGAGGGCCTTCTGAAAGCATGCGGTGAAATTTCTCCAGATTACCTCAACAAATTAACTGTTAGAATGCAGACGAAAGCAAAGTTTGAAGGAGCAAATTATTATTTCAAATAGAAATCTTTTTTTCGAACCTTGTCAATATCTGGACTAGATTTTATATTCATTTGGCAACTCATTTGATTAATAAAAGTATGAGTTTTCATGGAAAACACAAAATTGTATGGGTGACCGCAAACTTTTGAACCGTTGTGTATATACCTCGACAGCTCCTTCCTCCCATACGACCTGTTGAAGTGCACGAGTGCAAAATGATCGTCGTCCCAGCTCTTTCTTCAACCAACAACTCTCCTGACCTGGATTTTTTTAAAATTGCCGAAATAAAGTGAAATTTTAAGGACGGTGAGTGCCACTCTTTTTCTACTTGCTGCATGGGTTTCAATGACAGAGTAGATATGTCCATGTTCTTATGACAATTTGATGGTCAGTATTAATTTCTGATTTTTGTCATGTATTGTTCATTTTTTAATTGTTTGTCATTATTACTTTTGTAATGAATTTCACTCTAGTAGGTGGATTTTGGTTGGCTTTAAATATTCTTGATGTCAGGAGTGGGGTAGGCACTTCTGCCACATTCAAGTATATGTGCCTCACCACTTCCTCCCATCATTAGGACCCGCAGAAGTGCAGCTGCGGGAAATGGCCATTGTCCTTGTATCCCACACACTGCTCCCCTGCTGATTTTTTTAATGCTTCAATAAATCATGGATGTTACAGGATGGTGAGTGATATCCCATTTATTCTTTGCATCACCTTCCAACAAGACAATGACCTTAAGCACACAGCTAAAATAACAAAGGAGTGGCTTCAGAACAACTTGGGGACCACTCTTAACTGGACCATCAAGAGCCCTGACATAAACCCAATTGGGCATCTCTGGAGATACCTGAAAATGGATGTCCACCAACGTTCAGCATCCAACCTGATGGAACTGGAGAGGATATGCAAGGAAGAATGGCAGATGATCCCCAAATCCAGGTGTGAAAAACGTGTTGCATCATTCCCAATAAGACTCATGGTTGTACTAGCTCAAATGGGTGCTTCTAATCCATACTGAGGAAAGGTTCTGAATACTTATGACTATGTGATATTATAGCTTTCATTTGTAGTAAATTTGCAAAAATTTCTGCATTTCTGTTTTATTCAGTCAAGATGGGGTGCAGAGTGTATATTAATGAGAAAAAAAGAACTTTTTTGAATTTATTAAATGGCTGCAATGAAACAAAGATTGCAAAATGTAAAGAGGTCTGAATACTGTCCGTACCCACTGTATGTCCCTAAAGTGGTAAGCAGCTTTTGCCATACACACAAAGAGGAGCTCATGTAATATTTTTGCACAGAGGCCCTCATCTGTCTGTGCCTGCGACTGGAGTGATCTAGGTAAGAAATTTTCACTGCTTGCAGGCTTCATGCTTTATAGCCTGCTTGCACCTTTCTGTAGGTAACCAGATATGAGACTTTGATCAGCCTCAGTCCCCCTACAATTTTCCCAACCTAAAAAGATACCTTTAATAGTAGCCTGAGACAATGCTCAGTTTGAACCAACAGCACAACCATGCCACAGGTCTTCACTGACAATATTTAGTAATACAACACTCCTGAGTCCTGACAATGGGTTATATTGTGTGTGCCTGATGAAACAGGATAAAACATCTTCAAGTTCCAAAGTTTGACTAAAATAAAGGTGGTTTTTAGCTCTTGGAGAACTGTTTTGATTATTCTTTTCACTCTTCTGTCTGAAATCTTGCTGAAATCTTGCTAGGAGCATCTAATCATTCTGAATTATGACCCCAACAATACGCACTGGAACATTCAATAGTTTAGAAATTCTTCTGCAACCAATGCTAGTATGTTTTGAAACAATAAGGTTGTGAAGGTCTTGAGACAGCTCACTGGTTTTACCCATCATGTGATATTTCTTGTGTAGCACTTTGTTAATGAGTCACTATTTTATAGGCTATCAGTTGAACCAGCTGATATTATTTTTCACTAAGTGGCAGAATTGCTTTCT
The DNA here is from genome assembly GCF_039654945.1 of Dendrobates tinctorius. Classification (NCBI taxonomy): domain Eukaryota; kingdom Metazoa; phylum Chordata; class Amphibia; order Anura; family Dendrobatidae; genus Dendrobates; species Dendrobates tinctorius. The sequence goes on along the minus strand of NW_027361693.1, from coordinate 24,061,778 downwards.
AACTACTGATAGATTTCAGCTGGTGTCATGAATTTCCATTTTTTTTGCACCTTTCTCTCTCTTCATGTGTTCAATACTTTTCAATACTTTTTCCTGTGTCTTTGCTCATTGTTACACATAACTTAATTTATGAACATCTATTACTTGATTTCTTTGCCTGCATGGATTAGATGGGTTGTTACGACATCTGGTGAGAATTTCATGTCAATAGTACCTTTAGGGCTCATACTTGCGAGACTCACATGATTCTCGTGCGAGTCTCTCACATGAAAACCTCGCACTGCTGCCGACACTGGGACCGAAGCGTGCGGCTGCATAGAAATACATGTAGCCACACGCTCTGGTCCGAGTGCTGGCGCCTGTGCCAGGTTTTCATGTGAGAGAATTGTGCAAATCTTTCGGAAGTGAGTATGAGCCCTTAGAAATACTTTGAAAATTGATGATGTGGTCAATTTTTATTTTATCTGTATATGTATTTGTATCTTCACTCTTGAGGGAAAATACAGGTCAGATTATTTTCTCCCTATAACATTGCTAAAAAAAAATTAGAAAAATATCATTTTTAATGCACTTAAAAATAAATAAACATAACAAAAGAGCAAATGAAGGACATACTGAGGTATGCCATAATTATACTGACCTACAAAGCAAAGGTAGTATGTTATTTATGGCACAAATTTAATGGCACCATTATTTTTAAATGAAAAAGAGCAAATGTTTCCTTTCAAATCATCCAAATTACAACTCATTCCCCCCAAAAACTCAACTGAAATACTAAAATAATTTAGACATAAAGAATGCAATGATGAAAAAAAGCTTGTTCTTTAAAAAAAATTAAAACAGGTCCGGTTTTGTTGAAGGGTTAAATTCTTTCTAAAAGGTGACTTATTCTAAGAGGTAATAATTATTAGTAGAGCAAACTATTGTGATGGAATTCAGATTCAAGTTTTTTAAAGGAATACATATTTGAAAACAAGATTTATATACTTAAATTAGAATGTTGTGTGTATTTCTGAGAACTAAAAGCAACATTTCTTACAACATGGACATGTACTTAGTTTTGTCAGGTCACATTGTTTATGTGCAAATCATAAGGCAAGAAAATATAGGGTATGTACAATTACCCCACAGCAACTCTATTGGACAAAAATGAAGAAATAGCCAAGGAGGAGAGAAACAATCAGCGTTGTGACATTTACAGTGGAAAAAGTAGTTTCCATAGTGATATTCCCCAGCTGTGTTTTCAGACATGAAAACCTCCTGTAGATTAAATGCACTAGGTCACAGCAGGAACATGACCTATTCATATATTAAAAACACTACACTTTGCTAAAGTTTCCAAAGCAGAAGAATTTTACATTTCAGCATTTCTATTTAATCAGAAATAGAGATGTCAAGTGATTAGTAGAAAAAAAATATTTAGGTATGACAAAGTAGGACAGGCAAAAAGAAAAAAGAGATGGAACGGAAAATACTCTGATGCAGAAAGAACTTAAACATTGTGACTATTACCTGCTGATGTGGGGAAGATCTTGTTACACTTTTCAACTGAGACGTCTCATGCTTTGTTTATTGTTACATGAAAAAAACCACACTTTTTAAATGTTAGTTTTGAGTTAATTTAAAATGTGTTTTTATATTACTGTTGTAAAAGTGCAGATGTGTTGCAGACCTATAAGGGCATGTGCACATGACCTCTCTTGGAAGTGAGCATACCCACCAAATTTTGGCTTCTGAAATACGTCTGCAGTATTCTTCATGAAGTGACTACTTTGGAATTTTTTTTCTGGAAGTGTTTAGTGTTGGTTTAGCTGCTGTCCTTTTTTTATATTTTGCTTGTATGCATCAACTATACGGCAGCTTTCAATTGGAAGTGTAAGCCTGAGTGCCCACGTTGCGTTTCTTAAGCATTTCCACCACATTTTTGCAGCAGCGGAAACGCTTAAAAAATGCAGTCCCATGCAGTCCTATGGGATTCCGCAGTTGCTGTGACCATGCTGCGGATTTTCCTGCTGCCGAATCGCATAGCGGTAAAATCCACAGCATGTTCATTATTTCTGCGGAATTTCGCCGATTCCTCTGCCATAGGATTGCATTAAAACACTCACTTTATGCATGTGGTTATGCCCACCATGCGTAAAGTGAGTGTTTCATGTGCGGATGGTACCCAGGGTCTGGAGGAGAGGAGACTCTCCTCCATGCCCTGGGTACCATAATCCTGTTAAAAATAGAATTAAAATAATAAATAGGGATATACTTACCCTCTGATGGTCCCCGGAACCTTCCCTCCTCTCAGCCACGCTACCAGCATCTTCCTTTCCCAGGGATGCATTGCACGAATCACCTGAGATGACGTTGCGGTCTCGCAAGCGTGACGTCACAAAGGTCCTTCGCGCAAAGCATCCCTGGGAACAGAACATACTGGGAGCACCGCTAAGGACATTGGGGGCCTTCAGAAGGTGAGAATAACCATATTTTTTATTTTTTGATTTATTTTTACCATCCAATCTTTTACTACTGATGCTACATAGGCAGCATCAATAATTAAAAGTTGGTCACACTTGTCAAGCACTATGCTTGACAAGTGTGACCAACCTGCCAATCACTTTTCCAAGCGATGCTTCAAATCGCTTGGAAAGCGCAAGCATTCTGCAAGCTAAAAACGCTTGCAAAATGCTTGTGTTTTGCGGGAAAACACATTCGAATTCTGCATGCGTTTCACCCACGGCAGTGAGTTGCCGAAATGCTGCAGACATTTCCGCAGCATTTCAACAACGTGAGCACTTAGCCTAAGAGGTTGAAAAGAGAAGAAATACTCCCCCAATGACTTTATAATAATGCTAATATGGCTTAAATTGTTGCATCTTCCTTAGGCTGGTGTTTGATGCAATTGTTTAATACCTTAGCAACATCCCATGTACATGTCTGTAATGGATGTATTCAGTAGGTGAACTGTAGGTAGCCAATTATTCAGGATACTCTTCAAGCATGTTCAAACATCACAAACAAAGAAGAGACAGCGCTTCACAAGTTGGTGGATTTTACATCTCCTTTGCTCTGCCTTCTGTGTCACCATTTCGACCACACAAGATCTTCTTCAAGCCCAACACATGTCATCTTAACACTAGAGATGAGCGACTTTGCCTTTTTTCGGGTCGAGTCGGGTTTCACGAAACCCGACTTTCACAAAAGTCGGGTCGAACGAAATTGGCCGATTATCATGAAAAGTCGAAGGCCGACTGAAACACGAAACCCAATGTAAGTCAATGGGGAAGAAAAGTTGGCAGTGAGTGGAGGACAAGAAACACACCTAGAGTGCACATTTTAATGCCAAAAACATCAATTCTTATTCCTTAAGCTTGTCAACCTTAATTTACTTTATAATAATAGTTAGGCATTGAAAACTGGGGGTTATTTGGCTAAAGTTGTGGGGGGGTAGTGCTTGCTCCATATTTTCGTGGGCCCAGGGCCAAAGAGTGTCACTGGGCTCTTTTAACACATGCCACAATTCATGATCCTTTGATACGGTAGAGAAATAGCGGTACAGTACAATGAAAAATACTTCAATTCTTACATCACATGACTGATATCCATTTTAAATTCTCCAATAGCTCCAAAAACAGACAGTATATTCCTCCATACAGTATTATGGCCACCGCATAGTGCGCCATACAGAGTAATGAGGCCCATATAATTCTCCATACAGAATCATTGGTCCCATATAATGTTCGATACAGTATATGATGAGCTCCACATAATGCTACCGTATATGTTGTTCACCATGGATGAAGCTCCAGTGTCTTATGGGCCCAAATAATGCTCCATATATAATGGGCCCCATTTCTAATGCTCCAATGAATAATGGGCCCTGTAAATGCTGCTCCAGTGACTGATGTCCACCTTGGGAATGCTCCAGTGTATGGTGGGCCCCAGATATCATTCTCCAGAGGATCGTGCTCCCCAAAAATGGCTCCCAACCTTTAAAACAATTAAATAAGTCTCCTCGCTAGGGAATCCCTGTACTCTGGACTCCTCGTCGTCCCCATCTTCCATCTCTCTGCACTTGGACTGTTTAGGCAGAGGGTGTACAGACGTGTTGTCATCGCGCTCTTTGACCAGAATGTCACTGTCAGGAAAAGTGTTTGGTTTCCGGGGGCAGTATGGTTGCAAAGCTGAACCTTAAAGGAATGTCCAGAAGGGCACCACCAGGAGTGGAGCCTGTGGCTTAAATGGACTCAACACGGGTAACCTCAACCATGCCATCCACAAAAAAGCTGCACAGATTGCAAGCTTAATTCCATTAACGAACGAGACTCAGGCATGCCCCCGCGGTCCGCGTCCAGCTTACTAGAGGGACACGCGAGGCTCTGGCACATGAGATCAGCCAATAACAGGTCTGTCATGCCCTTACATGTCCGGGGCTGCACGCGTGCTACAATGAAAGGACCAGCGTGTATCACTTACAGGTGCGGATAACACGCTGAACCCAGTTAGTGATGGGGATCTGGGATTGCAATTCTTCCCCGCGAATAAGCATTTCCCAGTAAGTGCAGGTCACCCGTAATTCCAGAATTAGACCTAAACGGCATTCCAGAAAGAATGTAAAAAAATTAAGTGTCCAAACCACAGGTGCTGTAGCTTGCTTAACAGCTGGGCTCCTCTGCTGAGTAGCACACAGTTCTTACATAAACAGGTGGCATAGCTTGGTTCACGGGTGGCCAACTCTGCTGAGTAGCATACATAGTTACTAGGCCTAAAGTATTAAGTGGTGTAAATGTAGTCAAAAACTGGTTCTTTCATAAACAGGTGGCATAGCTCGGTTCACAGGTGGGCTCCTCTTCTGAGTAGCAGACACAGTTACTAGGCCCAAAAGGATTTTCAGGACAATATGCGGTAAAAAATTATTAGAAGCAAACACGGTGTAGCGCCTTCAAAGGTGTACTACACCGCTGGCTACCAGACACCGCTACTATGCCCTAAAACTGTCTATTATCATTGAAAACCATTATTAATGTGAAAAAAAAATACGCTTTTGCTTAACGAAACGTTCGCGAATGGAAACTCGAACAGCCGAATTTTAATCAAAGAGTTGTAGTTCAATGAACGGATCTAACACCGCCCAAAACAGCTAGAATTTGAACTTGGCCAACAGTTCCACTCAAACACCACTCATCTGTAATCAGGAGGCAGACTCAGATGGTCTCAGGCACAGTATGGATTCAACAATATTGCAGAAAGTTGAGAAAGGGTACAGTATCACCGGATAACAGGTATATATAGCATAGTTTAAACATTTAAAATCTCCGTGTTTATTTCCGGAGTCCGACAAAGACACTCACAGCCTCAGTATGTATTAGACAACAATCTAAAAAGTAGAAAAAAGGAAATGTTTTTGAAGCGTACACCAGTATACACTGTTGGGGTATTTTTAAATCTTCGTAAATATTTCTGTCTCAGTTAGACAGTCCAGACTCTCAGCAAGAGGAAACGAGAAGGATAGAAGTACAGACATAAAGTCGGGTGATTGCAGAAATTTAGGAATTACTAATCAGGGGAAAAACTCCCGGGAGAATTCTGAGGCGATGCTGACCCTCAATTACTTTGTGTGTGGAGACAGCGAAAACAATTCTTTGTGAAGAGAGGGTTGCTTTATCGCAGTACCGTTGATCCCATCACCGTTACTCATCTCCATCAAATTTTGATCACAGGGAGAGATGTAGACATGGTCCTCACTGCCTATCATGATCTGTCAGGTAACTATGGAGTGCAAAAGACAGAAGCCACAGGCCGTAGGCGATTCTATTGGATTGGCATGAGAGGGCACATTTAAAAATGTTGGCAGGAATGTCACACGTCTGTGAGTAGGAAAACTAGGAAAGCTGATGATAAACCACCACTGCATCTCATTGTGAGTCGACGTCCATAAGAAATGGAAGCCATTGATCACCTGAAGCTAGAGCCTGGCCAGCAGGACAGGGCATAGCTATGTCTTAACCATCATCTATCAGTTCACCAAATTTGTAGTGGCAGTCCCAGGTAAGGATTTGACAGTCCAGACTACACAGCGGAGGAGCAGGGAGAGGTAAATAATGCAAATGCTGGGGCCCTGCCCAAGCAAGGGGGGCCCACTCGTGGGCGTCGGTACTGGCACTGAGCCCCTCATAGTATGCTGGCGTGTCTGACGGTGGGTGTGCACCCACACCGTCAGAGACACTTGATTGCACTATGAGGGACCCTGTGCCAATGCCGGTGCCCAAGAGTCGGCCCACCCACTTGTCCAGGGCAATGGCACTCGCACGGTTGCGTGCGCTAGGTGGTGACCCCAGCCATGGGGGGGCAGCCCAGCTAGGGAGGTTTAAAAAATGGCATATGTTGATGTTGCACATTCAGCAGCTGCAAATGGAGGAATTGGAGAAGTTCGAGGAAGAGGAGGACAAAAGCGAGCCATTTTTCTGGCACCCTATGTGTCATCAGGGGAAGGTGGGACAAAATCCTTTGAAACCCATGCATGGTTCATTTTGATGAAGGTTCGATCTTCAACATTTTGGGTCGACAGACGGGTCCTTTTTTCTGTCAGGATTGAGCCAGCAGCACTGAAGACTCTTTCCGATAGCACACTAGCAGCAGGGCTAGCGAGCTCCTGTAAGGCATATTGTGCAAATTCAGGCCAGGCGTTCAGTTTAGAGGCCCAATAGTCAAAGGGGAATGACCTGTGATGGAGAACATCGATATGGGATGAGAAGTTGTTTGTAACCATAGTTGACAACTGCTGTCTCCTGTCACTTTCAATCGATGCAGTATTACCAGTCGTGTGAGCGGGACTTGAATATTCAGTTCACAACATGGTCATGAAACCTGTTATGAATGGGTCACCGAGGAGAAAAAAGCAAAACAAGCCAAGTCACAGAAAACCAGAGAGGTTGGTAACTAAGCAGATTGCAGATCCCTGATCCTACCACACAACTAGCAGCAGCCGTGGAGCGTACCTACGATGTTCCTAGACGCTTTGTCACAGCTGGAGGACAAAATAAGCCTGAAGCATGAAAAGGGGAAAACTAACTGCCCCAGAGCAGACCCCAAAGGAATAAATAGCCCCCACACATGTATTGACGGTGAAACAAGATGAAGGCACAAACACAGGCAGGAAAATAGGCTGAGACAACGATGGGGCCAAAACTAACTAGAGAGGAAAGGAAAGGAAAGACACTGTCTGCAACCTGCAAAAAACCCTACAAAAATAATGTCCAACACTTCTGATAGCAAAATTAACCCTGAAGTCATTAGACTTCTCCCACTATATCAGCACTCTGAAATATTCTGAGACAGAGCAAAAAGAGACCAAACTAGTAAAGGACAAAAGTAAATTGGCAAAATACTGATAAATAAGAGTGGAAATTCAGCACAGCCACCAGCAGGGGCTGGCTGACCACACCAAAAAACTGAATAGACCAACAAAATACAAGTGTGAGCATTAGCAGAAAAACTTAGCTTTAGAAGACTGAAACAAAGCTGAAAACCAAGAGCTGACAAGCCAGAAGGAATCACCAGCAATTGAATTAGGGCGTCGGCTATCTTAAATCCAATCTGAGACTCCTGAGGTCCAATTGTCATCCTCATTCTCAGGTGGCAGATCTCCACCGATCAAATCAGCCTCACTACCTCCTGTTACCACCAGAGGGAGTCTGGAAGGAGAACTCACAACTGGTGAACCAGAGAATGAACTCACAACTGTACCCCCCTTGAGGAGGGGTCACCAAACCCTCATCCACGCCACCAGGCCGATCAGGATGAGCCCGGTTAAAAGCACGAACCAATCTATTGGCATGAATATCGGAGGCAGAGATCCAAGAATTATCCTCCTGACCATAACCCTTCCATTTGACCAAATACTGGAGTCTCCGTCTAACCAAACGAGAATCCAATATTTTCTCTACCTCATATTCCACATTGCCTTCAACCAACACAGGGTCAGGAGTTGCTGCCATAGGAACCACTGGCTCAGCAAACCTCTTCAACAGAGATTTGGGAAATACGTTATGGATCTTGAACGTAACTGGAAGAGCCAATCGAAACGAAACAGGATTATGAATTTCCAAAATCTTATAAGGACCAATATATCTTGATTTAAATTTAGGAGATGCAACCTTCATAGGAATATTCTTAGACGACAACCAAACCATATCACCCACTTTAAACCAGGGACCAATGGTCATATACCGGTTGGAAAATCGCTGGGCCCTTTCCTGAGAGAGTGACAACTTATCCACCACTTGGTCCCATATCTGCTGCATTCTCTTAACCACAGTGTCCACACCTGGGCAGGATGAAGATTCCACTTGCCCTGAAGAGAATCGAGGATAAAACCCAAAATTACAGAAAAAGGGTGACATCAAAGTGGCAGAACTAGCTCTATTGTTCAGTACGAATTCAGCCAAGGGCAAAAATGAGACCCAATCATCCTGATCAGCAGATATAAAACATCTCAAATAAGACTCCAAGGTCTGGTTTGTTCTCTCAGTCTGTCCATTGGTCTGGTGATTAAACACGGAGGAGAAGGATAACTGAATTCCCAGATTGGAACAAAAGGCTTTCCAGAATCTGGAAACAAACTGGACTCTTCTGTCGGACACGATGTTCTCAGGAATCCCATGTAACCGAACCACCTGTTGTAAAAACAAGGTCACCAACTCAGCGGAAGATGGCAACTTTGGGAGTGGTACAAGATGGACCATCTTCGAAAATCTATCACAAATCACCCAGATAACAGGCATTCTCTGAGAGACAGGAATATCAGAAATAAAATCCATTGAGATATGGGTCCATGGCCTCTTGGCCACCGGCAAGGGCATCAGCAACCCACTAGAATGAGAACAGGGTTTAGACCGAGAACAAGTCCCACAGGACTGTACAAAATTCCTGACGTCACGAGATATGGCAGGCCACCAAAAAGACCGACTCACCAAATCTCTGGTACCAAAAATACCTGGATGACCAGCAAATGCGGAGCAATGAATTTCAGACATCACTCTCTTTCTCCACTGGTCAGGAACATACAATTTTCCCATAGGGCAATGCTCAGGTTTATCCTCCTGAAATTCCTCCAGGGCGCGTCTCAAATCGGGCAAAATGGCGGAAAGAACTACCCCCTCACCTAGGATGGTAGTAGGCTCGGTCACACTTAGAGAATCGGCAAAGAAACTCCTAGAAATGGCATCTGCCTTAACATTCTTAGTGCCTGGAGGAAAAGAGACCACAAAATTAAAACGCGTGAAAAACAAGGCCCATCTAGCCTGTCTAGGATTCAAGCGTTTGGCCGACTCCAGATAAATCAAATTCTTGTGATCGGTGAGGACCACAACTTGATGTCTAGCTCCTTCCAACCAATGTCTTCACTCCTCAAATGCCCACTTCATGGCCAACAATTCCTGATTCCCCACGTCATAGTTGCGTTCAGATGGGGAGAACTTTCGAGAAAAGAAGGCACAGGGATTCATCTTAGAAGTCACAGGGTCTTTTTGGGACAAAACAGCTCCTGCATCAGTCTCAGAAGCATCTACCTACACCTGAAATGGAAGTGAGACATCAGGTTGCCGTAAAACTGGAGCTGAAGTAAATCTCTGCTTAAGCTCCTGAAATGCTGAGATAGCCTGAGGAGACCAATTCAGCACATCAGCGCCCTTTTTGGTCAGATCAGTCAGTGGTTTGACAATACCAGAAAAATTACCTATAAATTTAAGATAGAAATTAGCAAAACCCAAAAACTTCTGGAGGACCTTCAAAGAAGTAGGCTGAACCCAATCATAAATGGCCTGTACCTTGGCCGGGTCCATTTCAATAGTCGATGGAGATAAGATAAATCCCAAAAATGAAATCCTCTGTACACCAAAGAGGCATTTTGATCCCTTAAGAACCAGGGAATTCTCCCTCAAAATGCGGAACACAGTCCGGACGTGTTCCGCATGAGAATCCCAATCACTAGAAAAGATCAAAATATCATCCAGATAGATGATCAAAAACTTATCCACAAAGTCACGGAAAATATAATTCATAAAGGACTGGAAGACAGAAGGGGCATTAGTGAGCCCAAAAGGCATCACCATTTACCCAAAATGTCCCTCCGGAGTATTAAACGCCGTCTTCCCTTCATCCCCGTGTTTGATGCGAATAAGATTATACGCCCCCCTGAGGTCAAGCTTAGTAAACCAGCAGGCACTCTTAACTCTGGAGAATAAATCAGACATCAGAGGTAACAGGTACTGATATTTAACCGTCATCTTGTTAAGGGAACGATGATCAATACATGGTCTTAATGAACCATTTTTCTTGGCCACAAAAAGAAAACCAGCACCTAAAGGTGACGAGGATGGTCTAATATGACCCTTCTCCAATGACTCCTTAATATAGGATCGCATAGCATCATGTTCAGGTACTGATAAGTTGAAAAGCCGACCCTTGGGAAATTTACACCCAGGCATCAACTGAATTGCACAGTCATAACTCCTATGAGGAGGCAAAGACGCAGACTTGCTCTCACTAAATACATCAGAAAAATCGGCTAAATAATCAGGAATATCATGAGACTGAGGAGAGGTGGAGAAAACAGGAGCGTCCCTAAGAACACACTGACAACCCCAACTCACCACAGACCCAGATTTCCAATCCAAAACTGGATTATGAGTTTGCAACCAAGGAAAACTCAGAACAATAGTATCATGCAAATTATGCAGCACCAAAAATTTACATTTTTCTTGGTGGTCTGGGGCAACTCGCATTGTCACCTGGGTCCAAAACTGAGGTTTATTCTCCGCCAAAGGATTAGCATCAATACCCCTCAAAGGAATAGGCGTCCACAGAGTTGTCATGGAAAAACCACAATGTTTAGCAAAGTCCAAATCCATCAGATTCAACGCTGCTCCTGAATCCACAAAAGCCTTCGTGGAAAACGTGGATAAGGAGCAGATCAGAGTAATTGCCAAAAGAAACTTAGGATGTATACTAGGGTGACCGCAAAAAATCGATGTCGGAATTTTGTCCGTCTGCACCCCACAAAACAATTCCCCTTTCCAGATATTGAGATAGCAAAAATTTTAGCTCGATCAAACGACGTTAACCCGTGCCGCTCGTCGCTCAAAGTTTGAAAAAATCCAAATTGAGGTATTTTAAGATTTAGGTATTTTGCATAGTCTGTTAGACTATAAAGAATGTGACAACAACATTGCAGAAATAGCCCTGACCAAATTATCGAACCATTTGTGGTATTTGAATGCAGAGTTGGTGGGATTATCGTTTTTTGGTCCCACCATTACAGACAATGAAAAGTTGTTAATGGCTAATAAATTGCTCAGTAGCACAGATGAACCATCAGAGCACGCTAGGGTTGTAAATCCAAAAGTAAGGAAATAAAAATTAAAAGAGGTAGGAAGTAACCGACTTTAACGACCTTCTGACAAAAGATGAAGAACAAAAGCAATATGTCCTGCAAGTTGTAAGCAAATGCCGAGCATTATATTCTGACGTTTCAAAAACTACTTTAACAAAAGCTCTAGAATAGATTAGATAACTATGTAAAATTATCAACTCATGTAGGTTAGCGTGCTCTGATGGTTCATCTGTGCTACTGAGCAATTTATTAGCCATTAACAACTTTTCATTGTCTGTAATGGTGGGATCAAAAAACGATAATCCCACCAACTCTGCATTAAAATACCACAAATGGTTCGAAAATTTGGTCAGGGCTATTTCTGCAATGTTGTTGTCACATTCTTTATAGTCTAACAGACTATGCAAAATACCTAAATCTTAAAATACCTCAATTTGGATTTTTTCAAACTTTCAGCGACGAGCGGCACGGGTTAACGTCGTTTGATCAAGCTCAAATTTTGGCTCTCTCAATATCTGGAAAGGGGAATCGTTTTGTGGGGTCCAGACGAACAAGATTATGACATTTCCCCCCCCCATATGAGATCCGGTCACCCTAATGTATACTGCCCACAGCAAATGTGTGTGCAAAACGTTTCTCTCGTCTTGGGCAGACAGAAATAATATGAGCGGCGTCTCCACAGAAAAAACACAGCTTATTATGCCTTCTAAACTCCTGACGTTGCGCCCTAGACAAAACCCCATCACATTGCATAGGTTCAGACGTTTTTTCAAAAGGTGGCAGCGCCTCCCGTGTAGCCTCCCGATCAACTTGAATGGCTAATGACATAAAATCATCCAGACCAGCGGGAACAGGAAATCCCACCATAGCATCTTTTACGGTCTCTGATAAACCCTTCCGAAAGAGAGCTGGCAATGCACTATCATTCCATGTAGTAAGGACCGCCCACTTTCGGAATTTTTGACAGTATAACTCTGCAGAATCCTGACCCTGGTTCAATACCAACAGGGTTTTCTCAGCTTGATCAACAGCATTAGGTTCATCATACAACAACCCCAAGGCTTGAAATAATGCATCCACATTAGTCAGAATAGGACTTTCAGGTGTCAGAGAAAAAGCCCAATCCTGGGGATCGCCGTGCAGCAAGAAGATGACAATTTTAACCTGCTGCACAGAGCTCCTCGATGAGTTAGGCTTCAAGGCAAGAAATAATTTACAATTATTCTTAAAATTCAGAAATTTAGACCGATCCCCAGAAAACACATCAGTAGTAGGGATCTTAGGTTCAGCAGCATGTGACTGAATGAGGCAGGTGGAAATTCCCTGCACTTCAGCAGCCAGCTGCTCCACACTATCAGACAATTGCTTAATCTCCATTAGGAAAAAGAAAAAAAAATCCTCCTACGGCCCCAGAGAAAAAAGAGGAAAAAATATAATAAAAAAAAAATTCTGACACTTTTTTTTTAACAACTTTTTCCTGCTTTTGAGTACCCTAGAATCTGCGGTATGGCTGGTGATTCTGTTATGAATGGGTCACCGAGGAGAAAAAAGCAAAACAAGCCAAGTCACAGAAAACCAGAGAGGTTGGTAACTATGCAGATTGCAGATCCCTGATCCTACCACACAACTAGCAGCAGCCGTGGAGCGTACCTACGATGGTCCTAGATGCTTCGTCACAGCCGGAGGACTAAATAAGCCTATAGCATGAAAAGGGGAAAACTAACTGCCCCAGAGCAGACCCCAAAGGAATAGATAGCCCCCACACATGTATTGACAGTGAAACAAGATGAAGGCACAAACACAGGCAGGAAAGTAGGCTGAGCAAACGATGGGGCCCAAACTAACTAGAGAGGAAAGGAAAGGAAAGACACTGTCTGCAACCTGCCATAAAACCCTACAAAAATAATGTCCAACACTTCTGATAGCAAAATTAACCCTGAAGTCATTAGACTTCTCCCACTATATCAGCACTCTGAAATATTCTGAGACAGAGCAAAAAGAGCCCAAACTAGTAAGGGACAAAAAGCAAATTGGCAAAATACTGATAAATAAGAGTGGAAATTCAGCACAGCCCCCAGCAGGGGCTGGCTGACCACACCAAAAAACTGAATAGACCAACAAAATCAAGTGTGAACATTAGCAGAAAAACTTAGCTTTAGAAGACTGGAACAGAGCTGAAAACCAAGAGCTGACAAGCCAGAAGGAATCACCAGCAACTGAATAGGGCGTCGGCTGTCTAAAATCCAATCTGAGACTCCTGAGGTCCAATCGTCATCCTCATTCTCAGGTGGCAGATCTCCACCGATCAAATCAGCCTCACTACCTCCTGTTACCACAAGAGGCAGTCTGGAAGGAGAACTCACAACTGGTGAACCAGAGAATGAATTCACAACAGAAACCCCTGTCTCCAATGCCACTTCTGATGTGTGCACCACGAACACCTCTTCCATGTTTTCCTCTACGGCTCATTGGAGAACCATCATCGCTGCTGTGTGCTGGGAATGCCTCAAACAAACGGTTTACCAGAGTTGCTTCTTTGTTAGCCAATATTAGATTAATGTTCTCCTGTGGCATGATGTTTTGGAATTTGCCTTTATAGCGTGGATCCAGGATGCTGGCCAACCAGTAGTCGTCATCGTTCATCATTTTGGCAATGCGGGGGTCCCTTTTTAGGATCTGCAAGGCATAATCTGACATGTGGGCCAATGTTCCAGGTGTCAATGATGCACTGCGAGTGCTGGGTGGAGGAGCACTTTCTGGCACATCCACATCCCTCCAGTCACGCACAAACTCTGCTCCAGACCTTGCCACGCCTACATTTTCTCTTCTCTTTTCTTCACGAGAAGCATCCTCCTCCCCTAAATAATCATCCCATCATCATCCTCCTCCTCCTCTTCCTCTTCTTCCTCCACCTCGTCCAGGAGAGGTCTCGGAGCAGACAATGGCTGACTGTCATCAAGGCTTCCCTCCTCCTCTTCCTCATCCTCCTCGGCTGCAGACGCCTGCTCCTTAAAGTGCGTCAAAGTTTGCATGTGCAGACGCATAAGTGGGATGCTCATGCTTATGATGGCGTCGTCTGCGCTTACCAGTCGTGTGCATTCCTCAAAACACTGAAGGACTTTACAGAGGTCTTTCAACTTTGACCACTGCACACCCGACAATTCCATGTCTGCCCTCATAGTGCCTGGCCGTGTATCCTCCCTGAAATGCATTACAGCCTGCCTCTGCTCGCACAGCCTCTCAACCATGTGCAGGGTGGAGCTCCACCTTGTTGCAACGTCGATAATTAGGCGGTGCTTGGGAAGTTGGAGCAATCGCTGCAGCTTCTGCATATGACTGGAGTGTACGGGCAACCGGCGGATGTGCGAGCACAGTCTTCGGACCTTCTGGAGCAGGCCTGTTAACTCCGGATAATTATTGAGGAAGCACTGCATCACCAGGTTCAAGATGTGAGCCAGGCAAGGTATGTGTCGGAGTTTTGAAAGGGCTATGGCTGCCACAAAATTCCGGCCGTTATCACTGTCCTGAAACTCTTTTTGTTTTTGTAGCCCGTTTTTGGACTGCTTCGGGCCTGCCAGATAACAGCTGTTGCGATGTTGATGCCTGCTGCGGATGCTCCTCCTCCTCTTCTGAGCTATTGGCAGTGGCACCCTCTTCCCCCAATGGATGCCAATCTGGGTCAACAACTGGGTCATCCATCACCTCCTCTTCAATGTCATGTGCACCTTCCTCTGTGTCACCATGTAAGGTGGTATAGTACGCGGGAACGGGCACCTGAGTTTCATCAGGGTCAGATTCTGGCTCAGTACAGTGCGAGAACAATGTAGTTCTCTGAGTGAATGTGCCAGAAGATAAATCTAGCAGTGGCTGTGCATCAGTGCACTCCATGTCAGATTCTTCTTGGACTGGGTAATTCATGATTTGACTTGATAACCCAGGCATGGTATGTGAAAAGAGCTCCATAGGGTAATCTGAAGTGGGGGCTGCCGTATCCTTAACTTTTGGTAGGGGTGAAGGACACAAGGAAAGGTGTGGTTCCTGACCATGAGCCTCCAATGACGACTCAGTGCTTTTATTTTTTGAAAGTTCTGAAGAGGAGGCGATAGAGCTGGAGGCTGTGTCAGAGCAATGTAAGCCAAAACTTGTTCCTGAAGATCCTGCTTTAAAAGCTGTTTACCTACTCCAAGAAAAGGGAGCCTTTGAGGCCTTGTGGAGCCAGATGATGACGCAGGCTCAACACCTCCTGCATTAGGTGCTATTGTGCTTTTGCACTACCAGCAGATCCACCACCACCACCAACACCATCATTACCAGCTGGCAACCCCCGCCCACTTCCATGGCCTCTTCCAACACACTTCCTCATTTTTGGGAAAATGTACCCAAAATACCACCAGCATTATGGTACTGTAAAACAAGGTACAAGGGGTATATAGTATTGGGGAGAATTTGAATCTCCCTACAGACTTGAGGACACTGAGCTATTATCTCAGGCCAGAGTAGATTACACCTCAATATAACAGGCTGAAATTGGCTGGTGTTTAAAATGTCTATATAGGACGGGGGAGAATTTTAATCTCCCTAGAGATTTTAGCAAGCTGACAATGATGCTCTCAGTCCCGAGTATGGCAGCAGGCAGCCTAATAAGCAGGACTGCTGCACACAAAAGTGTGGAAAAATGAACGCTTGGTAACTGGGCAAAAAAGAGGATGAAAAGTACTTTTGCTTTTAAAAAAGAAGTTTGCACAGCAGTGTGAAAACAGCAATGCAGCTATCAGGGAGCCTTATAAGGCAGCCTAATAACCAACAGAGCTGATGCACCAAAATATAGCCTCCCCTTGCACTGCACACTAACTGGTGTGTTGTACAGGCAAAATCGCTAGCAGCAGAAGCAGTTTTTTGTATCTTCTTCCCTGCCTAACGCTCTCCCTACAGAATCAGCAGCAGCTCTCCCTATTCTGAGATCAGCAGAAGTAAGATGACGGTCGGCGTGCACGCCCTTTTATACCCCCTGTGACGCCACACAAAGCAAGCCAATCACTTGCATGCCCTTCTCAAAGATGGGGGTGACCGCTGCCTATGTCATAGCGTTGCCCACAGTGTGCGACCTCCATCATTGGCTGAAAAAGGGCGCTGGAAGCATCTTTTGAAACGCAACTTTGGCGCTCTGGTCGCCGACCTCATGGCCGACCTCACGCTGTGGTTGGGTTTCGTTTTATGAAACCCGACTTTTGCGAAAGTCGTCGACTTTTGAAATTGACCGACCCGTTTCGCTCAACTCTACTTAACACCATTTAAATAATATAAAGGCCTCCCCTTCATTAGAAAACACCAATCAGAAAGATACACAAACAATTACTGTAAGTGACAGTACACCATATATTATAGCTAAAATCATCTCAAACTATTAAGAATCAATGAAATATCTTAAAAGCATCAAAACAGCCCCTTCTGATTGCTCCCCAATACAGTTTGTGTATAGATCAAAGATATAAACGCTCTGCAGCCCACATAATCAATAAAACAATCCCGGCCAATCATAATGCAGCATTTCTGTCATCAGGATTTGTGATACGCAGATTGGCCAGGAAGACTGCTGGGCGGCCTCGCTATTGAAGATCGCTATGATGACAGAAATGCTGCATTATGATTGGCCGGGATTGTGTTATTGTTTATGTGGGTTGCGGAGCATTTATTTCTTTGATCTATACACAGACTGTATTGGAGAGCAATCAGAAGGGGCGGTTTTGATGCTTTTAAGATATTTCATTGATTCTTAATTGTTTGAAATGATTTTAGATATGATATATTGCGTATTGTCACTTAATTGTCTGTGTATCTTTCTGATTGGTGTTTTCTAATGAAGGAGAGGTCTTTATAGTATTTAAATGGGGTTAAGATGACATGTGTTGGGCTTGAAAAAGATCTTGTGTGATTGAAACGTTGCAACAGAAGGCAGAATAAATTAGATGTAAAATAAACCAACCTCTGAAGCGCTGTCTATACTCTGTGATGTTTGAACGTATTCCAAGAGGGACTCTGTGGACCTGACGTGCACTCCTAATGTGGGTAAAGTTAACCCTATGATGCTACGAGGTGCTGTGGACTTATTTTTCTTTTTGCTCTCCAAGTATGGGACAACAGAGCTTCTTTATTCAGGAACAAATAGGGACAATATATGATCAGCTTAACAGATCAGAAACAAATCATTTCTGTGTCTCTATTTGGACAGCATCTACAGCAGGCTGCTTCTCTCATACAGACACAGAAAAAAACAGGAAATACAGTCACATGCTCTCCCTGTGTGAGCCTCTGGGAGTTTTTTTTGTTTTAACTTGATAAACAGCATACAAATCTAGCAACTGATCACTCAGACGGGAATGGAGTTGTTGCACCAAAATATATTCCAACTCCCCCACTCAACAACTACTTATCCTGTTAGTCCCCTTGCGGTTCTGAAGTCGACAAACTTGGTGTCACGACTCCCGGGTATTACTGCTGAGGGGAGAGCTACACACAGAAGCAAGGGAGCTGAGCAAAGCGCCGGGTTACTACCCATTTAACAACCAGGACCTGAACCATGTGACAGAGTAGGAGGTGGTCGAAGGTGGAGCCAGACACCGGGGTGCAGAGGAGATGAAAAACACAGGAGAGTAGTCAAACAAGCTAAGATCAGAACCAGGAGATCACGAGGTACCAATGGGTGAGACAGGGGATTGTCAGAAGGGAAGCCAAAGGTCAAAAAGCCAGAACGAGCTGTGCGGTACAATAGGGACAAACTGTAACAGAGTAACAATAGCCAAACCAGGAGGTCAGAATCGAAGATGACAATAGTACCAAAACGTGAGACAGAGAACAGAGTGAGCGGACAGACCTGGTCATACACAGGAGGCACACAAGCAACGCAGTATACACACACCAGGGGGTCAGACACACAGTCAGAACAACAGTATAGCTGACAGGGAATCCTAGTCTGGAGTGAGTATAAAAACCCCTCCTAGATCCAAAGGGAGGCCAGCAAAATTAACCCTTAGAGAACAGAACATTAACCGTGTCCTAACCATGGCTCTTGATAATGGCTTTGTCATACCATCAGCTATCATCTTGTCAGACTCGCAATAAACAAACTCGAGTACACCACGTTCCATGAAGTTACGTAAGTGGTGATGTTGCACTAATCTCACTGCTGGCAAGTTTAATGCATCCTTGGTTATCATTATAGATAGCTGTTGGTTGAGCTAATGGCTTGCTGAAATCTTCTAAAAGTTGTTTCAACCAAATTACTTCTTGACTTGCATAAGCAACAAACATATATTTTGCTTCTGTAGAAGATAATGTGACTGACACTTGTTTTCTGCAGAACCAAGAAATTTAATTTTCTCCTAACTTGAACAAGTAACCACTTGTTGATTTCTGATCACTTAAATCTCCAGCCTAATCTGCATCCACATAACCTCTGAGAGTGAGATCTCCTGATGCAGATATCTTAAGACTTAGCCTTTGAGTTTCTTGTAGATATTTCTTGTAGGGCAGCACGGTGGCTCAGTGGTTAGCACTGCAGTCTTGCAGAGCTGGAGTCCTGGGTTCAAATCCCACCAAGGACAACATCTGCAAGGAGTTTGTATGTTCTCCGGTTTCCGGTTTCCTCCCACACTCCAAAGACATACTGATAGGGAATATAGATTGTGAGCCCCACCGGGGACAGTGATGAAAATGTGTGCAATCTGTAAAGCGCTGCGGAATATGTTAGCGCTATATAAAAAAAAAAAAAAAAATAAAGATTTATTTATTTATTATTTAGATATTGAAGAATTCTCTTAATTTCATTCTAGTCTCTTAGGTGTGACTTGCTTACACATTGGCAGAGAATTCTGAATGTGGCTGTGATATCCTCATGAGTTGTGGTTGCTATGTACAGAAGCACCCCTACTGCTTATCTATAATGCTCATTGCTGGGTAGCAGATCTTCTTCTTCCAACTTTAAGTAGGATGGATCCATTGGTTTTAACGCACCTTTGACTTCTGACATTCCAAACTGGTTTAGTATTGCGGAAATTTTAGAACTTTGGTTGAGAAAAAAACTCCCATCTTCCTCTCTCTTGATTTGGATTCCCAAATAGTATGTCACATTTCCAAGGTCCTTAGTCTCCAAGTGCTGGTTGATAATTTCACCTAGCTTTGCAATTTCCTTTTCATCTTGATGACACATGATTATATCATCTACATATAGGAGAACATAAATCCACTCCTTTGCTACGTTATTCATATAGAAACATGGATCAGCTTGAGATCTTTTTACTCCTTGATCCATCAAAACTTTGTTCGTTTTTGAGTTCCAAGCTCTTGCCAACTGCTTAAGTCCATAGAGAGATTTTTGCATTTTACAAAGAAGGTGCTCTTCACCCTTTTTAATGTATCCCTCAGGTTGTCTCATGTACAACTCTTCTTCAATGTCACCATGTAGGAAGGCTGTTTTGATGTCAAAATGTCTCAATGTCATCTGTTGAACTGCAGCTATGGACATTGAAGTTCTGAATGTGGTTTGCTTCGCAACTGGAGAAAATGGAGCATCATAAGCTTCACCATAATTTTGCGAGTACCCTTTTGCGACCAATCTTGCCTTAAACTAGTGAACTTTACCTTCTGACTCCTATTTGTTTTTAAAGACCCACTTACATCCAATAGCTCTTTTTCCTTGTGGTAGCTCAGTAAGCTCCCATGTCTAGATTTGGTGAAGGGACTGCATCTCCTCATTAGCAGCATTTATCCATTTATGCTTCTCGTGGACAGGCAGTGTTTGCATCTCTTGCCATGACTATGGCTCTGGTTCAAGAAGTGTTCTTGCCATATAAGAAAGGCATCTAGCTGGGATACCTTTGTTTTGCCTTTCTGATCTGTCTGGAGGTTGACTTGGTGCTTCTGTGTCTTCCTTGGTAGCTTCAGAGCTTATTCACACTTCAGTGTTTTCCTTTTTGGCATCTGAGTATGGTGATTGAGATTCTTGTTCTTGTTCTTAAGTTGAATAACTGGCATAACTTCATGGAATTTGAGCGATAGAGAGTATACATCAATCACTAAATCCCTGCTGATTGCTACTGGTTAGACTCTGGTTTCAGGATTCTGTATCCCTTTTGAGTTTCGCTATAGCCCACCAGGACTCCTTGCGTTGCATGTGATTCCCACTTAGAATGTTTTTCTTTGGGAACATATGCAAACATTTTGCTTCCAAATACCCTGAGGTGTTTCAAGTTAGGCCTCTTGCAGTTCCATAGCTCGTACGGAGTTTTATTTGTGGCTTTACCTGGCACACTGTTTTGAAGATAACAAGCTGTCTTGATGGCTTCTCCCCAATACGCTGTAGGTAGATTCGCATAGAACAACATACTTCTTCCACTTTCACAGAGAGCACGGTTCTTTCCTACTGCAATGCCATTTTGTTCTGGATTGTATGGAATGGTAGTTTGGAACACTATTTCATCCATCCTTTTTCAAAATGATTTGCACCTTGCCTCTTGTATGTTCAGTTCCATTATCTGCACACAGGGATTTTGGCATTCTTTCAGATTTGTTAAACATTACAGCAATATATTCTTCAAGTTTCTGTGTAACTTCATCTTTACTGTGAAGCAGGTAGGTGACAATATCTGGAGTAGTCCTCAATAAATGTGAGAAAATATCTTTTCTTGCTAGGAGTTTGACCACTCAATGGACTACATACATCTGTATGTATCAGATCCAAAGGCTATGCAGATCTAGTGGTGCTTATTTTAGGAAAGGAATTTCTGGACATTTTCCATTTAAGACAGCTAGTGCATTTCATCATTTGACTAGACTGGTTGATTTCAGTACCATTTGCAAGTTGACAAGTTGAGCTAGCTTCCTTACTGCTTCTGGGTCTCTGTGCCCAAGACGTCTGTGCCATACATGGATACAGTTCTTATGCAGATATTGTCTAGAATTGCACACTCTTTGCATTTTAGCTGATAAAGTTAATCATGGATTTTTCCTTCTGCAAGAGTGTGACCCTTCTTTGAGATGATGCAGCTGTTGTCTTTAAAAGTAACTACACTCCCTTTTGCGTGAGCTTCTTTACTGACAGAAGGTTGCTTTCAAGGCTGGGAACATAGAGAACATACTTTATTGGGATCTTTCTGCTTTGTGCTGAGGAAACTGGACAGTGGAAGTAGCCATCTCCTACTCCTTCTGAAGTCAAATAGTGACCATTAGCTAAGATGACATTTTCTGACTTGCTTTCATTAAGGTTAGTGAAGAAATCCTTGTTATTTGTCACATGATGGCTTGAATCAGAATCTATACACCAAACATGTTTTATAGATGGGCCTGTACTGGCATTAAATGCAGCTTCAACACATGCAGAATCTTCCTTTGAAGCTGTGGTAACCTTTTTGATGACTGATCTGCTTTTTAAGCTGACTCATTCTTGCCTTCCAAATTCTGCAGACTACTTTTAGATGGCTAGGCTTTTTACAGACAAAACATTCACGAGTCTCTCTTAGATTGCTCTTATATTTAGCGAAATACTGTGTCTTTAATGCTGTTTCTGCTCTAGATTCATTACTGCTGCTCACATGCTGCATTTTTCTCTTGAATTCATCCACAAGCTTCCCTTTAACATACTCTAGTGTCAGCTCATCTGGCCATGCATCTAGTGCAGTCAAGAGTGTGTCATTACTCTCTGGAAGACCACTTAAGAGAAGTGCAGAAGCAAGAAAATCTTTAATTTCTTCTCCAATACACCTGAGATGCTCCACAATCTCTAGGGTGTTTGTTTTAGGGTATGTGCACATGTTGTGGCTTGCTGTGTGGATTTTTCCACTCGGAATCTGTAACTTTTGGCAGAATCCGCAGGTCAAAATTTGCTCGTTTTTTATGCAGATTTCCTGTGGATTTATTGCGGATTTTGTGAGGATTTGACCTACATTTTTACACCTGTGGATTCCTATAATGGAATGGGTGTAAAAACGCTGCAGAATCCACACAAAGAATTCACATGCTGCGGAAAATAAACCGCTGCGTTTCCACGCGGATTTTTCCGCAGCATGTGCACAGCGGTTTTTATTTTCCATAGATTTACATTGTGCTGTAAATGACTAGGCAATCTACAGTGGATCCGCAGCGGCAAATCCGCAATGGATCCCCAGCAAATCCACAACGTGTGCACATACACTTATAGTCCCGCATATTCTGTTCAACACTAGTGGGGTGAGATCGGCAGAAACCTGGGAGATAATGGCTGTAACACACAACAAGGCAAGGCACTGACTCTAAAAGCCACAGGCCAAGGATTCTTTACCTGCTAAATTCCACTGTCAATCTTTGATAGCTACCCTAAGATGCACTGGCAATAGGGGCCAGTCATTCTGTCATTCTATAAGCCAATCTGTGCCTCCTAATCGTAGGGTACTGAAGGATTTCTATGAAAGTTGGAGGACTGTTGAAAACTTCCGTGACTGTCATCATGGAGATCCATTGAAACCCAGCCTGTGGTATTGCTGTATATTGCAAAAGCAATCAGATGATAATAGGTTTTAAGTCCACTAATGGGGCCAACATGTGCAGTAAAAAGTAAAAAAAGTTTTTAAAAGTACAAACATTTTTTTTTAAAAAAAACATAAAAATTTGGAACAACCCCTTTTCCTCTTAACAACCAGAGGTATTTTTGGTTTTGCATTTTCATTTTTTGCTCCCCTGCTTCCCAGAGCCATAACTTTTTTATTTTTTCATCAAAATGGCCATGTAAGTGTTTCTTTTCAGGACGATTTTGTAGTTTTGAACAACATCATTGATTTTACCATGTCGTGTACTTAAAAACAGGAAAAAAATTCCAAGTGTGGTGAAATTGCAGAAAAGTGCAATCCCACAGTTGTTTTTTTTTTTTTTTTACCATGTCCACTAAATGCTAAAATTAACCTAATTTTTTGATTCTCCAGGTAATTAAGAGTTCATAGACACCAAAAATGTTTAGTTTCTTTTTTATTTAAGTGGTGAAAAAAATTCTACATTTAGTAAAAAAAAAAAAAAAGTTGTGCCATTTTCCGATATTCATAGCATCTCCATTTTTCATGATCTCAAGTTGGGTATGGGCTTATTTTTTGTGTACTGAGCTAAAGTTTTTAATGATACTAATTTAGTGCAGATACGATCTTTTGATCGTCCATTATTGTATTTTAATCCAACCAAAAAAATAATTTTGTCGGTTTTCATGTATTTCTTGTTACCCGATTAGCGACCCAGTTAATTTTTTTTTATATTGATATACAGGGTGATTCTGAATGCAGCAATACCAAATATGTGTATGTTTGATTTTTTTATTGTTTTATTTTGAATGGGGCGAAAGGGGGTGATTTGAACTTTTATATTTCTTTTAATTTTTTATATATTTTTTAAAACATTTTTTTCCTTTTGGCATGCTTCACTTGTCTACATGAGAGACTAGAAGCTGCCTTAACCTTTATTGGCTCTGCTACAGAGTCAATGATCATATGATCTGCCTGTATGTATCAGAATTGCTGACTTGCTATGAGCGCTCGTAGCAATCCAGCATTGACAACCATAGAGGTCTGTAGGAGACCTCTGGTTGTCATGCCAACAAATCTGTGACCCGTGATTACGTGATGGTGGTCACTGATGGGCGGATTTACAGTGCGATTTCCGGAAGCACATGTTAAATGCCACTGTCAGAGTTTGACAGTGGCATTTAACAGGTTTATAGCTGCGAGTGAATCGCAATTTTACCCACGGCTTTTTCGGGCACATGTCAGCTGTTCAAAAGAGCTGACATGTGCCAGAAAAGATGTGGGCTCACCGCCGGAGCCCACATCAAAGGGAGGGAGTTCGACATTAGCATACTATTACGCCTGATGTCGGAAAGAGGTTAAAAAAAAGGTATTAACAAATGCACATATTGTATTGCAGCATCAAGAAAATACTTTATATCAAATTATCAAATAATTAATCCGTTCGCTAAACACCATAAACAGAATATTTTATTTAAAACCCAAAATTGCGTTTTTTGATTGCTGCCATACTGCAAGAAGTTCTGCAAGCGGCAATCAAAATTTCATATCTATCCAAACATGCTAACAATGAAAACATAGTTTTTTTTTCCAAAAAAAGTCCTTACTAACAAAAATGAAAATATTATGGGTTTAAAAAATGGAAACACAATTATTATTATTATTATTTATTTATATATATAGCACCATTGATTCCACGGTGCTGTTCAAGTTTGATATTGGCTCCCTTATGCTCATGAAGAGTAATATATTGCCAGGTCATTGTTGTCACAGTATGTACCATAAAAACAACACAAACAGTGAGATTTTTTTTCAAAATTTCACTGCACTTGAATTTTTGCTCCTGTTGTCTGGTACACTTTGCCATAAAATAAATGAAGGAGTTCAAAAGTGCAAATCATCCTTCAAGAATTGATCTGGTTTGGAATGAGTGCTACTGGACTTTGAGGGTATGTTTCCACGTTTGGTATATGCAGCGCTTTGGACACAGCTCTGCCCAAAGCGCTGTTGGCTTTTGCACGTGCGATGATTGCGCATGTGTTCATTGAACACATGTGGAATCACCGCATCCTATATATAGACTGTGTAATTTATCTTGCGGAGACTGTGCATCTCCGCAAGATAAATAGACATGTTGCGGTCTACAAAGACGCGCCGCCTGTGTGTATACGCAGGTCTGCCATCTGCGTCTTTGAATGCATAGTGGAGATGGGATTTTGCAAAATTCCCTCCACTATGCTGTATCATCTGGCCGCTACAGATTGGACTCTGCAACTTTACGCAGCGTCCAGTCCATAGCGTTTCCTGACCGTGGAAACATACTCTTTGCGTGTAGATTCCGTTTGAATAGATTGTGTGATCCATTAGCCGAGTCCCTGAGGTGCCAAATCAGCAGAAACTCCCTCATGTGACCATATATCGGAAGCTTCACAGCTAAGGGTGTATTGGGTATTTTGAATCCACAGGTGCCTCACAGAATTTTATAATATGTAGTCATGGAAATATAACATTGTAGAGGTAAATATGTAATATTTTTGCTAGCTGCAAATTTGTCAGTTTCAAAAAAGTTAATAGGTGAAACTCAAACAATTTATAGTGCAATTTCACCCGAATGTGGTGATTCCCCAATTGTGTTCAGAAACTACTGTTTTGGAAAACATAAGGGCAGAAAAGGAAAGAGCATTATTTGGCTAAAATAAATTATAAGCAACATTTGCAGAGCACCTAAGGTGCCAAAATAGCAGTAAAAGACACAAATGACCCCATTGTAGAAATTGCTCTACTCAATGAATTAATCTATAACTTCAGTTACTATTTTGCAACATCTACCATATGCTTTTTTCTGAAAAATTGCAAATATGTCAGTTTAATGCCTAGACATTTTGCATAGCTTATGCTTCTGGAGACATGCAAATTGTTAATTTAGCTTAATCAAATAAAATAATGCCCAACATGTGGCTGTTTACTGTGGTTTAGGCACAGTGGAGCTCAGAAGAACGGGGCATTTGGGTTTGGGAGTGCAAATTTCACTGGATTTTATTTGAGGGGGTGTTGGAGACGTCATTTTTCCAGAGTCTTTGTTCTACTAGGAAAGTGGGGACACAAATAGCTCCAGTGACAGATGACGACCCAAGTTGTGGCTAGTTTTGTGCGGGATAAATTAGGGTTTTAAATGGTAACATTTTTAGGATGCATAATATTTTTAATTGCATTCAGAATATGGCTGAGATCATAATTTTGTGTTCTATGCTGAGCACTTCCCTTGGGGTTTCCTCGTACATTCCACAGAAATGTGATTCATATAAGCCCCCAACGGAACTATTCACTATAATGAAGCAGACCGAGACACTTTGGGTTATGTTTGACGTCTGTTACGATGGGATTCATCTTTTTCGGCATGTACAGAACTGTGGTCGTCCACACATGTGTGCTTAAAAGAAACCTAAAATGATGGGACATTGCCCAAACAGAGATGAGACGGATGTGTGTGTGTGCTTCAACCAAGGGTTTTGTCTGAATCACATTTTTTGGGGATTTACAAGGAAACCCAGACGTAAGTGCTAAGTAAAGAGCAAAACATAAACACATGTGGTCAAAATTGTTGGTACCCCTTGTTTAATGACAGAAAAGCCCAGAATGGTCACAGAAATAACTTGAATCTGACAAAAGTAATAATAAATCAAAAATCTATGAAAATGATCAAATGAAAGTCAGACATTGCTTTTCAACCATGTTTCCACAGATTTTTTTTTTTTAAATTAAACTCATGAAATAGGCCTGGACAGAAATGATGGCACCCCTGAAAATAATGTGATAAAAGGGACATGTTAAGTCAAGGTGTGTCCACTAATTAGCATCACAGGTGTCTACAATCTTGGAATCAGTGAGTGTGCCTGTATAGAAGGATACAGATACTCACTGTGCTGTTGGTGACATGGTGTGTATCACACTCAACATGGACCAGAGGAAGTGAAGGAAAGAGTTGTCTCAGGAGATTAGAAAGAAAATTATAGACAAACATGTTAAAGGTAAAAGTTATAAGACTATCTCCAAGCAGCTTGATGCTCCTGTGACTATAGTTGCGCATATTATTCACAAATTTAAGTTTCATGGGACTGTAGCCAATCTCACTGGACGTGACCGCAGGAGGAAAATTGATGACAAATCAAAGAGACGGATACTACGAATGGTAACAAAGAAGCCCTGAAAAACTTATAAACAGATTAAAAGTGAACTTAAAGCTCAAGGAACTTCAGCGTGATTTTTTTCAGTCACAGAATGAGCAAAAACCAGCAATGCAGTTATTTTTTTTACCATATTTTCATCACATTTTTATGCAGTTCAACATGCAGTAAAAGTGACAAAACCTTTTTAATCCTCAGATTAGCACCATTATAGTTCCAGATTCATACAGTTTTAATATGCTTTGCTACTTCACAACCTTAGACATACCCATACGTCCTAGTTGGGAAGGGGTTCCTGACCTTGGACATATGGGTATGTCCTGGCGATCATGCGGGCACAGGAGCTGTGCCCGCAATATCACCACAAGCAGCTCAACTTACATGACAACCAAAATCCAGCCCACACCGCCCTTAACTGTTTAACCACCTAGATGATGCAATGAATATTGATTGCAACATTTAGGAGGCTGGGAGAGGGATAGACCCCCTTTTTCCCATTTGATCAGCACCCCATGATATCATCACGAGGGCCCTATCATTGCCATGGAAACCAGAGGTCAAAAATGCCTCATTCAAATATTGTGTACAAAGTGTAGTTGTGGTACTACTACACTCATAAAATTGCTGTACACAATTCAAATCGTGCCAAAAATTACAAGCATGTCATCCGTACACCCTCGAAGATACCAACTGGAGTGCCTCATTAAAATATTGTGAGCAAAGTATAGTTGTGGTACTCCAACACTCATAGAAGCTCTGCACACAGTGACAAGCCAGCCAAAAATTACAAGCTGGGTCATCCATACACACTTGAAGGTACCAACTGAAGTACCTTATTCACATTGTAAACAAAGTGTAGTTGTGGCACTCCTATACTCATATAGACTCTGCACACTGCAAAGCCAGAAATAAATTCTAAGAGGGGTCAGCCATACACCCATGAAGACACCAACTGGATTGACTAATAAATAAATTAATTTCCCAAGGAGAAGGCACTGCAACCAAAACACACGTTGGGGTGGTGTCACCACAGTTACCCGGTAAACTAAGCTTTGCACAGTCCTTATTATCAGTGTTTGTTGTCTTGTGTTGGTTCCCTCTGTCACTTTCACTAATTACTCACCAGCTTTAGATTGGGCATTGTTTATTACACATGCGTGCACTTTGTTATATCATTTTGTACTTATCTGTGCATCTTTATTATAATTACCACTTTGCATGAACCTGGTATCTGTGGTGCCCAATCTGTTTTTTCTGTCCAATCACTGTCTTCACCATGCAATCTTTTTCATATAGATAATGTTTTTATATATTGTAAATAAACTTTTTGTTTCATATCAATTTGGTTCTGTGCACCCCATTCTCCTATATGATCAATTTCACTCAAATATTGTAAACAAAGTGTACTTGTGGTACTCCTACACTAATAAAGGCTCTGCTCATAGTGCAAAGCCAGAAATAAATTCTAAGGGGTCATCCATACACACATGAAGGCACCAACTGAAGTGCCTAATAAAAAAATTAAGCAAGTCTTATTCTAGTATTTCTACACTCATAAAGGCTTTGTACACAATGTAAAGCCAGAAAAAATTCAAAGTAGGGTCATCCATACACCCTTCAAGGTAACAACTGGAGGACCTCAGTCAAATATTGTAGATTAAAAACATTTTATGTGCTACTGTCATCGAGTGGTGAAGAAAAGTTTAGGCTAATTCAGGCTTTGTTCATTTTTGTCAGAGTGAAAAGTTCAGCATTTTCTTTTGACAGGCAAGAACGCCTGTCTGTTATGACCCCCCCACAGCACTAAAAACCTGATCAGATAAGACACTAGGGGTAGGCAAGCACAACATCTTGAAGGGACAGCTCATTCCGGGCATCAATCTTTGAGACTCAATAGTTGAAGGTCGCAGAGGAATTAGGAAGTACGCTGGTTTTGTCGGCCAGGTATTACTAGATCATTTTTAAAAACTTTTCCTTTTTTCCCTCCTGCCAAATTTACCCGACCATCAGCCTTTATGCTGAGAGGATGGTATGACATTGCCCAGACTATTGACAGTGTACCCTCGCCTCATCTGTACTTGTTGTGTGTATTCATCACTTTTCCTCCTTGGTTGGGCAAGGAAGCTTGCCCCCTGCAGCTAACGGTGTTTAATTGGAATTTTTTCAACATATTTTCTACAATGGCCTTTTGGTACAGCAACATTTTTGTACACTTCTCCGCTTCAGGAAAGAGAGATGCAAGGTTCTCCTTGAAGCTAGCAGGGTGACCAACCAGTACTCTTTATTGGCCAAGATTAATGTAAAGAGAGGGTCACAGGAAAGGCAGTGGTACATAAATTCTGTCAATGTGCCAAGGTCCCTACAGCCAACACTTCCCTGTCTCCACCAAGATGACGTCTCACAATTTTCTCCTCCTCCTCCATCTCTTCCTCCTCAATACACTCCTCAGCCTATCCACATAGGAGAGATGGGACAAAGCTTACAACTGTTGCACTCAGTCAGCTCCTGTTGCTCCTCCTCTTTCTCAATCTCCACCTCCTCTTTGTTTCCCAATTTGCACTGAGCAGATGAGGCTGTGTAGTACCCTCCTGTCTCATGTCTTCCTCTGTCTCCATCTGGTCTGCATGCAAAGTTTCATGTTTAATCATCAGGAGCAACAGTTTAAGTAGGTACAGAAATGGAATCATTGCACAGACTATGGCATCATCACCGCTCACCATCTTTATGGAGTCCTCAAAGTTTTGGGAAACCACACGAATGTCAGACATCCATGCCCATTATTCAGTAGTTATGTGCGGAGGCTGACTAGAATACCGACAGGCATGTTGGAGCTAGTATTCCACAACTCACCTCTACAGCTCACAAAACCTTGCGGGCATGTGCATTGTGGAGTTCCAGTGCATGGTCACATTCCACACCACTCTGTGAGCAATGCCCAAGTGGCTGCAGCTTTAGTTGAACTATCAAGTTGAGCACCTAGGCCAAGCATGAAACATGTGTGAGTTTGCCAGGTTATGGCCAATATTCACCAAAGGTAAGGAGTGATGGTAGAATCTTTTATTTCAAATTACAACAGTACATTTGTGAATTCATGATACCATCAATCAAATGTATGTACCATATATTTTTCTTTCTACTACCCACTTTTTTGTCGCCATACAGATTTGAAGCCATTTGTTCCAAAAATATTTATATTGGTCTCGTAACTCCACAATATAGAGTTCCAGTTGTCTTCATATTTTTTTCAGCATGGGCACCGGCATTTTGTAGGTGTGCTTTTTGGGCATGGGCTTTAGGAGAGGCTTCCTTCGTGGATGAAACCCATGTATGCCATTTCACTCCCTTCTTTAGTTAACAGCATTAAACTTGAATGTTGAATTTTTTTCAACCCTTCTCATCAGAACAAGCTCCTGTTTAGGTGTTGTGTACAATATCATCCTAGATGTCTCTGTGAGATGGTTGCAGTTCTATCATTGTTAAATTTTTGTATCTTTTTTTACAGTATTCTGATAAGTAAAGCTTTAATTAACTTCTGGAAGCCTTCACCTTTATTGTGTAAAAATGTGTTCTTTCTCAGGTATTTTGATTTTTCTCCGCTGTGTGGTGCCATTGCTGAAATCATGAAATGGGAAGGTGTTTTCTTTGTTAAGTAGTGTCCTTTTATAGTCAACTGTCTGCTGAACTCCTGTTTAATGAATAATTATACTTGCTTGTGACTGAATTATTGTTCATTAGAATTTTGAAGTCTAAACTTTAGTTTTGCTTTTAAGGCCTCTTTCACACATCAGTTTTTTGCCTTCAGGCGCGATCCGGCTTTTTTTTGTAAAACCGGATCCGGCAAAATGCAATGCCGGATCCAGTGTTTCCCCATTGACTTGCATTAGCGCCGGATCGTGCCGGATAGCATTGCGTTTCATCCGTTTTTTGCCGGATCCGGCAACTTGTCTCATTCCGGCGTCTGGAAAAAACGGCTACTGTAACGTTTTTTGTCTCCGGCGAAAAAGCCGGAAGCGCCGGATCCGGCGCTTCCAGCTTTTTGCTACAATGAAAGTCTATGGGAGCCGGAATGCGCCGGATCCAGAAAAAGACGGATCCAGCCACCGGATCCGGTTTTTTTAAGTCTGCGCATGCTCAGATCCAATTGGCCAGCCCCCAGGAACAGATATAACCTGCTAGACGGATCCAGCAAAAAAACGGATCCGTTTCTACAGTTCTCCAAAATTTATGCCGGATCCGTTTTTTCTAAAAATAGCCGGATCCTGCCTGACGGCAAAAAACTGATGTGTGAAAGTAGCCTAAGACTTGCATTGGTGTTTACAAACCTTTGCAACATGGTATATAATTAATTTTTTAGGAAAATTACTTTTTGGGGAATGAAAAATAACAAATCTTGTTTGTTATCATTGGCCCATATTTGTGGGAGGATTTGGTAAAATGTTGTCCCATAGAAAATATTTTGAAAGGAAACTAAAGGTTTTCTAACTAGTCTTTTTGTCAGATATGTAATATCAAAAACAAAGAAGTGTCTTTCTCTTTTTTTCACTTAGCAAAAAGATTGTAGTATCTTCTATAATATGCATTAAGTAGAGTAAGCATTCTGCCGTACAGACGCATCAACCTAATAAAATTTCTATGGCTCATAAATACAGGCTGTAGGGAAACCTTAGGAAAAATTAAGTAGGACTTTGCCAGAATAACACATGAATTAACTGCAGGAGAAAAGATTTTTTTTTTAATTTTTGCAATGGTGTCCCACATATTGTCATCTCCATCAAACAATATCATTTTTAGGGCATGTGCTTTAATACTTATTTTAGGACTGTGCAGCCTGTTAAAATGCATGCAATGCTGTCATGGAATACATTTATTACTATAATCAAGTATATTAAAAGATGAAAAAAAATCAACATTTAGAATTTCAAACTGAAATGACATATATTGTTTTGCCTGAAGTATTGCCCCAGTAACTTTGAGCACTTCATTACTTGTTCATCTTTATCCATTATTTAGAAGATGTGGGAATATATTGCACATTAATTTTTAATTATTTTGTAAAATATGTATTCCTCAGAAGCTCCTATTCCTATGTTTTCATGTAGGTCATTACAATACAAATTACATAACCGTTTGCTGAGTATTTGTAATGTGTCATGTTTGCTTAAATATACATAGCATTATACATGACAGCCTATCTTCAAGTGATTAATTTATAGGTGAAGAACATAGAAGAAACAATTTATACTCTGTACGTCTTTTTAGTAGTAGATAGATCCCACTGCCAGATATGGATTCAACAGGGTGGTGGAACCCTACTACACAGACTTTATAAGATAAGAAATATATATAGGAATCATAGAATAATAGAATCATAGAATGTTAGAGTAGGAATGGACCTCCAAGATCATCATGTTGAACCCTCTTCTCAAGCAGAAATTTGTTAAACTGTTTGAAGACTTCCATTGCGGAGAATTCATCAACTCTGATGGCACCCTGTTTCACTCATTAATCACCCTCATTGTCAAAAAGCGTTTTCTATTTTTTAATCTCTATTTTTTCCCTTTCAGGTTAATTCCATTCCTTCTCGAGTTTCCATGTACAAATGAGAATAAAGATGTTCCCAATACACTGTGACATCCCTTCAGATAGCTGTAGACAGCTACAAAGTCTCCTCTTAGCCTTCTTTTTTGAAAGCTAAATATTCCCAGATCCTTTAATCTTTTCTAATAGGACAATGTCTGCAGTCCACTCACCATCCTGGTAGCTGTTCTCTGAACTTGCTCCAATTTCTCAATGTCTTTTTGAAAATGTGTTGCCCAGAACTAGAGACAGTATTCCAGATGAGGCCTGACCAAGGAGGAGAAGAGGGGTCTAAATACTTCACATGATCTTTAATCTATGCTTCTCTTAATACATCCTAGAACTGTGTATGCCTTTTTTGCTGCAGCATCACACTTTTGATTCATGTGCAGTCTGTGATCTATTAGTATATGCAAGTCTTTTTCACACATGCTGTTGCTTAGTTCTGTTCCTCCCATTCCATAAATTTATTTTTCCTTTTTCTTGCCCAGATTTAGAATCTTGCATTTCTCCCTTTGAAATACCATTCTATT
Source organism: Dendrobates tinctorius (assembly GCF_039654945.1). Classification (NCBI taxonomy): domain Eukaryota; kingdom Metazoa; phylum Chordata; class Amphibia; order Anura; family Dendrobatidae; genus Dendrobates; species Dendrobates tinctorius. The sequence continues at coordinate 24,028,570 of NW_027361693.1, read as the reverse complement.
AGTCATTCTCTATTGTTCAAGCTTATCTAGATACTTCTGAATCCTTTTTATGTCTTCTCTAGTGTTTGCTCTCCCTCCTAGCTTTAGATCATGTGTGTCATGATCCAGGTTGGGTTTTGCAACTTTGTTGCCTTTTTCCTGGCCAGGTCATGTGTGGGGTAACTTGCTCTGTCTCTCTTTGGTGTGTGTTTGGCTATTTCTCCCTGCCACAGCTGGTGGCCTTTGTCAGTTATAGTTCCTGCCTCCTGCTAGAGAGGCTAACCCCGTTACACCCTGATTTATCCTTTGCCCTTTGCTAAGTTCCCATGTCCATCCTCACCCAGTATCCCACCCCAATTTAGCATTTACCATCTGTGATGTGACCCTATGGTGTATGACTTGGCTTGTTTCCTGACCTGTCTATTGGCTTATCATCTTGGCACTCCTGTTCTCGACTGGCTCTGACTTCTTTGGCTTGCTTCTAACTTTGCGTATTGCTGCTTCCCACTGGTGCTGCGTTTCCTGTCTTTTACCAACCCGGCTTGTCTGATTCTTCTTCTGCCATCTAGTGGTAGCTGCGCCACTGCACCCCAGACCCGAGTGAGTGTTTGCAATCCTTACTCCATGCTATTGTCCTTTGGAAGGAGGTTGCACGCATCAGCGCTATAGCCCCTGACAGTTTAAAAATTTGATTAGTTTACCTTCAGTTCCCTTATATAAGTCATTTTCATGAATGTTTAATAACACTGGGGCCAGGACAGAGTCCTGTAGTATCCTACATGAAGCACTCTTTCAATTGGATGTGCAACTATTTATTACAAGAGATGAGCAAACTTGTTCGGAAATCGTTTGTCAATCTCAAATTCGGTAGGAACATAGTACATTCGGATTTGCATTCACTTTCACAAGCATTTTTAATAAAAGTCGGCAAGATTCAGTCAGAGTTCGTTAAATCACCACATTTCCACTAATGCTTTTATTATTTCGTTGGCTAAGATAGTGGTGCTGTATGATGAGTGTGGGAGACCTGGGAGATGTGTTTGATGAAGGGAGGGAATGTAAAGAGGTTAGAGGAATGGCACGCTCTTTTTTTCCCTTAACTTCATGTGTGTTCAGGGCCGGTTTTAGACAAAGTGGGGCCCTAGGCAAAAGTTTAAAGTGGGGACCCAAATGCTAACTTTGTAAAATCACACATTTAGGTTACATTACATGAGCAGGATGTGTATACAGGTGGCAGAAGGGCCTGTGCTGGCAATGTGGCCCCCATATTCAGGGGCCTTATATCAGCTAAAGGGTCTGCCACTATTAGCATTACACAGGAGCGTTGCTAGTTATTAATGATGCATACTCAGATTGGGCCAGTGTTACTAGTGGGGTACTACAGGGTTCTGTATTGGGCCCCCTACTATATAATATATTTATTAATGATCTAGTGGATGGCTTACACAGTAAAATATCAGTATTTGCAGATGATACAAAACTATGTAAGGTAGTTAACACAAAGGAGGACAGTTTGAAACTACAGACAGATTTGAGTAAATTGGAGAATTGGGCTGAAAAATGGCAAATGAGGTTTAACACAGATAAGTGTAAGGTTATGCACATGGGAAGGAGAAACATGCTAAATGGGAAACTGCTGGGGAAATCAGACATGGAAAAAGACTTAGGCATCTTAGTCAATAAGAAGCTAAATTGGAGTGCCCAGTGTCAAGCAGCTGCCACCAAAGCAAATAGGGTCATGGAATGCATTAGAAGAGGTCTGGGGACACGAGATGAAAACATAATTCTCACTCTGTACAAATCACTCGTCAGACCACAATTGGAGTATTGTGTGCAATTTTGGACGCCGGTGCTCAAGAAAGACATTACTGAACTTGAAAGGGTTCAAAGGCGGGCTACTAAAATGATAAATGGAGTTGGTTCACTACAATACCCAGAAAGGTTATCAAAATTAGGTCTACTTACACTAGAAAAGAGAAGACTTAGGGGAGACTTACTATATATGTACAAGTATATCAGAGGGCAATACAGAGATCTCTCCAATGAACTGTTTGTACCTAGGACTGTGACAAGAACAAGGGGGCATTCTCTTCGTTTGGAGGAAAGACAATTTCTGCACCAGCATAGAAGAGGGTTCTTCACGGTAAGAGCAGTGAGGCTCTGGAATTCTCTTCCTGAGGAAGTGGTGATGGCCAACTCACTGAATGAATTTAAGAAAGGAATGGATGCTTTTCTTGTGAGTAACAGTATAGAAGGTTACGAATAATAGATTATTATAGGTGATGGTGGACCCAGCTTAGGGGAAGGAATTTTTTTCCCTATGGAGAAAATTGGCTACTACTCTGTGGGTTTTTTGCCTTCCCCAGGATCAACAATGCAGAACAGAGGCACTAAAAATAGGCTTAAATAGATGGACATAAGGTCTTCCTTCAGCCTTCAAAACTATGTTACTATGATAATGTTAGTAAAGACCCTACAATAACAGGGCTTAAAAACACCACATGTGCAAATTCTGCAATTATGTCAGCGCAAAATAGAGAGTATAGATCAACCCCTTTACCCCCAAGGGTGGTTTGCACGTTCATGACCGGGCCAATTTTTACAATTCTGACCACTGTCCCTTTATGAGGTAATAACTCTGAAACGCTTCCATGGATCCCACTGATTCTGACAATGTTTTCTTGTGACATATTGCACTTCATGATAGTGCTAAAATTTCAGTCATACAACTTGCGTTTATTTGTGAAAAAATGGAAATTTAGCGAAAATTTTGAAAATGTTGCAATTTTCCAATTTTGAATTTTTATGCCCTTAAACCACAGAGATATGGCACACAAAAAACTTAAGAAGTAACATTTCACATATGTTTACTTTACATCAGCACAAATTTGGAACCAACATTTTTTTTGTTAGGAAGTTATAAGGGTTAAAAGTTGACCAGCGATTTCTCATTTTTGCAACACCATTTTCTTTTTACGGACCACATCATATTTGAAGTCACTTTGAGGAGTCTATATGATAGGAAATACCCAAAAGTGACACCATTCTAAAATCTGCACCCCTCAAGGTGCTTAAAACCACATTCAAGAAGTTTATTAACCCTTCAGGTGCTCCACAGGAATTTTTTGAATGTTTAAAAAAAAAAAAATGAACATTTAACTTTTTTTCACAAAAAAATTACTTCAGGTCCATTTTTTTTATTTTACCAAGGGTAACAGGAGAAATTGGACTGCAAAATTGTGCAATTTGTCCTGAGTACGCTGATACCGGATATAGGGGGGGGAACCAGTGTTTCGGCGCATGGCAGAGCTCAGAAGGGAAGGAGCGCCGTTTGACTTTTTCAATGCAAAATTGGCTGGAATTCAGATTGGACGCCATGTCACGTTTAGAGAGTCCCTGATGTGCCTAAACAGTGGAAACCCCCCACAAGTGACCCCATTTTGGAAACTAGACCCCCCAAGGAACTTATATAGATGTGTGGTGAGAACTGTGAACCCCCAAGGGCTTCATAGAAGTTTATAACGTATAGCCATAAAATTAAAAAATCATATTTTTTCCAAAAAAATGATTTTTTCACCCTCAATTTTTATATTTCCAAGGATAACAGGACCCCAAAAGTTATTGTGCAATTTGTCCTGAGTACGCTGATACCCAAAATGTGGGGGTAAACCACTATCTGGGCGCATGGCAGAGCTCGGAAGGGAAGCAGCACTATTTGACTTTTTTGGCTGGAATTGGCATTGGATGCCATGCCGCATTTGGAAAGCCCCTGAAGTGTCTAAACAGTGAAAACCGCCCACAAATGACACCATTTTGGAAACTAGACCCCCAAGGAACTTATCTAGATGTGTGGTGAGCACTTTGAACCCCCAAGGGCTTCACAGAGGTTTTAAATGCCCAGGCGTGAAAATAAAAAAATCATATTTTTTCCACAAACATGATCTTTTAGTCCCCAATTTTTTAATTTTCCCAAGGGTAACAGGAGAAAGTGGACCCCAAAATTTGTTGTACAATTTGTCCTGAGTACGCTGATACCCCAGATGTGAGAGAAAACTGCTGTATGGGCACATGTTGGGGCTCGGAAGGGAAGTAGTGAAGTTTTGGAATGCAGACTTTGATGGAATGGTCTGCGGGTGTCATGTGGCCTTTGGAGAGCCCCTGATGTACCTAAACAGTGGAAACCACCAACAAGTGACCCCATTTTGGAAACTAGACCCCCAAGGATCTTATCTAGATGTGTGTTGAGCACTTTGAACACCCCCAGTGCTTCACAGAAGTTTATAACTCCCAGGCGTGAAAATAAAAAATCATATTTTTTCCACAAACATGATCTTTTATTCCCCAATTTTTTTTATTTTCCCAAGGGTAACAGGAGAAATTGGACCCCAAAAAGTTGTTGCTCAATTTGTCCTGAGTACGCTGATACCCCATATGTGGGACAAAACTACTGTATAGGGACACGTCGGGGTTCGGAAGGGAAGTAGTGACGTTTTGAAATGCAGACTTTGATGGAATGGTCTGCGGGTGTCATGTCGCGTTTGGAGAGCCTCTGATGTGCCTAAAGTGTTGAAACTCCCCAAAAGTGACTGCCTTTTCAAAACTAGACCCCCCACGGAACTTATCTAGATGTGTGGTGAGCACTTTGAACCCCAAGTACTTCACAGAAGTTTATAATGCCCAGGCGTGAAAAAAAATCATATTTTTTTCCACAAAAATGATATTTTTGCCCCCCAATTTTTTATTTTCCTAAGGGTAACAGGAAAAATTGGACCCCAAAAGTTGTTTTGTAATTTGTCCTGAGTAGGCTGATACCCCATATGTGGGGGTAAAACACTGTTTGTGCGCATGGCAGAGCTTGGAACGGAAGGAGCACCATTTGACTTTTTCAACGCAGAATTGGCTGGAATTGAGATCAGATGCCATGTTGCGTTTGGAGAGCCCCTGATGTGCCCAAACAGTGGAAACCCCGCAATTCTAACTCCAACCCTAACCCCAACACACCCCTAACCCAAATCTCAGCCCTAACCCTAGCCCTAACACTAACCCTAATGTGAAAATGGAAATAAATACTTTTTTTTTATTTCATTATTTTTCCCTAACTAATGGGGTGATAAAGGGGGGTTTGATTTACTATTTATAGCGGGTTTTTATATTTGGCAGCTGTCATACGCTTAAAGAATCTTTTTATTGTAAAAATAGTTTTTGCATCACCACATTTTGAGAGCTATAATTTTTCCATATTTTGAATGACCGAGTCATGTGAGGTCCTATTTTTTGTCGGACGAGTTCACGTTTTTATTGGTACCATTTTCGGGCACGTGACATTTTTTGATCGCTTTTTATTCTGATTTTTTGGACGCAGAATGAACAAAAAACAGCATTTCAAGAATTTCTTTTGGGAGATGAGTTTACACCATTCCGTGTGTGGTAAAATTGATAAAGTGCTTTTATTCTTCGGGTCAGTACGATTACAGCGATACCTCATTTATGTCATTTTTTTGTTTTGGCTCTTTTATGCAGTGAAAACAATTTTATATAAAAAATAATAATTTTTGCATCACTTTATTCTGCGAGCAATAACTTTTTAAATTTTTTGCTGATGATGTTGTGTGGTAGCTCTTTTTTTGCGGGACAAGATGACGTTTTCTGCGTTACCATGGTTGTTTAAATGCGTCTTTTTGATCGTGCGTTATTACACTTTTTCTTCGGCGGTAAGATAATAAAGCATTATTTTTTGCTTTGTTTTTTATTTTTTAAGCGGTTCACTAAAGGGGTTATCTAATGGGACAGTTTTATATGGAGGGTCGTTATGGACACGGCAATACTAAACGTGTACTTTTATTGTTTTTTTTTATTTCCAAAAAATGAATTTGATAGGGAATATTTTTTTTTTTAATTTATTTAGCGATTTTTTATAAATTATTTTTACACTATTTTTTAACTTTACTACACTGTCCCAGGTGGGACATCACTGTCATGTGTGAGATTGCTTATCTGTCACATCACAGATCGCTGTGACAGAACAGTGATCTGACACAGGCAGCGCAGGAGGCTACCTCATGCCTGCGCTCTGCAAACACTGAGGAGGCCACCTCCCTGCAGGCCCCCGAAGGTCCCTGCCACCATATTGGACCCGGGGACCTGCAGGGAAGGAGGCCCCCGCAGCAGTGCTGCACATCGCGCTGCTTCGGGGGTCTCAGGGAAGCACAGAGGGAGCCCCCTCCCTGCCGATGCTTCCCTAAACCCCCGGTACACTGCGATCGTGTTTGATCCCAGTGTGCCAGGGGTAAACATGTCGAGGGTGGTCCGTGACCGCCTTTGACACATAGTGCCGGGTGTCAGCTGTGATAATCGGCTGACACCCAGCCGCGATCAGCGGCGCTCGCCCCGTGAGCGCTGCTGATTGTTATGACATACTATCCCGTCTATGGGCATAGGGGCCCGGGCCCCATGGATGTGATAGTATGTCAGATGTCAGAAAGGGGTTAAATATGCAACAATAGCCATAATAGATCAATAATATAAGCAGAAAATCAAACAATTTAAATAGAAAAATTATTATAATTGATAGATGATCATATGGTAACTGACTTATGTCATAATGAAGACAAATTCATGAACACAGCAAATTGTGATTCAATCTGAGACATAGTCCATATGATTCTTATCGTTGTCCGTAGATTATTGTCAGAAGATGGAGATGGGTCCAATGAAGACAAAAGAAAAGTGAAGCAATCACTATTTTTGAGGTCACAAAAAATCTATAGTGATAAAGCAAAAACACAAGTTAGTATTGAATAACCTTAAAAACATAATATACTACCCCAAGTAAAAACAACACACTAAATCAAAGAAAAGACTTGAAGCAGATAGCCTCATTGAGGCCCTTTGGCATAAGGGCATCGAGCGTTATCATCCAGCATGTTTCTTTTTGTAAGAGTTTTTGTTTAAGATTACCACCACATATACCCATATAGATGTGATCAATGCCACAAACAGTAAATCCCTTGGGATTACTGTTATGGGCCTCAAAAAAGTGTTTAGGGATAGTTTTTAGGAAACATGGATCTGGACAATTTCTAATATCCCTGACATGCTCCTGCACACGAATTTTGAGAGGTCTTGTTGTCATGCCAATGTAGATATGGCCGCAAGGGCAGCTGGCATGATAGACAAATGCCTCGGATTGCACATAACATGATAAACGATTTTATAAGTTTTATTCCCAGCAGAATTGAAAAAATCTTTTGTCCCTAAACTAAATTAACAAGCTGAGCAGTCACCACAAGGAAAACATCCCCATGGGGGACCTTTTTTGTTGCTACCAAAGAAATTATTTTTAGGAGGTGCATAGTGTTAATTTTTGTCTTAGATCTTTGTTGGTTAGAAGTATCAGTGTGTTAGAAGCTTTTTCTTCATATTCTTCAAGGGTTGAGTCAAAAGGGTAGATGTTATGAATGGGAAACCGAGGAGGAAAAACAAGACAACAAGCTAAGTCTCAGAAAACCAGAGAAGTTGGTAACTATGCAGATTGCAGATCCCTGATCTTAACTGCACAACTAGCAGCAGTCGTGGAGCGTTCCTACGTTGGTCCTAGACGCCTCATCACAACCGGAGAACTACATAAGCCTTAAGCAGGAAAAGAGGAAAACTAACTGCCCCAGAGCAGACCCCAAAGGAAAGACAGCCCCCCGCATGTATTGACAGTGAAACAAGATGAAAATACAAACAAAGGCAGGAAAATAGGCTGAGCAAACGATGGGGCCCGGCTAACTAAAAAGGACAGAAAAGGAAAGACACTGTCTGCAATCTGCCAAAAACAACCTACAAAAATATTGTCCAACACTTCTGATAGCAAAATTAACCCTGAAGTCACTAGACTTCTAAACCTATATCAGCACTCTGAAATATTCTGAGACAGAGCAAAAAAGAGGCCAATTTAATAAGGGACAAAAAGCAGATTGGCAAATACTGATTAATAGGAGTGGAATTTAAGCATAGCCCCAGCAGGGGCAGGCTGATTACACAACAAACTGAATTGACCAACAAGCGCAAGTGTGAACATTAGCAAAATACAAACTTAACTTGAGAAGACTGGAAGAGAGCTGAAGTCCAGGACCTGAGAAGCAGACTGAATCACCAGCACCCGGATAGGGCGTTGGCTGTCTTATATCCAGTCTGATACTCAGGAGATCCAATCGTTATCTTCCTCATCAGGTGGCAGATCACTACCACTTAAACCAACCGCACTACCTCCTGTCACCACCAGAGGGAGAACGGAAGGGGAACTCTCAACTGGTGGAGCAGAAAATGAGTTCATGACAGGTAGATCTGTCAGAATGTAAAGCACGAATGTATCCTTTAATGATGTCTTTATTAGGATAGCTTCTATTCTTAAATTGACAGAATAGATCTCTCGCTTGCTTGTCAAAAGTCTAGATTGTCCGAATACGCCGTGCCTGCAAAAACTGTCCAATTGGTATGGAGCTTTTTAATTTAGATGGATGTGAGGAGACTAAGTGCAACAGAACATTAGTGGTGGTAGCTTTTCAAAAAATATCTGTGCCGTCAGTTCCATCAGTCGATTTTAGGATCTGAATGTCTAAGAAGTCCATTGAAATTTGACTGTAGTTCCAACATTTTGATACAGGAAAGATGTATATCTTTGTACCGTGTTAGCCAGTGGATAGAAAAATATTCAGGATTGAGAGTCCTCAGTAGAGTTGAGCGATACCGTCCGATACTTCAAAGTATCGTATCGGATGGTATCGGCCGATCTTTAAAAAAAGTATCGGTATCGCCGATTCCGATACCGGAAGTCCCATTCAAGTCTATGGGACTTCCGGTATCGGAATAAGAAAAACCCTTTCCTGCCCTTGTACAGCCTCTCTGGGGTCTGTACGGGCCTTTCGGGGGGCTGTGCCGGCCTGCCGGGGGGCTGTGCAGGCTCCGGTGGTCTGTGCCGGCCTGCCGGTGGTCTGTGCAGGCTCCGGGGGGCTGTGCCGGCCTGCCGGTGGTCTGTGCAGGCTCCGGGGGGCTGTGCCGGCCTGCCGGGGGGCTGTGCCGGCCTGCCGGGGGGCTGTGCAGGCTCCGGGGGTCTGTGCAGGCATCGTCCGATGGGACTACAAGTCCCATCGGGCGATGCCTGCTACCATGACAGTGATTGACACATTAGCCAATGATGGGACAGTAGTAGTCCCATCATCCGGCTAATGTGTTAAATGTAAAAAAAAAAAAAAAAAAAAAAAATTACATGCTACATACATACAACATGCATACTACATACATGCTACATTCATACTACATACTACATACATGCTACATTCATACTACATGCAACATACATACTACATATATACTACATGCATGCTACATACATACTGCATGCTACATACATACCACATATATACTACATACATACTACATGCATGCTACATGCATGCTACATGCTACATACATAACACATATATACTACATGCATGCTACATACATACTACATGCTACATACTACATATATACTACATGCATGCTACATACTACATGCTACATACATACTACATATATACTACATGCATGCTACATACATACTGCATGCTACATGCATGCTACATACATACTACATACATACTACATGCTACATACATACTACATATATACTGCATACATACTACATACATACTACATGCATGCTACATGCATGCTACATACATACCACATACATAACACATATATACTACATGCATGCTACATACATACTACATGCTACATACATACCATATACATACTACATGCATGCTACATACATACTACATGCATGCTACATACATACTACATGCATGCTACATACATACTACATGCTACATACATACTACATATATACTACATGCATGCTACATACATACTACATGCTACATACATACTACATATATACTACATGCATGCTACATACATACTGCATGCTACATGCATGCTACATACATACTACATACATACTACATGCTACATACATACCACATATATACTACATACATACAATACATTCATACAATACATACATAGACAGACAGTACATATAACATAGAGTAACATACTTACCAATACTTGTCACATTGTTCCCCGAAGCCATTGTCTTTCCGGAATAAATATTAACATAACAAACCACAAAAATACTCACCCACGATCCGAAGCAGTCCACGAGTGTGTCCCACGACGATCTTGGGTAGAGAACGGCAGCATCAGATGATGCTGCCGTTCTCTACGGGCTGCAGGAATCCAATGACGGAAGGTAGGTATCCTTCCGCACTGTATTCCTCCGCCACTTAAAAAAAAAAAAAGTCCCTAGTCTCACTTTATGCCATTGCTGTGTGGGAAATTCAGGCCGGTACAGACCCCCACAGGGTGCACAGACCACCGGCAGGCCGGCACAGCCCCCCGGCAGGCCGGCAGAGACCCCGGGCAGTCCACACAGCCCCCCGGCAGGCCGGCACAGCCCCCCGGCAGGCCGGCAGAGACCCCCGGAAGGCCCGAAATGACGGCGCATCATGATGCGCACACACCGCGCATCATGATGACGTCAGGCCGTCAATCAACTGAACTTCCGATTCCGATGCCGAATTCCGATATTGAAAAAATATCGGAAGTCGGTATCGGAATTCCGATACAGCAAGTATCGGCCGATACCCGATACTTGCGGTATCGGAATGCTCAACACTAGTCCTCAGTAGTTGATACCTTTTAATGGCTAACTGAAAAGATGGTAATACATTGCAAGCTTTCGAGACTACTCAGGTCTCTTCATCAGGCTAGACTAATACAAAATCTGAAGTCACATATTTATGCACAATACAGCCTAGAAAAAATGCAATAGATAAGACAAGTGACGTGAAGCAGAACTATCAATATGGGATATCAATATCAATATATCAATAGGCATACCTGTGGCAAAACATTTCTGTATCCCTGATCACAGCAGCATGGATATGAAATTACTGGTATTGAAAGGTAACTTCACATCTCAGAGAGAGAGACGAGTTTGGGAGTACAAATTTATGACGAACTTTGACACTCTCAGTGCTGGAATGAATGTGTCGCATGGATTTATGTCTTTTTACATCAATTAAGGAATTTCCTTTTAAAACCTTGCGGGGCAACACAGAACTAGACCCCAATCAGAGGACCATAAAACATCCAGACTCCTTATCTATGAACTGGTCCAATGTTTATATTTATGTTTCTCCCTCTCCCATATTGATAGTTCTCTGTGGTGTGATGAGTGATTTGTACAGAGGGAGAATTATGTTTTCATCTCGTGTCCCCAGACCTCTTCTAATGCATCCCATGACCCTATTTGCTTTGGTGGCAGCTGCCTGACACTGGGCACTCCAATTTAGCTTCTTATTGACTAAGATGCCTAAGTCTGATTTCCCCAGCAGTTTCCCATTTAGTAAGTAATTGTAGCATCTGTTTCTCCTTCCCATGTGCATAACCTTACACTTATCTGTGTTAAACCTCAGTTGCCATTTTTCATCTCAATACTCCAATTTACTCAAATCTGTCTGTAGTTGCAAACTGTCCTCCTTTGTGTTAACTACCTTACATAGTTTTGTATCATCTGCAAATACTGATATTTTACTGTGAAAGCCATCCACTAGATCATTAATATATTAAATAGTAGGGGGCCCAATACAGAACCCTGTGGTACCCCACTAGTAACCCTGGCCCAATCTGAGTATGCACCATTAATAACCACTCTCTGTTTTCTATAACTGAGCCAGCTACCTACCCATCTATACACATTTTCCCCTAGCCCAAGCTTTCTCATCTTACTTACCAATCTTTTATGTGGGACAGTGTCAAATGCTTTAGAGAAGTCAAGATAAATGACATCCAATGATTCTCCTCGGTCCATTTGAGAGCTTACATCCTCATAGAAGCTGATCAAGTTAATTTGACAGGAGCGATCCTTCATAAATCCATGTTGATATGGAGTTAAACATTTATTAACATTGAGATATTCCATAATGGTATCCCTTAGAAACCCTTCAAAAATTTTACCCACAACAGATGTTAAGCTTACCGGCCTATAGTTTCCAGGTTCCCTTTTACACCCCTTTTTGAATATTGGTACCACATTTGCTTGCCGCCAATCAAAAGGAACAGACCCTGTTTCTATAGAGTCTTTAAATATAAGGAATAGAGGCCTGTCTATCACATTACTTATCTCCCTTAATACCCGAGGGTGAATGCCATCAGGGCCTGGAGATTTGTCAATTTTAATCTTACTAAGGCGGTTCTGCACTTCTTCCTGGGTTAGGCAGGTAATACTTAATGGGGAGTTTACATTATCACTCTGCATTTCCCCTGGCAAATCCTTTTCATGTGTGAACACTGTTGAGAAAAAAGTATTTAAAACATTTGCTTTTCCCACATCGCTCTCTATGATTTCACCCTCATTGTTCTTTAAAGGGCCAACACCATCAATTTTAATCTTTTTACTGTTTATATAATTAAAGAATAGTTTGGGGTTTGTTTTACTTTCCTTAGCAATGAGTCTCTCAGTTTCCACTTTTGCTAAATGTATTTGTTTTTTACACATTTTATTTTTCTCTTTATAACTTTTTAATGCTTCTTCATTGCCTTCTTTTTTTAGCTTCCTAAATGCCTTGTTCTTGTTATTTATTGCCCTTTTACATCCTTATTTAGCCACATTGGTGTTCTCCTGTTCCTAGCCCTTTTATTTCTGTACGGTATGGCTAGCTCGCAGTGGGTGTGTAAAACTGATTTAAATATTACCCATTTATTTTCTGTGCTCCTATTTTTGAGGACATTGTCCCAATCAATTCGGCGAAGGTCCTCTCTAAGCTCATCAAACTTTGCTTTCCTGAAATTCAGTGTTTTCGTAACCCCCTTCCAGGGCACCTTACTGAAGGACAAGTGGAATTGTATTATATTGTGGTCACTGTTCCCTAGGTGCCCATCGACTCGTACTTCTGTTATTCTATCTGGCCTGTTGCTTAAAATTAAGTCCAGAAGGGCTGTACCTCTAGTTGGGCACTGCACAAGTTGTGACAGATAATTATCCTTGGTTACTGACAGAAATTGGTTTCCTTTCTGAGATACGCAGGTTTCAGTTTCCCAGTCTATGTCGGGGTAGTTGAAGTCCCCCATAATAATCACCTCATTGTGATTTGCTGCTTTGTCTATTTGCTTCAATAATACATTTTCAGTGGTTTCTGTTATATTTGGTGGCTTATAACAAACCCCTATGAGGATTTTATTACTTTTCTCTCCTTGTATCTCCACCCATAGAGACTCCACCTCTTCATTTCCCTCTTGTATATCTTCTCTTAGTGTGGGCTTTAACCCCTTCATGACCCAGCCTATTTTGACCTTAATGACCTGGCCATTTTTTGCAATTCTGACCTGTGTCCTTTATGAGGTAATAACTCTGGAACGCTTCAATGCATCCTAGCGATTCTGAGATTGTTTTTTCCTGACATATTGGGCTTCATGTTAGTGGTAAATTTAGGTCGATAATTTTTGCGTTTATTTGTGAAAAAATCAGAAATTTGGCGAACATTTTGAAAATTTCGCAATTTTCAAATTTTGAATTTTTATTCTGTTAAACTAGAGAGTTATGTGACACAAAATAGTTACTAAATAACATTTCCCACCCCACATGTCTACTTTACATCAGCACAATTTTGGAAGCAAAATATTTTTTTGTTAGGAAGTTATAAGGGTTAAAAGTTAACCAGTGATTTCTCATTTTTACAACAAAATTTACAAAACCATTTTTTTTAGGGACCACCTCACATTTAAAGTCACTTTGAGGGGTCTATATGGCAGAAAATACCCAAAAGTGACACCATTCTAAAAACTGAACCCCTCAAGTTACTCAAAACCACATTCAAGAAGATTATTAACCCTTCAGGTGTTTCACAGCAGCTAAAGCAATGTGGAAGGAAAAAATGGACATTTTAATTTTTCCAACACAAATTTCCTTTCAGCATCAATTTTTTCATTTTCACATGGGCAACTGGATAAAATGGATCCTAAAATTTGTTGGGCAATTTCCCCTGAGTACACTGATTCCTCATATGTGGTCATAAACCACTGTTCGGGCGCACGGCAGGGCTCTGAAGGGAAGGAGCGCCATTAGACTTTTTGAATGGAAAATATGCTGGAATATTTAGCGCTTGCCATGTCACGTTTGGAGAGTCGCTGTGTACCTAAACACTGGAGCTCCCCCACAAGTGACCCCATTTTGGAAACTAGACCCCCCAAGGAACTTATCTAGATGCATAGTGATCACTTTGAACCCCCAGGTGCTTCTCAAATTGATCCGTAAAAAAAAAAGTACTTTTTTTTCACAAAAATTATCTTTTAGCCTCAGTTTTTTCATTTTCACATGGGCAACAGGATAAAATGGATCATAAAATTTGTTGGGCAATTTCTCCTGAGCACACCAATACCATATGTGGTCATAAACCACTGTTTGGGTGCACGGCAGGGCCTGGAAGGGAAGGAGCGCCATTTGACTTTTTGAATGGAAAATTAGCTCCAATCGTTATCGGACACCATGTCGCGTTTGGAGAGCCCCTGTGTGCCTAAACATTGGAGCTCCCCCACAAGTGACCCCATTTTGGAAACTAGACCCCTTAAGGAACTTATCTAGATGTGTAGTGAGCACTTTGAACCCCCAAGTGCCTCACAAAAGTTTATAACATAGAGCAGTGAAAATAAAAAATCATTTTTTTTCCTCAAAAATGATTTTTTAGCACGCTATTTTTTATTTTCACAAGGGTAACAGGAGAAATTGGACCACAAAAGTTGTTGTCCAGATTGTCCTGAGTACGCTGGTACCCCATATGTGGGGGGGCACTGTTTGGGTGCACGGCAGGGTGCAGAAGGGAATGAGTGCCATTTGACTTTTTGAAATGAAAATTAGCTCCAATCGTTAGCGGACACCATGTCGTGTTTGGAGATCCCCTGTGTGCCTAAACTTTGGAGCTCCCCATAAATGACCCCATTTTGGAAACTAGACACCCTATGGAACTTATCTAGATGCATAGTGAGCACTTTGAACCCCCAGGTGATTCACAGAAGTTTATAATGCAGAGCAGTGAAAATAAAAAATCTTTTTTTTTCCTAAAAAAAAATTTTTTAGTCGGCAATTTTTTATTTTCACAAGGGTACCAGGATAAATTGGACCCCAAAAGTTGTTTTCCAGTTTGTCCTGAGTACGCTGGTACCCCATATGTGGGGGGGACCACTGTTTCGGCACACGTCGGGGCTCGGAAGGGAAGTAGTGACATTTTGAAATGCTGACTTTGATGGAATGGTCTGCGGGCGTCATGTTACATTTGCTGAGCCCCTGTGTGCCTAAACAGTAGAAACCCCCCACAAGTGACCCCATTTTGGAAACTAGACCCCCCAAGGAACTTATCTAGATGTGTGGTGAGCACCTTGAACCCCCAAGTGCTTCACAGAAGTTTATAACGCAGAGCCGTGAAAATAAAAAATCATTTTTTTCCCTCAAAAAAAATGATTTTTAACCCGCAGTTTTTTTTTCACAAGGGTAACAGGATACATTGGACCCCAAAAGTTGTTGTCTAGTTTGTCCTGAGTACGCTGGTACCCCATATGTGGGGGATGACCACTGTATGGGCACACGTCAGGGCTCGGAAGGGAAGTAGTGACGTTTTGGTATGCAGACTTTGATGGAATGGTCTGCGGGCATCATGTTACATAGGAAGAGCCCTTGATGTACCTAAACTGTGGAAACCCCCCACAAATGACCCCATTTTGGAAACTAGACCCCATAAGGAACTTGCCTAGATGTGTGGTGAGCACCTTGAACCCCGAAGTGCTTCACAGAAGATTGTAACGCAGAGCCATGAAAATAAAAAATCTTTTTTTTTCCTCAAAAAATGAATTTTTAGCTCGCAATTTTTTATTTTCACAAGGGTAACAGGAGAAATTGGACCCCAAAAGTTGTTGTCCAGTTTGTCCTGAGTACGCTGGTACCCCATATGTGGGGGGGAACCACTGTTTGGGCACACGTTGGGTCTCAGCAGGGAAGTAGTGACATTTTGAAATGCTGACTTTGATAGAATGGTCTGCGGGCATCATGTTACATTTGCTGAGCCCCTTTGTGCCTAAACAGTAGAAACCCCCCACAAGTGACCCCATTTTGGAAACTAGACCCCCCAAGGAACTTATCTAGATGTGTGGTGAGCACCTTGAACCCCCAAGTGCTTCACAGAAGTTTATAACGCAGAGCTGTGAAAATAAAAAATCATTTTTTCCCTCAAAAAAAAGATTTTTAACCCGCAATTTTTTTTTCACAAGGGTAACAGAATAAATTGGACCCCAAAAGTTGTTGTCCAGTTTGTCCTGAGTACGCTGATACCCCATATGTGGGGGTAAACCACTGTTTGGGCACATGTCGGGGCTTGGAAGGGAGGGAGCACCGTTTGACTTTTTGAACGCAAAATTGGCTGGAATCAAAGGTTGCACCATATCGTGTTTGGAGACCCCCTAATGTGCTTAAACAGTGGAAACCCCTCAATTCTAACTCCAATCCTAACCCCCAACACACCCCTAACCACAACCTTAACCCCAACACATCCCTAACCCTAATCCCAACCCTAACCATAAACCTAACCCCAACACACCCCTAACCCCAACACTAACCATAACACTAACCACAAGCCTAACCCTAATTCTAACCCTAACCCTAATTCCAACCCTAACCCTAATTCCAACCATAACCCTCTTTTCAACCCTAACCCTCTTTCCAACCCTAACCCTCTTTCCAACCCTAACCCTCTTTTCAACCCTAACCCTCTTTCCATCCCTAACCCTAACCCTCTTTCCAACCCTAACCCTAACCCTCTTTTCAACCCTAACCCTAATCCTAACCCTCTTTCCAACCCTAACCCTAACCCTGATGGAAAAATAAAAATAAAAATATTTTCTTTATTTTATTAGTTATGCCTACCTATGGGGTGATAATCGGGGGGTTCATTTACTTTTTATTTCATTTTGATCACTGTGAGAGTGATCAAAATGAAATAATGGAATCTGCGCCCGCCATTTTCCAAGATGGCGGCGCCCATGAACCGGACCCGCCGGACACCGGGAGCGACAGGGGGACTTAGAAGGTGCTGGGGGCGGTGAGAGTGGGTGAGGGGGTTATCGGAAGCTGGCGGGGAGCAGAGGGAATGGGAGGGGGGCAGATGATGACAGCGGCGGCAGATCGCCGCTGTCATTCAGTGGCGGGGGGGCGATCGCCGGTGGGGGGGTCGAATTGGTGTCTCCAGCCATGTCCGATGCTACTGCAGCATTGGCCATGGCTGGATTGTAATATTTCATCAATTTTCATTGATGAAATATTACTATCGCTCTGATTGGCTGTTTCACTTTTAACAGCCAATCAGAGCGATCGTAGCCACGTGGGGGCGAAGCGACGCCCCCTGTGGTGAATTACAAAGCCCCCTGTATCTGCGGGTCAGGTGACCTTTCATTCACCCCGGTCACCCGACCCGCAGGGGTGCTTTGAATTCATGACACAGGGTATGCGTCATAGGTCGGATTGGCACCGACTTTCATGACGCATACGCTGTGTCACAGGTCGGGAAGGGGTTAAAGTGGACTTTATGTATAGACAGGTAATGTGATCTCATTGAGTTTTTTCAATTCAGAAGGTGCAAGATGCACATGGTTACATCACCCAGGTTTTTATCATTGTGGTGGAGCTAGGTGTAGAACGTGCACCCTTTCCACAACAGCGCATTCATTTGCTGTTAAAAAACGCATATTCTTGTATATTATTCAGGACTTATTACCAGATGCGATTCTCTAAAGACAATGTTCTTATAAAAAATGTAGTGGTTTATTCGGATTCTTCCATCAAAGAAAAGATTATTACAGAAAAACATAAAAAATAGGTGCATGATTATAAAGAGAGATTGTCCATTTGTTCATAGATCCTTCTTTCCCTGAGCTCTGAAATAGGTCTCTGTCTTGCAGTACACAGCTTCTATGGTAGTCACATATGGTGATTAGGTTACATACCAGCTGTCCATTCAATATCGTGTTTGAGCAAAGATGACTCCTCAAGTGTGTCTCATGGTGGTGAAGGAGAGAGCGAGCGACCCCTAGAGTAAGCCCCCACCTTAAATATATGTCTTTCAAAGCACATGGTCTCTACAAATGGAGTTGTCCTTTACCATGAGCTAACCTTACAAAAATAGCCTATGTAGTGTCAGCAAGGCATTCAGTACAGAACTGAGTGTAATAGGAAATTAACTACCGATTATTAATACTTAGCAATTCCCCCTTTGAGGGTGAAAGACATTAATTGGAACCCTCAAAATATAATAAGATCTTCTTTTCTTCTTCTTTGACAAAATAATTTAATATCAATAATAATAACAATAATAATAATAATAATAATAATAATAATATCAGATTATTGTTATATGTACTCAATGACTAGTGTTGAGCATTCCGATACCGCAAGTATCGGGTATCGGCCGATACTTGCTGTATCGGAATTCCGATACCGACTTCCGATATTTTTTCAATATCGGAATTCGGCATCGGAATCGGAAGTTCAGTTGATTGACGGCCTGACATCATCATGATGCGCGGTGTGTGCGCATCATGATGCGCCGTCATTTCGGGCCTTCCGGGGGTCTCTGCCGGCCTGCCGGGGGGCTGTGCCGGCCTGCCGGGGGGCTGTGTGGACTGCCCGGGGTCTGTACCGGCCTGCCGGGGGGCTGTGCCGGCCTGCCGGTGGTCTGTGCACCCTGTGGGGGTCTGTACCGGCCTGCCGGGGGGCTGTGCCGGCCTGCCGGGGGGCTGTGCTGATGTCCGGGGGTCTGTGCAAGCATCGTCCGATGGGACTACAAGTCCCATCGGGCGATGCCTGCTACCATGACAGTGATTGACACATTAGCCAATGATGGGACAGTAGTAGTCCCATCATCCGGCTAATGTGTTAAATGTTAAAAAAAAAAAAAAAAAAAAAAATACTACATACATACTACATGCATGCTACATACATACTACATGCTACATACATACTACATATATACTACATACATACTACATACATGCTACATACATACTACATGCATGCTACATACATACTACATATATACTACATACATACTACATACATACTGCATGCTACATACATACTACATACATACTACATACATACTACATGCATGCTACATACATACTGCATGCTACATACACACCACATACATACTACATATATACTACATGCATGCTACATACATACTACATGCTACATACATACCACATATATACTACATACATACTACATATATACTGCATGCTACATACATACTACATATATACTACATGCATGCTACATACATACTACATGCTACATACATACTACATATATACTACATGCATGCTACATACATACTACATATATACTACATGCATGCTACATACATACTACATGCTACATGCATGTTACATACATACTACATACATACTGCATGCTACATACATACCACATATATACTACATACATACAATACATTCATACAATACATACATAGACATACAGTACATATAACATAGAGTAACATACTTACCAATACTTGTCACATTGTTCCCCGAAGCCATTGTCGTCTACGGAATAAATATTAACATAACAAACCACAAAAATACTCACCCACGATCCGAAGCAGTCCACGAGTGTGTCCCACGACGATCTTGGGTAGAGAACTGCAGCATCAGATGATGCTGCCGTTCTCTACGGGCTGCAGGAATCCAATGACGGAAGGTAGGTATCCTTCCGCACTGTATTCCTCCGCCACTTAAAAAAAAAAGTCCCTAGTCTCACTTTATGCCATTGCTGTGTGGGAAATTCCCACACAGCAATGGCATAAAGTGAGACTAGGGACTTTTTTTTTTTAAGTGGCGGAGGAATACAGTGCGGAAGGATACCTACCTTCCGTCATTGGATTCCTGCAGCCCGTAGAGAACGGCAGCATCATCTGATGCTGCAGTTCTCTACCCAAGATCGTCGTGGGACACACTCGTGGACTGCTTCGGATCGTGGGTGAGTATTTTTGTGGTTTGTTATGTTAATATTTATTCCGTAGACGACAATGGCTTCGGGGAACAATGTGACAAGTATTGGTAAGTATGTTACTCTATGTTATATGTACTGTATGTCTATGTATGTATTGTATGAATGTATTGTATGTATGTAGTATATATGTGGTATGTATGTAGCATGTAGTATGTATGTAGTATGTATGTAGCATGCATGTAGCATGTAGTATGTATGTAGCATGCATGTAGTATATATGTAGTATGTATGTAGCATGCATGTAGTATATATGTAGTATGTATGTAGCATGTAGTATGTATGTAGCATGTAGTATGTATGTAGTATGTATGTAGTATGTATGTGTGTATGTATGTGGTATGTAGTATGTATGTAGCATGCATGTAGTATATATGTAGTATGTATGTAGCATGCAGTATATATGTAGTATGTATGTAGTATATATGTGGTATGTATGTAGCATGTAGTATGTATGTAGCATGCATGTAGTATATATGTAGTATGTATGTGGTATGTATGTAGCATGTAGTATGTATGTAGCATGCATGTAGTATATATGTAGTATGTATGTAGTATGTATGTGGTATGTATGTAGCATGCAGTATGTATGTAGCATGCATGTAGTATATATGTAGTATGTATGTAGCATGCATGTAGTATATATGTAGTATGTATGTAGCATGCAGTATATATGTAGTATGTATGTAGTATATATATGGTATGTATGTAGCATGCATGTAGTATATATGTAGTATGTATGTAGCATGCAGTATATATGTAGTATGTATGTAGTATATATGTGGTATGTATGTAGCATGTAGTATGTATGTAGCATGCATGTAGTATATATGTAGTATGTATGTGGTATGTATGTAGCATGTAGTATGTATGTAGCATGCATGTAGTATATATGTAGTATGTATGTAGTATGTATGTGGTATGTATGTAGCATGCAGTATGTATGTAGCATGCATGTAGTATATATGTAGTATGTATGTAGCATGTATGTAGTATGAATGTAGCATGTATGTAGTATGCATGTTGTATGTATGTAGCATGTAATTTTTTTTTTTTTTTTACATTTAACACATTAGCCGGATGATGGGACTACTACTGTCCCATCATTGGCTAATGTGTCAATCACTGTCATGGTAGCAGGCATCGCCCGATGGGACTTGTAGTCCCATCGGACGATGCCTGCACAGACCCCCGGAGCCTGCACAGCCCCCCGGCAGGCCGGCACAGCCCCCCGGAGCCGGCACAGCCCCCCGGCAGGCCGGCACAGCCCCCCGGCAGGCCGGCACAGCCCCCCGGCAGGCCGGCACAGCCCCCCGGAGCCTGCACAGACCACCGGCAGGCCGGCACAGCCCCCCGGCAGGCCGGCACAGCCCCCCCGGAGCCTGCACAGACCACCGGCAGGCCGGCACAGACCACCGGAGCCTGCACAGACCCCCTGGCAGGCCGGCACAGCCCCCCGAAAGGCCCGTACAGACCCCAGAGAGGCTGTACAAGGGCAGGAAAGGGTTTTTCTTATTCCGATACCGGAAGTCCCATAGACTTGAATGGGACTTCCGGTATCGGAATCGGCGATACCGATACTTTTTTTAAAGATCGGCCGATACCATCCGATACGATACTTTGAAGTATCGGACGGTATCGCTCAACTCTATCAATGACATAATTGATGTGAATTCATGTTATGGTAAGCCGTGAACAATAGGGTGACCGCAAAAAATCGATGTCGGAATTTTGTCCGTCTGGACCCCACAAAACGATTCCCCTTTCCAGATATTGAGATAGCCAAAATTTGAGCAACCTCAATTTGGATTTTTTCAAACTTTGAGCAACGAGCGGCACGGGTTAACATTGTTTGATCGAGCTCAAATTTTGGCTATCTCAATATCTGGAAAGGGGAATCGTTTTGTGGGGTCCAGACGGACAAGATTCCAACATTTTTTTCCCCCCATATGAGATCCGGTCACCCTAGTGAACAATATTCATTTATAATATGCATAATTATACTTCTCTAAATCTAAATTGAAGCATCTCAGGTCCAGTCATCATCTGATGTCATCTGGTCTTCATTTTGGTTCTTTTAAAACACAGGTTTTTCCTATTATAATTCCTTTGCGATACGGTAGCTTATAGATGTTGTAGGAATCGTACTGTGTATTAAATCAAAGTACATAAATTCAAATGTTGATAAGAAAACAAAGTCTATAGATGAAATGTAGCTTTAATATATGTGCAGTGTCACCTTTAAAAACCTGGACTTACATTGGCTCGCCTTGGATATTTCTGGAATCCTACATCGGCACTGGTCTTTGAACAGGTGTCACGTCTTTGGTCAGCAAAGCAAGGGTAAAAATGACTCTTCCTTGCTAAACATAGCACCATAACCAGTCCTTGGTCCTAATGCACAGGACACATGTCAGGGTTGTAGCTTCCTGACAATTACCTTCATTGTTCACCAGCTTTTCATTGAAGCTTTACAGGTGATTGAAACCTACTGAAACTTGGTAAGAACGTGATAACACAGTTCATCTCAGCATCATAGGATCATCGTCCTTTGTAATTGTGACTGTCAGTGGTGGATACTGCACTTGTAATTAACACAGTCTATTACTCAGAAATCATAGCCTTGTTAACTTCTGGGACTTCTTCTTCTTGCAACTGGTAAGAATCAATTTAGAAATATGAAAAGTCTTTATTAATGTAATTTCAGTATCTTGCTTGAAGTCTTCATTCCTTTTTCTATACCAAACCTGGTAATTTTCCTAACCCATTATATCACAGCGTACCAAAGCAATCAGTAATATCCATATAATTATTATCAGAATTTGTACCATACATGAATTTCATGTTTAGAATAAAAAACAATAATAAGTGATAATACATTATTATCCATATTCTTCATGTGATAGAACAATTTTTTATGTCATAGGTGTAATTATCTTTTTCAACCCATAGGTGTCAGTGTGTTTTATGTAACAAGTGTTTTCATCTTTATTATTGAAACTTTACTAATAGAATATATTTTTATTAGACCAATAATATGTAAGAATGTATAGCAATGAACCAAAATAAGAATATATGAGTGAGCGAATGGATGAATGGATGAATGGATGAATGAAAGAATTGTTGCATATAACTCAGAATTGAAACATTTTCCCTTATAATGGAACCATATCATCGCTATATTTAATGGAGCAATATTCTCATAGTAGACATTACTTTATTAAATATTGATGGTTTTTCCTTGATTGACAGACAAAATAAAAATTGAAAATGAAAAATAAGAATAAGAATAAAAAATAAGAATAAAAATAAGGCCTTTATGTTGATACCAAATGCAGAGTAGTTATGTCCTCAGTAACATATACCCTTAATATTTCCATGATCTGGATTATTTCATATTTGTCATAAACTTGTATTACCAAAATATTCAAATTATGCAACTTTGCATGTAATACTCTTCTTAGTGTAAAGAAATGACCCTTTATAATACTTAATGTTATTATACCCAATACTTATACCATTGTACCTTATCAATATTTCTTCTTTATTAAAATGTGTGAAGAGGTATTAATCAAATGTGATGATGTAGTCAGGATCAAAAACACATTTTCCCCCTTAATACCGAAAAATACTGTTTCATGAAATAATTCATTTATCAAAACCAAAATTAAAAATAATTAATTTATAAATTGTGTAAATGTTATATTTGTTTATACCATTTATTTGTCTGAAGATGTGTAACCATTAAAATTTATTTGAATATCATAAAATTATCCTTTGGAAAAATGAATTCAAATGTAGATTTTCTTCATAAACCATTTTGATGTGTGATTGCACTTATCCACAATTAACTAAATCAAGAAATAATTACTAAAGAAATATAGAAATATTTGTTGTGTAGATAATATTTCATTATATCTTAATATTCTAATAATTTAGCTGATCTACATATTTCTCATAAAGACAATGTTTTTTTTTCTCTTTTCTAACATACATAGCCTTGAGGCCTCTCATACATCAAAACGTATCACATTACTCGCTTAGCAGCTGCTCATATACGCATCTGTCACTCAGACTTTGTCACATATAAGTTCACACCACAGATTCCACATACGATGGTGTGATGAATACATGTATTTTAACCCAAATTATTGTATCCTAATGATTGATCAATGCATTGTAAACTATTAAGTTTAGTATCTTAATATTTCTTTGAATATTCCCCAAATACACATAACATAAATATATGTTGTATTAGTTATACTTGAAACTTTGGCATTCCTTTGCCTTGAAAAGGCTGGGGCCCCTCAAAAATTCTTTTCACTAAGGCTACAGGCTAAATTACAGCACTAAAAACAGGGACATGGTATACTTATCATTAGAACAAGGTTCAAATTTCACATGCTGTGTTGTCATGTCAAGCCATGCAATAAAGAAATCATATTAGCAGCACACATATTTTAAATTGTTAGCTATATGAATATTATTTAAGTGTTAGATATATAAAATCATGCAATTATTATAACTTCCTGTGTAAATAAAGGCATAAATCCTTGTAAGGCTACTTTCACACATCAGGTTTTCGGCGTCAGGCGCGATCCGGCGTCGTGCCGGAACGCCGGATCCGGCAAATGTTTCATAAAACCGGATGTGACGGATCCGGTTTTCTGCCGGACCCGTCTTTTTCTTGACAGACAAAACCGGATCCGGCTCATCCGGCTCATCCGTTTTTCTATCCGTTTTTCGACGGATTACGCCGGATCCGGTTTTTAAAATTGACCCTTGTGGCCTTCCGAACGGGATTGGCTACTGGAAAACTATATATAGCATGTTCCTACAGCCCTTCTTTGACAGGTTGTAGAGGAGAAAGTGCAGGTTGGAGAGAAGAGCAAGTTACTGGCGAAGATGGATGTTGTCATTGGAAATATTTTGAAGAATTTGGCGGATTTTACAGCGGAGGCAAATCGTTTGAGGGTGATTGTTCTGGAGAAGGAGAGAGCGAGACAGCAGCGCATCAGGCATCGTAGACGACGTTTGTGGATCCACCCCATCACAGCCAAGAGAATGACGCGTGGGGTCTATTCTACACTCTGCATGGACCTTTGACGAAACCCGGATAAATTTTTTGGATATGTTCGGATGAAAATGGAGAATTTTGATTACTTGGTGGAGCGCATTGCACACCTCATAAGAAAAGCGGACACCTATTGCCGCTTCTCTGTTTCACCCGCAGAGCGTCTGATGGCGACTTTAAGGTAAGCCACATTTATTGGATATGATCGCATCAGAGCACACTTTCACTGCAATCTTGTTGGTGGTAATTTGTATCTCCAAGTGTTATAGGTCAGTTTTGGTATGTAATGCTGTGATTTAAAACTAATTTATTGTTTTTTAATTCCCCACAGATTTCTTGCAACTGGAGAATCCCTTTCGTCACTGCATTTCCAGTACAGACTCGGGATTTCCACCATATCTGGAATTGTGAAGTACACATGCCGTGCACTGTGGGACTCCTTAGCTGAAGAGTTTTTACCAGAGCACACAACAGAGAGGTGGATTGAAATTGCTGACAAGTTTCAACAGATATGTCAGTTTCCAAACTGCTTGGGCGCTGTGGACGGGAAACATATCCGCATTGTAAAGCCAGCTGGATCGGGATCGGAATATTTCAATTACAAGAAATATTTTTTAATTGTCCTCATGGCCATCGCTGACGCGGAATACAAATTTATTGCGGTTGATATTGGGGCCTATGGCCGCTCCAATGACTCTCAAGTTTTCAAACTGTCTGCCATGGGGCGTAAACTGTATGGAAACACCTTCCAGTTCCCACCACCTAGACCGCTGCCGCAAACATCTGGTCCACCTATGCCATTTGTCTGTGTAGGGGATGAAGCCTTCCAGCTGTCAGAACACCTTTTGAAACCGTACTCTAGCAGAGGATTGACAAGACCAAAACGCATTTTTAATTACCGCCTCAGAAGAGCAAGAAGAATGGTTGAATGTACCTTTGGTATTCTGACAGCCAAATGGCGGGTCCTATTGACTGCGATCAACCTCAAGACAGAAACTGTGGACGAGGTGATCAAAGCGTGCATGGTACTCCACAATTTTGTTATCTGCAAGGAACCCATTTCCATTGAGGACGCCTCTGAAGAAACCACCTTGCAAGATTACCATGACATTACCACTAGAAGTTCTGTGACAGTTTCAGTAATGAGGGACAATTTTGCACTATACTTTATGTCACCTCAAGGCAGAGTACACTGGCAGGATGACAGAGTGTGAAAGATTTGTGCCCTAACCAAACTTGTGTACCTTCTGTACCAACAGTATATACCTTTGCCAACCAAAGTTGGCTATCTTGTCATGGTCTCTATTTTTAGCTTTAGGCCACAGGTGTGTACCTGGTTGTGTTTTATGCAAAGTATTTCACCTTTTAGCAAAAGTTGTGTACATTGTTAGGAAATCACCAACAATAAACACAACTTTTTAGGTGAAATACTTTGCTTCAAACACAACCAGGAACACAACTGTGGCAAAAAGCTAAAATTTACCCACAGTTATATACCTAGTTTTGAATACCATTTCACCTTTTAAATACCCTGTATTTAACCTTTTTCGCCGCAGAAAGAAATGACAGACAACCAGTGTAAAATAATTTAACTTTTATTGAAAAATGTTTTTTTTAGTAAACTTTTTTAAAATTTTAATAAACTTGTTTAATAAAACTTTGAAACTATAAAACTGAAACCATAAAACTGGTCATTTTTATTTAAATACACACATTATAATTCTGTGTAGTGTGTGGTGGAAATACTGCTGTAGGGGCTGCGGGACACTTCGACACTGGGAGTGTGGAGAGAGGACTGGGATCGTGGTGGGGAAGGAACAGTTAGAGGTGAAGGTGTGGAAAAAACTACAGAATGGGTGGACATGTGGGAAGCAGAAGAGGTGGTGGGTGGTGGAGTGGAGGGTTGGGCAGGGACTGTAGGAGCAGATGATGTTGATGGCAAGTTGTATGGGGAAGGAGTTTGGTACGGGGCAGGTTGCTGGAAGTGGGGAGATGTCTGGTACGGGGCAGGTTGCTGGAAGTGGGGAGATGTCTGGTACGGGGCAGGTTGCTGGAAGTGGGGAGATGTCTGGTACTGGGGAGGTTGCTGGTACTGGGGAGTTTGCAGGTACTGTGGAGGTTGCTGGTACTGGTGAGGTTGCTGGTGCTGGGGAGGTTGCTGGTGCTGGGGAGGTGGATGGTGCTGGGGAGGTGGATGGTGCTGGGGAGGTGGATGGTGCTGGGGAGGTGGATGGTATGTAATAGGAGGGGGAGGATGGAAAGTGGCTGGAGGTGGATGGTATGTAATAGGAGGGGGAGGATGGAAAGTGGCTGGAGAGGGTGTAGATGTAATAGGAGGGGGAGGATGGAAAGTGGCTGGAGGGGGTGTAGATGTAATAGGAGGGGGAGGATGGAAAGTGGCTGGAGGGGGTGCAGGTGGAGGAACTACTGTGGTGGGAGGAGGAGGAGGTTGGGAGGTAACTTGCTGGAGAGCAGCGTGGCATGAATGCATTACATGCATCTGCTGGGCAGGAGAGAGCGTTTCCATGTGCTCCACAACAGACCTGAAAAAGGTGTGGTTTGGCGAAGATCTTGCTTCTGAATGCATGGTATGCAGAAGTGTCTTCACCTCCAGAATGCTGGAGTTGATCTGCTGATAGCCTGCGGAGATTTGCTCTGACAAGACTTTTAGACAGTTCTGGAAAGATGCATTCAGATGCAAGAACTCTGGCGCATAAGTCTTTTCCTGACCCCTCTGCCGCTGCCGCCCAGTACCCGCAGGTGTACTAGAGGTGGCAGGGGCAGAAGGGTGGGGTAAAGGGAAAGCGATCTCCTCACCAGCAGCTTCATGTAATGTAGGCGGCCACGATGCTCCTGTGCTGGTGGATGGGACAGATGGGTCGAATGTGTGGGAAGGCTGGGAAGGTGCAGATGTACCGGGGCGGTCGAAGTGTCCCTCGGTGCCGGTCTCCTCAGGGATCGCCTCAGAAGGGTCCAATCATGCCGGCTCCCGAGTGCTGCTCACCGTGCTGTGGAATAAAGAGAAAAAAAAACAATTAAAATACTGACATGGTATGGCCCTGGCTGAAAAAAAAATTTACATATAACATTTTTTTTCACATGTGGTGTGTAATATTTACCTTCTGGTGACCTTTGTTTCCCGGAGGAACGACAGGGCTTCTGCGTACTTGTACTTGCTCCTGCGTCCTCCAGATCCACTCGGGGCCCGCATCTCTTTATTGAACTCCTTCTTGAAACGATCTCTCACAGACCGCCACCAATTCACAATTCTGTTCCCTGAAACGAGAAAGGAGTGGTTAGTATACAATATCAGTGTTTCCCAAACTCCAGTCCTCATGGTCCCCAGGGGTCATCTTTTCAGGATTTCTATAGTAAATAGAAATCCTGAACACATGATCCGTGGTGACCACGAGGACTGGAGTTCAGGAAACACTGGTTTACATCAAGCAACCGGTACTGTATATACTTACGCTCTTTAATCTGGGCCCGAGCTTCGAGGTCCTCCCAGCGGCCAACAAGGAGTGAACAGATTTCCTCCCAGAGTCGTCGGGTAACGATCAGGTCAGCGTGGCGGCGGTCAGCCATATTCCAGAGCGGCTCCCTTTCTCTGACGAGATCGATGAGGCGGTCCACATCAATCCCTCCATCCTCACTGTCAGAGTCGGGAGCACGCTGTGAAGGCTGTTAAAGAAAAAGACAAAAATAACATAATTAGCCTCCACAAAAGAAATGAAATAAAAAGTGCAAAAAAACAAAGCAAAAATATTTATACTTACACGCTGGTGACCGCCGCGTTGCTGTCGCCGACGACCCTGGGAGGCACTGCGAGGACCTCTTGGCCAAGCACCAGATTGGGAAGACTAGAGAAGAAAACAAAAAATGTTATGTCTTTGGATGTAGGCATTTGTTTGCTGTGTGTGGTCTGCAGAACATTGTTTTCTATGTGTTGTGTGTAGTGTGATGTTGTGTTTCTGCGTTTGATGCAAAAAACTTACCAATTGTGAGCCCACTCCAGGTGTCTGTCCACCCCTTCCTTCTTCTTCTGGGAGCTCCTCTTCATCTTGTGATTCCTGTTTTGAAATAAAAGGCAATGAATAGACATATATTACAGAGAAGATGGATTTTGGAAATAAAAACTTACCGTCAAACGATGATGATGCGAGGGAGGGCTCCCAGAAGATGATGTGCTGTCTTCCTGGTGGCCACACTCCATGCCTGTGGGTGGTGTTCCAGCTGCTGCTATTGCTGCTGCTGCTGCTGCATCTATTGGGCGGCTGTTGAATAAAGAGAAACAAAGGGCCAATGAATATCTTGATATTCAATAGCCCTAGTTTGGAGGAATGGGTTATTTGATAATTACCGTCTCTCATCTGCTGCTGGCCTCCCCTCCTCAGCATGTTCTATTTGCTGCTCCATTTGGGGTGGTGGTGGTGCGGATGGTGCTGCAGTGGTCTCCTGCCTTCTCCTGCGCCTGGTTGCTGTCTTGGGTGGCATGTTGGGTGTGGCTGTGGGTCCCACTGTCTTGCTTTTATATATGTCTTGTGGGCAGAGCTACTGAGCATGCTCAGACCAAAAAACCGGATCCGGCCGCCGGATCCGGCTTTCGCCGGATCCAGCGCATTGCGGCGCTCATAGGCTTTCATTGTGTGAAAAAGCCGGACGCACCAGATCCGGCGTGTCCGGCTTTTTCGCCGGAGACAAAAAATGTTACAGTCACCGTTTTTTCCAGACGCCGGATCGCGACACATTGCCAGATCCGGCGAAAACCGGATGAAACGCATGGCCATCCGGCGCGATCCGGCGCAAATGCAAGTCAATGGGGGGGAAACCGGATCCGGCATTGCATTTCGCCGGATCCGGTTTCTGTCAAAAGCGCCGGATCGCGCCTGACGGCAAAAACCTGATGTGTGAAAGAGGCCTAAGAGAATTTTTCCCGATTAAGTCCTGCTTTGAAATGAAATTCTAAGGGAAAATAAAAGATAGGTTAATATCATATTCGTAATTCTAAATATTATTACTGGAGTAGATTTTAATTTTTGCTAAAAAATACATTTCTACAATCTCTACTTCTACAAACACTCTATATACACTGTATGAATATGTAATCTACAAAGCTATAGAACTACAGAATTATACTCTATAAAATAATTACATATAACTGACTAATACATTGAATAACACTTTTACACAACATATAATTACATTTTTAGCCAATTCCTAAACCCAATCTTATTTCTCTGCAAAAAATATCCTGCAAAGTTCTTGCGATTTTGAAGCTGATGGATTCTCTGAGCAAAGTGTTCAGTTTACAGTCCATGATGTCACTCACCACCTGCTTCTGTCTGTCAAATTCCGCCTTTTTTTTACAGAAAGAAGATCAGAACTTTGAATTTTTCTTAACTCAAACTGTGAAGTTTTTTCAGTGGTCTGCATCATTTCATAAGGCTTAAAGCAAACATGTGATTTTCTTCATTCTTCATAGATTTGATTTCGGGGATAACTCAACTTAGAAGACTTTGATACAGGCTTCTGATAAAATTTTACTCTGCCTGATTTTGCAAAATTAGCACGATTTAACCTCCTTTCACAATTTTCACATTTCCTAGCAAAATCAAGGGATTGCGCACATTCAAATAAAGAATCTTTTTGTGACGCAATAACACGAGATGCAGGATTTTGAAACACAAATTTGCATACAAAAATTTTTATCAGGGACTGTGACGAGATGCAGGATTTAGAAACCCAAATTTGCTTACAAAACTTTTTATCAGGGACTGTGTTTTCACATTTTCAATGAGCATTCTGTACAAGCAATCAAATATGGACATGAATGTAAAAGTGCATTCTTTCCGAGCAATCCTTAATTTTTGAAGAATATCAATATCTGGATAATTTTCATTTGATGCACAAAAAAAATCTGAATTTTTAATCTGTCTTTATCATTTAAGTTCTCATGTTTTTCACCAGATATCTTTAAAGATAACCTCCTGGAAAAGGTTAAAGGGATCCACATTTTAAACAACACGTTCTTTTCCTCGTTAGTTAAATCAAATTTGTCAACACAGCTTTCAAAAACCTCACAATTTCTCCAAACATGGATTTTGTTATCATATGCAAGAATGATTTTGCATAATTTTAACAAATTTTTCCTTACTTTACTTCGGAGTTGGTCCTCTGAGTGGTCTATTTTTAGTGGTACGTCTTTCCCTTGTATGGCATCTACATCAGTTCTGAAATCTCCTCCTACTTCTCCACCTTGTTCCATGTCTGCAAGGTCACCTTGAATGGCTGCTGCTATTTGTCTTTCATCTTGTAACTGCTTTTCTACATTACAACGAATCTCGGGAGCATCACTATTTTCCTTTACACAACAATCAGTTTTGGATTTCTCTGACACAAATTTGTGAAATACATCTACCATTTGTAGAATATTTTTTAATTTCTCTCTTTCTCTACTAAAGGTCAATAGCTTAGAATCTAACTTTAGATTTTTCACTTCACATTCTGCATATAAGCTGAGCCATAAAACGTCTAAATTAGACTCATCTACAGACTTAAATTTCAGTTTACTCTGCTTAGAAAAAGAAGTAATGATGTCCATGTTTCTTACCTTGAAATATCTCAGCTTGTAGTTCGTTTGATGGACAACACTGGGCTCTTGTCTTCACACGTCTACCTTCAGCACGTCTGGCACTTGTAGTACTTCTCAATCCATCTGGCAATTCTTAGTCCTCACTTCTAGGTTCTTGCAGCTGGAAATAATATTTTAGTGGAGTTCCTAATAACTTGCACATCTGACGTTCTTTTACTTCTCTTGCGGCTCCCCTTGCAAGTTGAAGGAATTTCACAAAAATTCAGGTGTGACTGGCTGGCTTGGCCAATGTTAAAAACTGCGTATTCTTGTATATTATTCAGGACTTATTGCCAGATACGATTCTCTAAAGACAATGTTCTTATAAAAAATGTAGTGGTTTATTCGGATTCTTCCATCAAAGAAAGGATTATTACAGAAAAACTTAAAAAATAGGTGCATGATTATAAAGAGAGATTGTCCATTTTTTCATAGATCCTTCTTTCCCGGAGCTCTGAAATAGGCCTCTGTCTTGCAGTACGCAGCTTCTATGGTAGTCACATATGGTGATTAGGTTACATACCAGCTGTCCATTGAATGTCGTGTCCGAGCAGAGATGACTCCTCAAGTGTGTCTCATGGTGGTGAAGGAGAGAGCGAGCGACCCCAAGACTAAGCCCCCACCTTAAATATACGTCTTTCAAAGCATGTGGTCTCTACATATGGAGTTGTCCTTTACCATGAGCTAACCTTACAAAAATAGCCTGCAATGCATTCAGTACAGAACTGAGTGTAATAAGAAATTAACTACCGATTATTAAAATTTAACATTTGCGGATAGAGATAATGTGCAACAATTTAAAATTATACAATTTATTAATTGTAAAACCAAAAATGTTGTGTATTTGATAACACGCATTGAGTGTAAATTAAGCTATGTGGGGTGCAGGAAGCGAAAATTAAAAAGAAGAATTTCTGAACACATAACGGTTTTTATTTCTTCCACCAACTCTAACCAGGCAATATCTTTTGCATCTAAGCATTTTGTATCTCAGCATCAGAGAAGCGTTTCTTCATTACATGTAATAGGAATCGAAAAAGTCATGGCATCGGCAAGAGGTTGAGATCTAAAAAGAAGCCTTATGACTCAAGAGGCATACTGGATGTACTGCTTGAAAACATGTTTCCCTGCTGGACTGAATGAATCAGGCAATTGGCCACATTTCTAATATCCCTCACATGCTCCTGCACACGAATTTTGAGAGGTCTTGTTGTCATGCCAATGTAGATAAGGCCACAAGGGCAGCAGGCATGATAGACAAATGCCTCGGTATTGCACGTAATATGATGAACAATTTTATACATTTCATTCCCAGCAGAATTGAAAAAATCTTTGTCCTTAAAATATATTGACAAGCTGAGCAGTCACCACAAGGAAAACATCCCCATGGGGGACCTTTTTTGTTGCTACCAAAGAAATTATTTTTAGGAGGTATGTAGTGTTAATTGTTGTCTTATATCTTTGTTGGTTAGAAGTACCGATCAGTGTATTTTCAAGATTTTATTGATCTCAACCCAGTTACAATTAAATTTAGTAATAAATCTAGGTGTTGTGTTAGAAGCTTTTTTCTTCGTATTCTTCAAGGGTTGAGTCAAAAGGGTAGATCTGTCAGAATGTAAAGCACGAATGTATCCTTTAATGATGTCTTTATTAGGATAGCCTCTATTCTTAAATTGACAGAGCAGATCTCTCACTTGCTTGTCAAAAGTCTAGATTGTCCGAACAAATATGCCGTGCCCGCAAAAACTGTCCAATTGGTATTGAGCTTTTTAATTTAGATGGATGTGAGGAGACAATGTGCAACAGGACATTAGTGGTGGTATCTTTTCGAAAAATATCTGTGCCGACAGTTCCATCGTCTATTTTAGGATCTGAATGTCTAAGAAGTCAATTGAAATTTGACTGTACTTCCAAGATATTCAATTTGTTTTCATTAAGGTGGCACAGAAAAGAGTCCAGTTGCGACGTGGAGCCCTGTCAGGTAAAAAAATACATTGTCAATGTAACGTAGCCATGAGATAACAGAACAGTGACCAGGTGTGTCAAGGACCGTATCCCTTTCCCACAGCCCCAGGAAAAGGTTGGCATATGAGGGTGCACAATATGCCCCCATTGCCATTCCCTGGAGCTGTAGGAAGGGGCTGTCCTTGAACACAAAATAATTATGCGTTAATATGAAATTTAGTAAATTCAAAATGAATTCAATCAAATCAGGTTCAAGATTGGTCATACTTAAAGGGAATCTGTGACACCATCAGCAAGAGGTGGAGATCTAAAAAGAAGCCTTATG
This sequence comes from Dendrobates tinctorius, assembly GCF_039654945.1. Classification (NCBI taxonomy): domain Eukaryota; kingdom Metazoa; phylum Chordata; class Amphibia; order Anura; family Dendrobatidae; genus Dendrobates; species Dendrobates tinctorius. The sequence goes on along the minus strand of NW_027361693.1, from coordinate 23,994,450 downwards.
ACTCGAGAGGCATACTGGATGTCCTGTTTGAAAACATGTTTCCCTGCTGAACTGAATGCCTGTAAAGAAATAATGTTCCATTTTTGAAGTGCGATCTATTTATTTTACATTGGATTTAGTTCTATTTTTTTAATTAGTGTTTTATTGGTTATTGTGTTTTTTGATTTTAGTCATTATGCACCATATGTGATTGTAACTGTGATTGGGTAGTGGGAGTATATAGTTGCAGGATATTCAATTGTTAGCAGCTTTGAGAAAGAACAATTGATTGTTCAAAATGAGTTGCTATTGAGAACATGTGCGGGCTGTCCGCTAGTCTCTGTTTTTAAATGTTCAAATAAATTTTGAAGTACTTTGGAAGCTGGATCAAATTTTTTTCATTGAATGTTTGCACATGAAGACTACACAGGACCCGTGCTTCCACGTACCACTGGCCAAGGCAGGTGAGCTGGTTTATGCTATATCTTTTTTACACAGTGGGCATCCCAGTTCCAGAAGTCCAACCTGGGAGCTTCAAGGCATTGTCCCAAAAAATTTAGCAGCAGTAGCAGTGCTGTAAGTCATTTCTCACATTCTTGAGAAATGTGCACCATCAGAAAAGAGTATCAGTCTGACTCATTGTGAACAACTGCAAAGGATGGTGTAGGAGTGTCTGGAGCTCAATATTAATGCCATTGAGGGTGGAGGGAGGGTGCTTGGACCCTTTTGCATTTCAGTCTTCAAAATTGAAAGAGTGGCCTTAGCTCACCTGTCAAACCTTGGAAGTTTTGTCTGCCCGGCAGCTAGTGTTCTTTTAGAACGTGTCTTCAGTGCTGCTGGTAGTGTCTTGATGGATACGTACTTCTGGCTCTCACCTGAAAGTTTAGACCACCTAACTTTCATGAAAATGAGAAAATCATGGATCTCCATTGGCTTTTGTACCCAAGTCGCAGACTTGGCAGACTAGGCGATGGTGTAGTTTTTAGTGTCATGCATTGATCTCACATTATTGCACCTTTGTGGTGTCTTCTATGCCTTGGAGTTGCTACTCCTGCTGATGTTACAAACCTTTTTGGAAATGTGGAGACTCCAAGTTGGATCTCCATCTGGTGGGTTGTCTGAGGTGGAAGGTGTATCAGAGTCTCATTATACTTTTTTATTTTGTGGAATTTGATGCCACTTTAGTGGTGTGTGTCAATAATTATTTTTAAACGTGGAGACTTCAAGTTGGATCTCCATCTGGTGGCCTGCCTGAGTAAGTAGGTCTCCCAGACAGGCAGGCCTGCATGTACTTTAAGTTAACTACCTGTGTTACTTTCTTTACATTTTTCTACCAATATTACTGTATGAAACTGATGTTTTGGGATCTGAGTGTGGCTGGAAAAAAAATGGAAGTGCTCTATGAGGTATCATAACGCCCATTTAAGAATGCTTACACTGCTCCCTTAACCACCAGGTCCTCACTGAAACTTCAATTCCAAGCTGTAAATGTTCAGCCAGAGCCTGACATCTCATGCATGGACCATGACTGCTTCTGTGCCATTATAAAAGGTTCTACTGTAAATCAATTGATCAGTCAACAACCTGTGTTACTTTCCTTACATTTTTCTACCAATTGTACTGTATGAATCTGATGTTTGTGCCAGCTGAGTGTGACTGGAATAAAAAAAATTGGAGGTTTAGCATGAGGTATCAAGGCTCCCAGCTACAAAGGCTTACATCACTTTCTTAACCATCAGGTTCTCATTGAAACTTCAATTCTAAGCTTTAAATGCTGGGCCTAGACCTTATCCATGGCACATGGCTTACTGCTGATGTGCCATTTTCTACTATGGGTGAATTGAAGCCACTTTTCATGGTGTCTGCCCCTAATTTTAGCTGTTTGGGAAGCTTTTTGTCACCCCTTAAAGTGTTGTGTATACGTTTGGTTTGGCCTCATATTGAATTTAATAGTGTTCGGGTTTATTCGTAGAATCATTTGGCAAACATGTTCTGCGAATGTCTAAACATTTGGCGAATTGAAACGATTGGAACTTTGAAAGGTTTGCTCATCTCTATTTATTACCCTATTTATCACCACTTTTTATACGATCTCTGAGCCAGTTATGACTCCACCTCACCACAGCCTTATCAATAAAATACTTGGTCATTTTTTTCAGTAGTGTATGAGATACTTTATCAAATGCTTTACTGAAGTCAAGGTATACTATATCTACCGCATTTCCCTGATCCACCCAATCAGTGATTCCATAATAGAAGTAAATTAGATTAGTCTGGCATGACTTGTTGGCTACAAACCCATGCTGGCTCTGGTTAATTAATGTAGTGTTATACAAGTACTTATATACATGCTGTTTAATAATTTGTTCAATGATCTTTCCAGGTATAAAAGTAAGGCTGTTAAGGGCTGGCAGAACGCACCAAATAATAAAGATGGTATAGGTATATGGTGCGTTCGCAGCCCGGGGTACACCGTGCAGAGGTGATAAACTGCAGCTAGACAATGATGAATGATATATAACAAGAGGTAGCCGGTCACCGGCGGGTAACCACTGACCCGGTGCGTGCAAGGACAGACCCAGTTACTTCACGGAGTCTGCTCTAGCCGGCGTATAAGCGTGAGCTGTTAAACGTCACAGATCACGACTATGTAAACTACCGCACAGAGCGGGTACAATGTCTACCACGGTGGACACCACTAACCAGCATAAAAACAGTACTGGTAAGCGCACGTAGCTGCGCATGGCGCCGCTCTGGCAGACATTGCGATATCAGCGGTATGTGAGGCCTGTACAGACCGGCACCCCAAGGCGCTAAAGGACGGAGAGCTGATTACACTGTGGTGCTAAGCAGTGCTAGTGCTAGATGCTAACTCAGACTCTAGGACCCTAACTCGTGCGTATCAAAGGGAGGGAGTCTTAATGAGTCAGTCACCAGTCCCATGATGTTACAATGGCTTACTTGGAGAATATGGATACAAAATAGGAATTTAAAAGTTCGGCCTTCCCAACATTATTTTTGACCACTTCACCCTTTATATCCTGTAAAAATCTTGTAACATCTTTGACTTTTCTTTTGCTTTACTGCATAATCCCCAAATCCTTTTTTAAACATTTTGGTCTTCCTTTCAAGTCTTACTGTATTACTGGCTTTAGCTGCATTACCTGCAGACAGCATTATATTCTTCTTTAGATCAACTCCACTCTTTCCTTTTGAGGTCCTTTTTTTTTTCTTTTTAGCAAGTGTTTAAGTTCTGTGTTCCTCCAACCTGATTTCTATAAATGCTTCTAATTCTTTCTTCTTTTCAGGATTGTTACTGTTTGTGGAGTGAGAATTTTGTTTAGCAAAATCTCTCATCCTTTTTGGACATTTTTGTCCCTTAGAACATCCAGCCATTTGACCTTCTTTCTGATTCAATTAAAATTTGCCTTTCTGAAGTTCAACCTTAAAGTCTGAGTCCTGGCAGATCTTCTTCCTCTTGAAATCTAAAATTCGACGATAGCATGACCAGTGCCTCCTAAATTCCCAGCCACCATTATTTCCCCAACCATTTTCACCCGATTGGGAAAAATTAGGTCCAAGATGACAGATCCTATTGTTCTCTGTTCTACCGATTGAAAGATAATGTTAGCAGCGATAAAACATAAGAATTTTCTAGACCCATTACTTTGGCTTGATTCCCAGCAAATATTTGGATACTTTAAATCTCTCATAATCACGATGTTGTCTATGTCGTACTTTTATGAGAACAAAGGCATCTAATGTGAAGAGAGTTCATCAGATGTTTTTTGTCATAGGAACAATGATATTGTGGCATGGTATCTTTTATGTTCAGTTTTCAACATCTATGCTTGACTGGGATTTATAAATGACCACTGAAAGAAATTTAATTTACATAAAACATGTACTTTTCCATTTTTAATTGCATTACTGCAACTAGGAAGAAATAGACCCTAGTAAAAAATTGTTGGCTGCAAAGTCACTTACAAATTGAGTTATTATCACTGGGTTACGGTGGCAGAAAGGAGCCAGAAGCATCTGATTGCTCCTACTCTGAGAATTAGTACTTCACCTTCTATTTAAATGGTGTAATTTTCTTTTGGCAGTACAGGGATTAATTGGCCGTGTTGAGAGCTGTGGTAGCCTAGGCACTCAGTTGAGCATAGTTAAGAGAAAGTGTTTGGTGGGTTTATCTGTGACTGCTGCTTGGTTTAGTAAGTGTGATAATTCCCTTTCCTTCTACTACTTTGGTTTTGCTCCACTCCCCGGTGCACTCTTTGATACAGTGCCTTGCGAAAGTATTTGGCCCCCTGGAACTTTTCAACCTTTTCCCACATATCATGCTTCAAACATAAAGATACCAAATGTAAGTTTTTGGTGAACAATCAACAACAAGTGGGACACAATTGTGAAGTTGAACGACATTTATTGGTTATTTAAAATTTTTGTGGAAATTCAGAAACTGAAAAGTGGGGCGTGCAATATTATTTGGCCCCTAAAACTTAATACTTTGTTTGCGCCAACTTTTGCTGCGATTACAGTTGCAAGCCACTTGGGGTATGTCTCTATAAGTTTTGTACATCGAGAGACTGAAATTCTTGCCCATTCTTCCTTGGAAAACAGCTCGAGCTCAGTGAGGTTTGATGGAGATCATTTGTGAACAGCAGTTTTCAGCTCTTTCCACAGATTCTCGATTGGATTCAGGTCTGGACTTTGACTTGGCCATTCTAACACCTGGATATGTTTATTTGTGAACCATTCCAATGTAGATTTAGCTTTATGTTTGAGATCATTGTCTTGTTGGAAGACAAATCTCCGTCCCAGTCTCAGGTCTTTTGCAGACTCCAAAAGGTTTTCTTCAAGAATGGTCCTGTATTTGGCTCCATCCATCTTCCCATCAATTTTAACCATCTTCCTTCCCTGCTGAAGAAAAGCAGGCCCAAACCATGATGCTGCCACCACCATGTTTGACAGTGGGGATGGTGTGTTCAGGGTAATGGGTTGTGTTGCTTTTACACCAAACATATTGTTTGACATTGCTGCCAAAAAGTTCGATTTTGGTTTCATCTGACCAAAGCACCTTCTTCCACATGTTGGTGTGTCTCCCAGGCAGCTTGTTGCAAACTTTAAACAACACTTTTTAAGGATATCTTTTAGAAATGGCTTTCTTCTTGCCACTCTTCCATAAAGGCCAGATTTGTGCAGTGTACGACTGATTGTTGTCCTATGGACAGACTGTCCCACCTCAGCTGTAGATCTCTGTAGTTCATCCAGAGTGATTATGGGCCTCTTGGCTACATCTCTGATCAGTCCTCTCCTTGTTTGAGATGAAATTTTAGAGGGACAGCCGGGTCTTGGTAGATTTGCAGTGGTATCATACTCCTTCCATTGTAAAGTGCTCATTGGGATGTTTAAAGTTTTGGAAATCATTTTGTATCCAAATCCGGCTTTAAACTTCTCCTCAACAGTTGTCACGCGCGGTGAGGTAAAACCAAGTGTAACATAAAGAGAAATGGGGAAGGGGGCCCAGACACTAAGGAAGGGATTTAGAGACCCCTAGGCTAGATCTAATCGCTCCCTAGAACTCCTAATGAGTCCCTATATTGGTTCCTCACCAATCGCTGAGCTGATACCTGAGGCCCGAATCTCCCTGGGGCCTAGTCCTGAATAGGGAATGGGAGGGGCTCGCTAGGCAGTCTCCGCTAAACTAAAGATGGTAAGGTGAGACAAACAGAGGAACACTTAGCTGAATGGCCAGATACGGATACCAGAAGAGGGATTCCAGACACGAAACTGGAGCACTCTGAGAAGGTCCAACACGCTAGCAAGCAGAAGTGGAAATGAAGCTATTACCCACACTGGGTCACAGCTGAGCCACTAACTAAATAGATCCAAACTTCTCAGGGCAGGAAGAGGTCAACGCTGGGTCCTAGAGGCAGTCTGTATGGACAGGCGCTCAGACCTTCTGAGGCCTGACACAGGATGATAGCCTGTCACCTCCGAAGTGCTCGTGACAACAGTATTACAGAACTGCCTGTTGTGTTCCTTGGTCTTCATGATGCTCTCTGTGCTTCAAACAGAACCCTGAGACTATCACAGAGCAGGTGCATTTATACAGAGACTTGATTACACACAGGTGGATTATATTTATCATCATTAGTCATTTAGGACAACATTGGACAGCATCATTCAGAGATCCACAATGGACTTCTGGAGTGAGTTTGCTGCACTGAAAGTAAAGGGGCTGAATAATAATAATAATCTTTATTTTTATATAGTGCTAACATATTCCGCAGCGCTTTACAGTTTGCACACATTTTCATCACTGTCCTCAATGGGGCTCACAATCTATATTCCCTATCAGTATGTCTTTGGAGTGTGGGAGGAAACCGGAATGCCCGGAGGAAACCCATGCAAACACAGGGAGAACATACAAACTCCTTGCAGATGTTGTCCTTGGTGGGATTTGAACCCAGGACTCCAGCACTGCAAGGCTGCAGTGCAAACCACTGAGCCACCGTGCTGACCTGAGGGTAAGGGGTGCACCGGAGAGCTGCGAGTTCCAAAGTGGAACTGAGAAAGTGGGATATACATAAATCCCAGCAGTTCTTGGAAGGTTGCTAGCAGTGGTGGGGCATCCAAAATACCCTCCTGTGGTAAATTGTTAGAGCAAGATTAGCTTGCTGTATTTTTGTCACGTGGTGCCGGTGTTGGGATAACTAAGATAAGCCCCCACTGTGCCTGTGATAGCTGTGTGCCGGCAGTGCGTCATGTTCCTCCGTCCGCTGACCTGCTGGTGCCAGTGGTGGGATCGTGATGTAGTGGTAGCACCGGCCGCACCGTTCGTCACAATTTGGTGGCAAGGGCGTGCCTCCTGCTCTATGTATCAGAAATGTTCACTTGCTATGAGCGCCAACCACCAGGCGGCGCTTATAGTGATGCAGCAATGACAATCACAGGGGTCTTCTCCTGACCCCGGGTTGTCATGCCAACCAGTCGGTGACTCTTGGTCATGTGACAGGGGCACCGATGGGAGCAGGAAAGGGCACGCTTCCTGCATATCCATGTTGCCGCTATCAGAGTTTGACAGCGGCATTTAACACGTTAACAGCCATGGGTGAATTGCAATTTCACCCGTGGCTGTTAGGGGAACATGTCTGCTGATCAGATCAGCTGTTATGTCCTGGAAAAAGGGAGAGGCGTCCAATGATTGATGGTGTCCGTCATTGGAGTTTAAGAGGTTAACTCAATATACCCTCCAAAGTTAGTTTAACCAATATACTCTAGTTTCTGTCTGCACTCTAAACACATATTTATGGATTACTTTCTTATTAATAGATGAAAATAGCTGATAGCGTGCTGCCCTGGTGACAAGACATGAGAAAACTTGTTTGGAAAACATTCGCCAATCTCAAATTTGGCACAAACATAGCACATTAGAATTCATGTTCAGTTTCTAAGCATTTTTCCTCAAAGTCGGCAAAATTAGATGAAAGATCGGTAAATGATTCCATTTCCACTAGTGGTTTTGTTTTATATTATCTAGGATAGTGCTTCTGTCTGATGATGTAGGAATGTATACATTCTGGCTGCCAATCAGGTCACAGGAACCATTGACAGCATCATGACAAAATGGCTTCTGTGATTGGCTACCAAAGTCATATGTCCCTCTCTCTATAAAAGCAGACATCTTGCTTTGCTTGTTCCATTTTCTCAGTATAACAGAGAGGCTGTTCCTGATGCTGCTGAGAGTGAACTTGTCATTTGGTTAGATAGGATCCTGTCATGTGTGAAATCGATCTTCCAGCATCTAACTAGTCTGTGCTAATAGTGTTGTGCAAGCAGGAGTCCACATTTGCTACTCAAAATTTCTTGCGCTAAAACTGTGTTGCAGTCAGGAATCAGGAGGCACCATTTGCTAATCCAAATCATTAGGCCTAATATTGGGGTTCAGCCAGGAGGCCCTAATTGCTCATCCAAATCGGATGGGCTAAAACTGTGTTGCAGTCAGGAGGCCCCATTTGCGAATCCAAATCATTTGGGCTAAAACTGTGTTGCAGTCAGGATTCAGGAGGCTCCATTTTCTTATCAAAATCATCATGTCTAAAATTGGGGTTTAGCAGTGGAGCCATATTTGCTAATCCAAATTGTTTGGGCTAACATTGTGTTGCAGTCAGGAGGCTTCATTTGCTAATTCAAATCATTTTGGCTAAACCTGTGTTGCAGTCCGGAAACAGGGGGCCCTATTTGCTGAGCTAAATCTCTAGGCCTAATATTGGCATTCAGACAGGAGGCCCTGTTTGCTAATTCCAGTCATTTTGGGCTAAAACTGTGCTGCAGTCAGGAATCAGGAGGACCCATTTGCTAATCAAAATATTCAGGCCTAATATTGAGGTTCAGTCAGGAGGACTTACTTGCTAATCTAAATTGTTTGGGCTAAAACTATGTTGTAATCTGGAGTTCCCATTTGCTAATTCAAATCAATTGGGCTAAAACTGTTTGCAGTCAGGAATCAGGAGACCCCACTTGCTAATCAATATCGTTAGGCATAATATTGGGGTTCAGCAAGGAGGTCCATTTGCTAATTAAGATCATTCGGGCTAAAACTGTGTTGCAGTCAAGAGACCCCATTTGCTAATAAAAATCATTAGGGCTTAATAGTGTTTTTCAGGCACACTATCTAAAAAAATAAATATTGATTGTTCAATTTACTGACAGGTGACTGACAGGTCTGGGCCTAAGGTTGTGAAACAGCTGGTTTAAAAAGAGGAAGGGAGCATGCAACATATGTGGGAAAAATCAAGGTCATGGTGGAAGGGGGAAGAGGCTGGGTGCTAGAATTGTGCATGGTTTAGGTGTTAATGTTACTTAATGCTCAACTGAACAAACACTGTCTCATGCTATCTAAAGTCAACAGACAATATCTATTACTGGATGGGTAACTCAACTCACTTTCTTTGGCAGCCATACAGCAGTATGCCTTGTATGTGAGGCTCAGGAAGAGCATGTACTACAGTGGATGTCAAGCACTGCATGAAGTGGCCTCTCCTCCTCTTCCTCTACCTTAACATTATACACAGTACAATCCTCAGAGGTCACACCCTAGTCACCATTGTTTCTCCCCATGTCACAACTTTCCAACCACCCAACTGACTGTGGGGAACCACAGATGAGCTAGTCTGCAAAGCTGTTCACACATTGCATTTCGTGGGTATCAGAGGTCTGCTCCAAAGATTCATAGATTTCAGATGTGGAAATCGTCTGCATCAATACTCAGAATTTTTTCCTTTTGGGTCGGATGAAGTAGGGTCCAAGCAAAATCCAGACCCTCATCACCAGTCGCTAACCACCAGGGGTGAAAGTTATCCTGATGAGACTTACTGTAGATAGTAAAGGCGCATGCAGACTGTACTGTGGTGTCAGAGCAGGAAGAGGAGGAGCACTACATTCTCAGCCACAACTTTGACTGTGAGCAGCATTGGACATGAGTCTGCATTTCGCAGGAGTGGCAAGGGATGCCTAGCATGGGCCTTTTATGAGAAATAGGATGACCAACTCACGCTATCTGCCAACTTTGCAAAAAAAAGACTCAGTAGAGGCAAAATTGCAATAATTTGAGTGCTACATGCATGACTTGGCACATAACGTGATCAAAATGCCTTGGTCTGGGAATCACACTGCACTAAAATGCCGAGTAGCGGGTTCGCCAACCAAAGACCATCCCTGCAACTGCATCTGTTTCTTCTTCCTCTTCCATGACCGTGCCAAGTGTTATCACACAAATCTTTATCTGCAGAACCTACACCTGTTTACCTCAATGAGGAGCTGGCCACTTACTAAAGACTATAGGATGAATGGACATAGAGTCAACAGCTCTGCGGGTTGCCAACTTTTTCCAAATATCTGAATGTGCATGCAGCAGTACCATCACCCGCCCTCATGCAGAGGACAGTGGATAACAGGGTAGAGGGGCCTGCATCTTTAAGTTACTGGGATATACCACAGTTCAATGAGGACAACTCGGATATTGATGAACATCTCTGGTTATTTGATAACCTCTGCCTGCTGAATGAGGTGGCAGTCAGTGAAAGACCCAGATTAATGAGCATTGGCCTGATAAGATAATCAAGAGAAACTTTTAATAACTTGTCTTCTGGGGATCAGAGATAATAATCTAGAATTTGAAGCGCATTAGTAGAGAAGCATGCTGCTACGCCTGAAACTGACCTCCATACTGCACAGCCAGGGCTCACCGCAATCAGGCAGTGTTTAAATTAACATGGCCTTGAGATCGTAGTTACACAGCTCAAAAGTTGTAGACAGCTATCCAGGTCGAGTTAGAGCAATGGCTGTTCCAACTGAACCTGGAGCCAGGGAATACCGTATGCGATAATGGTGCGAACCTTGTGGTGGCACTATGTCAGGGCAACGTCACACATGTGGCTTGAATAGCTCCAAGCCTCAAACTGGTGGTACAGCAACTTGTTTGCCAATATCCTGGCCTATATACGCTGCAGCAGAAAGCACGGCTGCGCCCCGCAGGTCATTGACTTGCATCGCTGCAGAGGTCTTTTGGCTTTCCAGCAAACCATTTGATTTGCAATGTGTCGTCTATGTGCCATTCCATTCTGCACATGTTGCAGTGACTGTGGCAGCAGCGACAAACCCTAATGTAATATGTCCTTTTGCATAGCCTGAACCTATAAAGTGCAAATCACGCTTGCAGAGTGGGCACAAATGAAGGACCTCTGCACCCTTCTGCATATTTTTAAAATGGCTTGTAAGATGGTTAGCGCTGATGATACTGTCATCAGCATCACTATTCTGGTAATCCACTTGCTGGAGCACACTTGAATAGTCTGCAGGAGGATGTTATAGTCCAAGAGAAAGTGGTGGATTCAGGAGATTATGTGGAAGGGATAGCAATATCTCTAAGTTTAGGACTGTTGTTGCATAAGTGGGTGCCATGGGATGGTGGATAACAGCGATTGAGGGGGGCTCATGGTGCAAGCCAAACTGTTAGTAAAGGTGCAGGAGCCAAGGAAAAAAATGAGGAAGAAGAGATGATAAACAGGCAACAGTGAGGAGATGAAGATGATAATGATCCCTTCTCTGCTCTCTGTGGTTGGTGGGAGGGTAAGGAGGAATCACACCATGGACTAGGACCTCATGGAAGCACTTGGACATATGAGCGCCTTTTTGCTGCATTATCTTCAACATGATTCTTGTACTCTTAGGGTTAGAAATAGTGCTGACTACTGGGTTGCCACTCTGTTAGATACACGATAGAAGAGTAAATTTTGCCAGATACTTCCCCTCCTGGAAAGGGCCGTGCGCATGGTGAAGTATCGAAAAACACTTGTAGACAGTCTTAAGAGTGGTTTTCCCAATACAGCAGTGAGGCTCACAGTGTGCATTGCCATTCTAGACTTCCAACCCCAGGAGCATCAAGGCGTCATGACTAGAGTTGATCGAAACGGGTCTGCCAAATTCAGAATCCGCCGAATTTTGCTAAAGTCAGGTTACGCCGATCGAAACCCGACCATAACGTCAGGTCGGCCATGAGGTTGCCGACTTGAGCACCAAAGTTGCGTTTCAAGTAATGCTTCCAGCGACTTTTCTCTGCCAATCATCAAGGACGCACACTGTGGGCAACGCAATTACGTCGGCAGCAGCCCCCACCATGTTAGAGAAGGGCATGCAAGTGATTGGCTGGCTTTGTGTGGCTTAACAATACCTATAAAAGGCCGTGACCGCCTACCGCCATCTTACTTCTGCCGATCTTAGAATAGGGAGAGGTGCTGCGGCTGATTGTGAATAGGGAGAGCGTTAGGCAGGGAAGAAGAAAAAAAATAGCATCTGCTGATAGCGCTTGTCACTGTACAGTTAGTGTGCAGTGAAAGGGGAGGATTTTTGCTGTGTGCAGCAGCGTTGGTGGTGATTAGGCTGCCTTTTAAGGCTACCTGATAGCTGCATTGCTGTGTGCACACTGCTGTTCAAACTGCTTTTTTCAAAGCACTCCAACTCTTATTATTTTGTTCTGCTCAGTTATCGAGCGTTCATTTTTTCACACACCGTATAGCGGTGCACGCTCCTCACATACTACCGTGTACCGGCTGGTATCACGGACAAATACAAGCTATCTGTGTGTGACTCTGGAAAAAAAAGAAGAGATTTTCCATTTCCATTTTTCCAGACCTACACCGTGTAGAGCTGTCCACTTTTCAAACAGTATCGTATATTTGCTGTTTGATTACGGTCAAACCTATACAGAGACAGCGTGTGTGTGACTGGAAAAAAAAAGAGATTTTCCATTCTTCCAGACCTACACCATATAGAGCTGTCCGCTTTTCAAACAGTATCGTATATCTGCTGTTTGATTACGGTCACATCTATACAGAGACAGCGTGTGTCACTCCATATAAAAATAGACAGAGATTTACAATTTTCCATACAGACACCGTATAGAGCTGTCCGATTCTCAAACAGTATTGTATATCTGCCATTCGCATTACAGTCACATCTATACAGAGTCAGCGTGTGTGTGTGACACTCTGTAAATACATATACGGACATTTCCATTTCTCCATACACCATATTGAGCTGTCCCATTCTTAAACAGTATTGTATATCTGCTGTTCGCATTGCAGTCACATCTATACGGAGTCAGCGTGTGTGTGACACTCCGTAAATACATATATGGACAGTTCCATTTCTCCATACACCGTATTGATCTGTCCGATTCTCAAACAGTATGGTATATCTGCTGTTCGCATTACAGTCACATCTATACAGAGTTAGCGTGTGTGTGTGACACTCCGTAAATACATATACGGACGTTTCCATTCCTCCATACACCTTATTGAGCTGTCCGATTCTCAAACAGTATTGTATATCTGCTGTTCGCATTACAGTCAAATTTGTACATGTCAGCATGTGTGTGTGACACTCGTAAATACATATACGGAGATTGCTAGTTTCACAAAAAACGTACACAGCTGTACACTTCTGATACAGTACAGTATATATGCTTGATGGATTATGGTAAAATACATACTGGGAGAGCATCTGTGACTAACAAAATATATATGGAGATTTAATTTTTTTAATACACCTTACACAGCTGTACGCTCCTCGTACAGTACCATCTCTCTTTGGTATTTTTGGTACATTTTCCCAAACATGAGGAAATATGGTGGAAGAGGCCATGGACGTGGGCAGGGGGGCGCAGCTGGTACTGATGGTGGTGCATCAGCTAGTTCTGGCAAAAGCACAATAGCAGCTAAGGCAGGAGGTGTTGAGCCTGCATCTTCGTCTGACACAAGAAGGCCTTTAAGGTTTCCTTTTCTGGGAGTAGGTAAACAGCTTTTAAAGCCAGAGTATCAGGAACAGGTCTTGGCTTACATTGCCGAAACAGCCTCCAGCTCTATTGCCTCCTCTTCTGAAGTTTAAAAAAAAGCAAGCACTGAGTCGTCAGTGCAGGCTTCTGGTCAGGAGCAACCCCTTTCCTTGGATCCTAAACCCACACCAAAAGTGAAGGATGTGGCAGCATACACTTCAGATTACTCCATGGAGCTCTTTTCACATACCATGCCTGGGATCATTCAAAATGGAGCCCATCATATACTGGAGCATTCTAAATGGGAGAGATCAGACACTGGAGCAGCATCTATGGGGAACATTATACACTGGAGCATTAGAAATGGGGCCCATCTTATATGGAGCATTATTTTGGCTCATAAGAACCTGGAGCATCATCCATGGGGCCCATCATATACTGGAGCATTCTAAATGGGCCAGATCAGACACTGGAGCAGCATCTATGGGTCACATTATACACTGGAGCATTACAAATGGGGCCCATCATATATGGAGCATTATTTTGACCCATAAGACACTGGAGCATCTCTTATGATTTCAAGGGACAATTTATTATTCTGGAATCATCCGCAATTTCTCATGGACTCCCCTTCTTGGAGCATGATTGCTAATTCAACAATTGAGTACATAAAATCCATTACTTCTGTGAAACCTGTGGAGGTGTACTGCAAGAGAGGTAGGAGAGGAGGAGTCCTGGCACGCCTTCGGAGGAGAGGGTTCAGAACAGCTCTTCCTTCACTCCACTTGGCTAATGTCCGTTCCTTATCTAACAAAATGGAGGAACTGAACTTACTTTGTAACATGAGATCTGATATGGCCAATTCAGCTGCTCTTTGTTTTACTGAGACCTGGTTGAATGACACCATCCATGATTGTAGTCTGGATCTACCTGGTTTTGTTATCTACAGAGCTGACCGTGATTGTGTAGCTTCAGGTAAACAAAGGGGGGGTGGGGTATGTCTCTACATCAACACTAGCTGTTGCTGTGATGTTAACATACTGGGAAAAGGTTGTTCTCCAGATCTAGAGTTCCTTGCACTCAATTGTAGACCATTTTACGCTCCAAGAGAGTTTTCATCTATGGTTCTGGTTGCAGTATATATTCCCCCTCAAGCATCTGTTAAAGCTGCTATTGGTGAATTAGCTTGCAAAATATCAGAATGGGAGAAAGGATCTCCTGAAGCATTTGTGATCGTAATGGGGGACTTTAACAAAGGAAAACTCAACCTGGATCTCCCCAAATTTACTCAACATATAAACTGCTTCACGAGAGAGAACAATACGCTTGATCACTGCTATACAGTCATAAAAGGGGCCTACAGGGCAGTGAGGAGAGCAGCAGTGGGCTTTTCAGATCATTGTCTAATTCATTTAATTCCAGCCTACAGGCAAAGGTTGAAAACATCCAAACCTACAGTTTATACAAAGAAGACATGGTCTGAGGAGGCAAAATTGCAACTGCAAGCATGCTTTGAATGCACGGACTGGGAGGTATTCCAGGAAACATGCTCGGGTCTGGATGAATGGGTTGATGCATTGTCCTCATATATCCGTTTTTGTGAAGACACGTTTATTCCATCCAAATCTGTCCACTTTAGGGGAAACAACAAGCCGTGGTTTACAAATAAAGTCAGGTTGATCCGTAAGAGAAAAGAGGAGGCTTAGGCCTGTTTCACACTTGCTTTTTTTTGCAGCGCGTTTTTCCCGCAAAAAAACGCATTGAAAAACGCATACAAAAGCATACAACTGCTGCATTTTTTTCAAGCATTTTTATGAGCATGCATGAAAAAAACGCAGCGTTTTTATGCGTTTGTATGCATTTTTAGTGCGTTTTTACCGCGTTTGCGTTTTTTTTCAACATTAGGTGGCCCCTCACACTAACCCAAACCATGACTTTACTAACCCTAACCCTGACCCTAACCATAACCCTAACCCTGACCCTAACCCTAACCCTAACCCTTAACCAAACCATACTTAACCCTAACCCTAACCCTAACTAACCTTAACCCTAACCCTAACCCTGACCCTAACTCTAACCCTAACCCTAACCCTTAACCAGACCATACTTAACCCTAACCCTGACCCTAACCCTGACCATAACCCTAACCCTAACCCTGACCGTAACCCTTAACCAAACCATACTTAACCCTAACCCTGACCCTAACCCTGACCCTAACCCTAACCCTAACCCTGACCCTAACCCTTAACCAAACCATACTTAACCCTAACCCTGACCCTAACCCTGACCCTAACCCTAACCCTAACCCTGACCCTAACCCTTAACCAAACCATACTTAACCCTAACCCTGACCCTAACCCTAACCCTAACCCTAACCCTGACCCTAACCCTTAACCAAACCATACTTAACCCTAACCCTGACCCTAACCCTAACCCTAACCCTAACCCTGACCCTAACCCTTAACCAAACCATACTTAACCCTAACCCTGACCCTAACCCTGACCCTAACCCTAACCCTAACCCTATCCCTGACCCTAACCCTTAACCAAACCATACTTAACCCTAACCCTGACCCTAACCCTAACCCTAACCCTGACCCTAACCCTAACCCTAAACCCCCTTAACTAACCCTAACTTTACCTAAACCCCTAAATTCCATTGTCTAAACTAATGTTAAAAAAAAAACGCATGTGCAAAAAAACGCATACATAAGCATGCCAATGCGCACATATGCTCACCATAGACTTATAATGGGTGTCTTGCTGTAAAAAAACGCATTGCGCGCGCATGCGTTTTTTTGAGGCAAATCGGACGCACAAAAAATGCAACAAGTTGCATTTTGTGCGCCCGAGCGCATACCGCAAAAAAACGCATGCGCGGTAAAACGCGTACAAACGCATGTGTATGCGCACATAAGCGCATCCCATGCAAAGTATAGGAAAAAAAAACGCATGCGCTATTTAGCACTAAATTACCGCGAAACAAAACGCAAATGTGAAACCAGCCTTATAAAGCAGGCGATATTACTGAATTCAAGAAACTTAGGAACTCGCTATCTAAAGAGATCAAGTTAGCCAAACACGAGTATGCAAAGATTCTGGAGGAAAGGTTCTCATCAAAAGATACTAGATCTGCATGGAGAGGATTAAGAGAGGTCACCAATTATAAAAGCCACCCCACTATAGTGAACCCCAGCAGAAGTCTGGCAGCAGAGTTAAATGAATTCTACTGCAGATTTGAGGCACGCTCTACACACAGTGGCTATTCATCTCTAAGCTCCTCAGTCTGTTCATATAAAGATCATTCATTGTGCAACACCCAAGTAGTGATCTCCGAGGCAGAGATGATACGCATCCTGAAGGGACTTAAGGTCAAAAAGGCACCTGGCCCTGATGGTGTATCTCCAATGTGTCTGAAAGTATGTGCTACCCAGCTTGCCCCTATACTGACAAATATATACAATGTGTCACTGAAAGAGTGCGTTGTACCTCAGTGTTGGAAAAATTCCACAATTATCCCTGTCCCCAACAAAAGTGGGATCCTCTGAGTTGAACGACTATAGACCAGTAGCACTCACATCTGTAGCTATGAAAGTCTTCGAAAGAATTATGATGTCCCACCTGATAAAATTCATGCAGAAGCTATGGGACCCGCTTCAGTTTGCCTATAAGGAGAATCGTTCGGCAAACGACACTGTCAATCTGGCACTGAAGTACATTTTGGATCATACAGATGAACGGCACTCATATGTCCGGATTCTTTTCATGGACTTTAGCTCAGCATTCAATACCATTGATCCGAATTTACTTCATAAGAAAATGGTAGCTCTTGGAGTCCCTTTCAACTTATGCATGTGGATTTATAACTTCCTGACAGCCAGGATACAGAGTGTAAAAGTTGGACCATTCACTTTGGACACCTTGGTCACAAACATCTGGGCACCTCAGGGGTGTGTTTTGTCCCCGTTACTGTTTTCTCTCTATACGAATGATTGCATCTCTTCAGCAGACTCAGTAAAAATCTTGAAATTTGCCGATGATATGACACTGATTGGTCTCATCAGGGGAAATGCTGAAGACTTGTATCGGAGTGAGGTGGAAAGAATATGTGACTGGTGTAAAGCCAATAATCTTGTACTCAACACTAAAAAAACTGCTGAGATGGTTGTGGATTTTAGGAAAGATCAACATGAGATACTTCCAATCTACATCCATGACGAAGTGGTTCTTAGGGTCACAGAGACCAAATTCCTTGGTGTTATCATCTCTCATGATCTTAAATGGGGGAAAAACGTGGATGCTGTTATAAGAAAAGCACAACAGAGGATGTTCTTCCTGCGTCAGCTGAAAAGATATGGTTTGTCTAAGAATCTGCTGATCTTATTCTTTAATGCTGTCATCAGATCTGTGATTTGTTCCTCTCTGATAGTCTGGTATGGGGGAGCCACTGCGCATGACAAACTCCGCTTACAAAGGACTTTCAGAACAGCAGAGGGAATTATAGGCTCCCCCCTGCCTAAAATCCAGGATCTTTATGATAAGAGTATTCGATCCCACGCATTGAAAATTTCATCCGATCCCTCTCACCCAGGACACTCCTCATTCCAACTACTCCCTTCAGGACGTCGCTTCAGAGTCCCCAAATGCAGTACCAACCGCCATATGAACAGCTTCTATCCACTCTCTGTTCAATAATTAAATCGTCATGTGTAGACTATATACTGTATCTGTCTTGTTAGATGTTACTTGTTGTATCTGTTGTTATATATTATGTTGCCTCTTTGCCACAAAGAATTCCTTGTATATATGTAATATGTACTTGGCGATAATAAATTTGATTGATTGGGTTGATTGATTGAGCATCATCCATGGGGCCCATCATATACTCGAGCATTCTAAATGGGGCAGATCAAACACTGGAGCAGCATCTATGGGACACATTACATACTGGAGCATTAGAAATGGGGCCCATCATATATGGAGCATTATTTTGGCCCATAAGACACTGTAGCATCATCCATGGGGCCCATCATATACTGAAGCATTCTAAATGGGCCAGATCAGACACTGGAGCAGCATCTATGGGGCACATTATTCACTGGAGCATTAGAAATGGGGCCCATTATATATGGAGCATTATTTGGGCCCATTACACACTCGAGCATCATCCATGGGGACCATCATATACTATAGCATTATGTGGAGCTCATCATATACTGTATGGAACATTATATGTGACCAATTATTCTGTATGGAGAAATATATGAGGCCCATTATTCTGTATGGCGCATAATGTGGTGGCCATAATACTGTATGGAGTAATATACTGTCCTTTTTTTGAGCTATTGTAGAATTTAAAATAGATATCAGTCATGTTATGTAAACAGTGAAGTATTTGTCATTGTACTATACCTATATTTCTGTGTCGTATCGGAGCATCATGAATTGTGGTATGTGTTAAAGGGGCGCACTGAAACTCTTTGGCCCAGGGCACACGAAAACCTGGAGCCAGCCCTACCCCCCCACAACTTTAGCCAAATAACCCCCAGTTCTCAATACGTAAATATTATTATGAAGTAAATTAAGGTTTACAAGCTTCAGTAATAAGAATTGATGTTGTTGGCATTGAAATGGGCACTCTAGGTGTGTTTACTGTCCTCCACACCCTGCTGACTTTGCTTCCCCATTGACTTGCATTGGGTTTCGTGTTTCAGTCGGACCCCGACTTTTCCCTATAGTCGGACGATTTCATTCGATCCGACTTTTGAGAAAGTCGGGTTTCATGAAACCCGACTTGACCCTAGAAAAGACTAAGTCGCTCATCTCTAGTCATGACAAAAATATTAGCAGCAGCAGCCATGTAGGTGGCATAAGCAATTTCTGTGAGACAATTCACACTTTTTTAGACTAGTGTGTGCACCAGCAGAACATAGAAAAATCTCACACTTTAGGAATGACTATAGAGTATGGTGCAGTAGTATCTCAAGCTTAATATCAATGCCATTTGCACCTTTTTTATTTAGGTCATAAAAAAGGGAAGATTAGCTTGAGCTTGACTGTCATGCCTTTTAGGTTTTGTCGTGCCCGGCACTAGCTTTATCTCATAATGTGTGTTCAGCACATTCGGCTGTCTCCTGAAAGTGTAGACACCCTAACTTTATTAGAGATGAAGAAATAATGGCTCTCCAATGACATTTACACCACAGTCACAGGCTAAGGCTACTTTCACACATCAGTTTTTTGCCGTCAGGCAGGATCCGGCTATTTTTAGAAAAAACGGATCCGGCATAAATTTTGGAGAACTGTAGAAACGGATCCGTTTTTTTGCTGGATCCGTCTAGCAGGTTATATCTGTTCCTGGGGGCTGGCCAATTGGATCTGAGCATGCGCAGACTTAAAAAAACCGGATCCGGTGGCTGGATCCGTCTTTTTCTGGATCCGGCGCATTCCGGCGCCCATAGACTTTCATTGTAGCAAAAAGCTGGAAGCGCAGGATCCGGCGCTTCCGGCTTTTTCACCGGAGACAAAAAACGTTACAGTAGCCGTTTTTTCCAGACGCCGGAATGAGACAAGTTGCCGGATCCGGCAAAAAATGGATGAAACGCAATGCCATCCTGCACGATCCGGCACTAATGCAAGTCAATGGGGAAAAACTGGATCCGGCATTGCATTTTGCCGGATCCGGTTTTACAAAAAAAAGCCGGATCGCGCCTGAAGGCAAAAAACTGATGTGTGAAAGAGGCCTAAGCAGACTAGGCAATGGTGTAGCTTTTAGTAAGCTGCACTGATCTTGCGTTATTGCAGTCGGTGCCATCTTTGTTGTGGCTACTGTGTATGCTGTTGCTACTGCTACTGATATTGCAAACTTTTTTTGAAATGTGGAGACTCCAAGTTGGGTCTCCACCTGGTGAGTTGCCTGTTAATAAATTATGATAATAATAATAAATTTTATTTCTATAGCACCAACATATTCCACAGCACTTTACATTTCAGAGGGGACTTGTACAGACGATAGACACTACAGCATAACAACAATCACATAGATCATAACAGCTAACAAGAGGAATGAGGGCCCTGCTCACAAGCTTACAATCTATGAGGGAAAAAGGTAGACACGAAAGTTGGGTGGTAACAATTGCCCTGATTGTTTGGATTAGCCATAATATAAGTGTGTAACAGTACAGACACAAAGGGCTGATAGACACATAAAGCATGTGGGAACATGATACAGGGAATCTGGTTATAGTAAAACTTTTGACTGTGCCACACAGGGATAGTTAAGTTAATGTATTGAGGCGGTAGGCCAATCTGAATAAATGCGTTTTCAGGGCACACTTAAAATTGTAGGGATTGGGGACTAATCGTATTGACCTGGAAAGTGGATTCCAAAGAATTGGTGCAGCACAAGTAAAGTCTTGGAGATGGGAGTGGGAGGTTCTGATTATTGAGGATGCTAACCTCAGGTCATCAGCAGAATGGAGGGCATGGGTAGTGTGGTAGACTGAAATGAGGGACAAGATGCAGGGTGGAGCTGAGCCATGGAGTGCTTTGTGGGTGAGGGTATTAAGTTTATACTGGATTCTAGAGTGGATGGGTAGCCAGTGTAAGGACTGGCACAAGGTAGAGGCATCAGTGTAACGATTGGCGAGGAATATGATCCTGGCTGCTACATTCAAGACAGATTGGATGGGGGAAAGTTTGGTAAGAGGGAGACCGATTAGAAGAGAGTTACAATAGTCCAGATGAGAATGAACAAGAGAAACAGTAAGAGTTTTTGCGGCATCAAAGGTAAGAAAAGGTTGAATTCTAGAAATGTTTTTGAGATGCAGATAACAAGAGCGAGCCAGTGATCAGATGTGGGGGCCAAAGGAAAGCTCGGAGTCAAGAATGAACCCAAGACAGCGGGCATGTTGCTGGGGAGTAATAGTGGAACCACACACAGAAATGACAGTGTCGGGTATAGGTACATTAGTAGAGGGAGGAAACACAAGGACTTCAGTAAATGACAGGTTCAGTTTCAGTTATAGTGAGGACATGATGTTAAACACAACGCTTAGACAATCGCTGCTGTTTTCTAAAAAGGCAGGCATGATGTCAGGAGAGGAAACGTATAATTGGGTGTCATCAGCATAGAGATGGTACTGGAAACCAAATCTACTGATTGTTTGACCAATGCGGGCAGTGTACAAAGAGAAGAAGACGGGACCTAGAAATACTGGAGTCTCCGTCTAACCAAACGAGAATCCAATATTTTCTCTACCTCATATTCCACATTGCCTTCACCCAACACAGGGTCAGGAGGTGCTGCCATAGGAATCACTGGCTCAACAAACCTCTTCAACAGAGATTTGTGAAATACGTTATGGATCTTGAACGTAACTGGAAGAGCCAATCGAAACGAAACAGGATAAAGAATTGCCAAAATCTTATAAGGACCAATAAATCTTGGCTTAAATTTAGGAGATGCAACCTTCATAGGAATATTCTTAGACGACAACCAAACCATATCACCCACTTTAAACCGGGGACCAATGGTCCTATACTGATTGGAAAATCGCTGGGCCTTTTCCTGAGATAGTGACAACTTATCCACCACTTGGTCCCATATTTGCTGCATTCTCTTAACCACAGTGTCCACACCTGGGCAGGACGAAGATTCCACTTGCCCTGAATAGAATCGAGGATGAAACCCAAAATTACGAAAAAAGGGTGACATCAAAGTGGCAGAACTAGCTCTATTGTTCAGTGCGAATTCGGCCGAGGGCAAAAATGAGACCCAATCATCCTGATCAGCAGATATAAAACATCTCAAATAAGACTTGAAGGTCTGGCTTGTTCTCTCAGTCTGTCCATTGGTCTGGGGATGAAACGCGGAGGAGAAGGATAACTGAATTCCCTGATGGAACAAAAGACTTTCTAGAATCTGGAAACAAACTGGAGTCCTCTGTCGGACACAATGTTCTCAGGAATCCCATGTAACCGAACCACCAGTTGTAAAAACAAGCGTACCAACTCAGCGGAAGATGGCAACTTTGGGAATGGTACAAGATGGACCATCTTCGAAAATCTATCACATGTCACCCAGATAACAGTCATTCTCTGAGAGACAGGAAGATCAGAAATAAAATCCATTGAGCTATGGGTCCATGGCCTCTTGGGCACCGGCAAGGGCATCAGCAACCCACTAGAAAGAGAACAGGGTTTAGACCGAGAACAAGTCCCACAGGACTGTACAAAATTCCTGACGTCACGAGATAAGGCAGGCCACCAAAAGGACCGACTCACCAAATCTCTGGTACCAAAAATACCTGGATGACCAGCCAATGCGGAGCAATGAATTTCAGACATAACTCTCTTTCTCCACTGGTCAGGAACATACAATTTTCCCATAGGGCAACGCTCAGGTTTATCCTCCTGAAATTCCTCCAGGGCGCGTCTCAAATCGGGCGAAATGGCAGAAAGAACTACCCCCTCACCTAGGATGGTAATAGGCTCGGTCACACTAAGAGAATTGGCAAAGAAACTCCTAGAAAGGGCATCTGCCTTAGCATTCTTAGTGCCTGGAAGAAAAGAGACCACAAAATTAAAAAATGTGAAAAACAAGGCCCATCTAGCCTGTCTAGGATTCAAGCTTTTGGCCGACTCCAGATAAATCAAATTCTTGTGATCGGTGAGGACCACAACTTGATGTCTAGCTCCCTCTAACCAATGTCTCCACTCCTCAAATGCCCACTTCATGGCCAACAATTCCCAATTCCCCACGTCATAGTTGCGTTCAGATAGGGAGAACTTTCGAGAAAAGAAGGCACAGGGATTCATCTTAGATGTCACAGGGTCTTTTTTGGGACAAAACAGCTCCTGCACCAATCTCAGAAGCATCTACCTCCACCTGAAATGGAAGTGAGACATCAGGTTGCCATAAAACTGGAGCTGAAGTAAATCTCTGCTTAAGCTCCTGAAATGCTGAGATAGCCTCAGGAGACCAATTCAGCACATCAGCGCCCTTCTTGGTCAGATCCATCAGTGGTTTGACAATACCAGAAAAATTACCTATAAATTTACGATAGAAATTAACAAAACCCAAAAACTTCTGGAGGGCCTTCAAAGAAGTAGGCTGAACCCAATCATAAATGGCCTGTACCTTGGCCGGGTCCATTTCAATAGTCAATGGAGATAAGATAAATCCCAAAAATGAAATCCTCTGTACACCAAAGAGGCATTTCGATCCCTTAACAAACAGGGAATTTTCCCTCAAAATCCGGAACACAGTCTGGACGTGTTCGACATGAGAATCCCAATCACTAGAAAAGATCAAAATATCATGCAGATAGATGATCAAAAACTTAACCACAAAGTCACGGAAAATATCATTCATAAAGGACTGGAAGACAGAAGGGGCATTAGTGAGCCCAAAAGGCATCACCAGGTACTCAAAATGTCCCTCTGGAGTATTTAACGCCATCTTCCATTCATCCCCGTGCTTGATGCGAATAAGATTATACGCCCCCCTGAGGTCAAGCTTGGTAAACCAGCAGGCACTTTTAACTCTGGAGAATAAATCAGACATCAGAGGTAACGGGTACTGATATTTAACCGTTATCTTGTTAAGGGAATGATAATCAATACACGGTCTTAATGAACCATCTTTCTTGGCCACAAAAAAACCCAGCACCTAAAGGTGATGAGGATGGTCTAATATGACCCTTCTCCAAAGACTCCTTAATATAGGATCGCATAGCATCATGTTCAGGTACTGATAAGTTGAAAAGCCGACCCTTGGGAAATTTACACCCAAGCATCAACTCAATTGCACAGTCATAACTCCTATGAGGATGCAAAGACGCAGACTTGCTCACACTAAATACATCAGAAAAATCGGCTAGATAATCAGGAATATCATGAGACTGAGGAGAGGTGGAGAAAACAGGAGCGTCCCTAAGAACACACAGACAACCCCAACTCACCACAGACCCAGATTTCCAATCCAAAACTGGATTATGAGTTTGCAACCAAGGAAAACCCAGAACAATAGTATCATGCAAATTATGCAGCACCAAAAATTTACAATTTTCTTGGTGGTCTGGGGCAACTCGCATTGTCACCTGGGTCCAAAACTGAGGTTTATTCTCCGCCAAAGTAGTAGCATCAATACCCCTCAAAGGAATAGGTGTCCGCAGAGGCGCCATGGAAAAACCACAATGTATAGCAAAGTCCAAATATATCAGATTCAGAGCTGCTCCTGAATCCACAAAAGCCTTAGTGGAAAACATGGATAAGGAGCAATCAGAGTAATTGCCAAAAGAAACTTAGGTTGCATACTGCCGACAGCAAATGTGTGTGCAAAACGTTTCTCTCGTTTTGGGCAGACAGAAATAGTATGAGAGACGTCTCCACAGACAAAACACAGCTTATTACGCCTTCTAAACTCCTGACGCTGTGCCCTACACAAAACCCCATCACATTGCATAGGTTCAGACGTTTGTTCAAAAGGTGGCAGCGCCTCCTGTGTAGTTTTACGTTCACGTAAAAGCCGATCAACTTGAATGGCTAATGACATAGAATCATCCAGACCAGAGGGAACAGGAAATCCCACCATAACATCTTTTACGGTCTCTGATAAACCCTTCCGAAAGAGAGCTGCCTGTGCACTATCATTCCATGTAGTAAGGACCGCCCACTTTCAGAATTTTAGACAGTATAAGGCTAGTTTCACACTTGCTTTTTTTTGCAGCGCGTTTTTCCCGCAAAAAAACGCATTGAAAAAACGCATACAAAAGCATACAACTGCTGCGTTTTTTTCAAGCATTTTTATGAGCATGCATGAAAAAAACGCAGCATTTTTATGTGTTTGTATGCGTTTTTAGTGCGTTTTTACCGCGTTTGCGTTTTTTCCAAACATTAGATGGCCCCTCACACTAACCCAAACCATGACTTTACTAACCCTAACCCTAACCCTGACCCTAACCCTAACCCTGACCCTAACCCTAACCCTAACCCTAACCCTAACCCTGACCCTAACCCTAACCCTGACCCTAACCCTAACCCTAACCCTGACCCTAACCCTAACCCTTAACCAAACCATACCCTGATCCTAACCCTAACCCTGACCCTGACCCTAACCCTAACCCTTAACCAAACCATACCCTGATCCTAACCCTAACCCTGACCCTGACCCTAACCCTAACCCTGACCCTAACCCTAACCCTAACCCTGACCCTAACCCTAACCCTAACCCTGACCCTAACCCTAACCCTAACCCTAACCCTGACCCTAACCCTAACCCTAACCCTGACTCTAACCCTAACCCTAACCCTAACCCTTAACCAAACCATACCCTGATCCTAACCCTAACCCTGACCCTGACCCTAACCCTAACCCTTAACCAAACCATACCCTGATCCTAACCCTAACCCTGACCCTGACCCTAACCCTAACCCTAACCCTAACTCTAACCCAAACCCCTAAATTCCATTGTCTAAACTAATGGTTAAAAAAAAAACGCATGTGCAAAAAAACGCATACATAAGCATGCCAATGCGCACATATGGTCACCATAGACTTATAATGGGTGTCTTCCTGTAAAAAAACGCATTGCGCGCGCATGCGTTTTTTTGAGGCAAGTAGGACGCCCAAAAAATGCAACAGGTTGCATTTTGTGCGCCCGAGCGCATACCGCAAAAAAAACGCATGCGCGGAAAAACGCGTACAAACGCATGTGTATGCGCACATAAGCGCATCCCATGCAAAGTATAGGGAAAAAAAATGCATGCGCTATTTAGCGCTAAAATACCGCGAAAAAAAACGCAAGTGTGAAACCAGCCTAACTCTGCAGAATCCTGACCCTGGTTTAATGCCAACAGTGTTCTCTCAGCTTGATCAACAGCATTAGGTTCATCATACAACAACCCCAAGGCTTGAAAAAGTGCATCCACATTAGTCAGAATAGGATTTTCAGGTGTCAGAGAAAAAGCCCAATCCTGGGGATCGCCGCGCAGCAAGGAGATGACAATTTTAACCTGCTGCACAGAGCTCCCCGATGAGTTAGGCTTCAAGACCAGAAATAATTTACAATTATTCTTAAAATTCAGAAATTTAGACCGATCCCCAGAAAACACATCAGGAGTAGGGATCTTAGGTTCAGCAGCATGTGACTGAATGAGGTAGGTGGAAATTCCCTGCACTTCAGCAGCCAGCTGCTCCACACGATCAGACAATTGCTTAATCTCCATTAGGAAAAAGAAAAAAAATCCTCCTACGGCCCCAGAGAAAAAAGAGGAAAAAATATAAAAAAAAAAAATTAAAAAAAATTCTGACACTTTTTCTTTTTTTTAACAACTTTTTCCTGCTTTTGAGTACCCTAGAATCTGCAGTATGGCTGGTGATTCTGTTATGAATGGGTCACCGAGGAGAAAAAAGCAAAACAAGCTAAGCCACAGAAAACGAGAGAGGTTGGTAACTATGCAGATTGCAGATCCCTGATCCTACCAAACAACTAGCAGCAGCCGTGGAGCGTACCTACGATTTTCCTAGACGCTTCGTCACAGCCGGAGGACTAAATAAGCCTGAAGTATGAAAAGGGGAAAACTAACTGCCCCAGAGCAGACCCCAAAGGAATATATAGCCCCCACACATGTATTGACTGTGAAACAAGATGAAGGCACAAACACAGGCAGGAAAATAGGCTGAGCAAACGATGGGGCCCAAACTAACTAGAAAGGATAGGAAAGGAAAGACACTGTCTGCAATCTGCAAAATACCCTACAAAAATAATGTCCAACACTTCTGATAGCAAAATTAACCCTGAAGTCACTAGACTTCTCCCACTATATCAGCACTCTGAAATATTCTGAGACAGAGCAAAAAGAGACCAAACTAGTAAGGGACAAAAAGAAAATTGGCAAAATACTGATAAATAAGAGTGGAAATTCAGCACAGCACCCAGCCGGGGCTGGCTGACCACATAAAAAGCTGAATAGACCAACAAAATCAAGTGTGAACATTAGCAGAAAAACTTAGCTTTAGATGACTGGAACAGAGCTGAAAACCAAGAGCTAACAAGCAAGAAGGAATCACCAGCAACTGAATAGGGCATCGGCTGTCTTAAATCCAATCTGAGACTCCAGAGGTCCAATCGTCATCCTCATTCTCAGGTGGCAGATCTCCACCGATCAAATCAGCCTCACTACCTTCTGTTACCACCAGAGGGCGTCTGGAAGGAGAACTCACAACTGGTGAACCAGAGAATGAACTCACAACAGATAAGCCTCCAATATAACCTGAAAGATATGAAAAACACATTATATTATACTCACCGGGGTGGGCGGTCCGGTCCGGTGGGCGCTGCGGTCCGGTCCGACGCCTCCATTCTTCATGAGATGATGTCCTCTTCTCCAGTCCTGTGATGGCTGCGGCGCAAGCGCACTGCTCTGCCCTGTTGAGGGCAGAGCAGAATTCTGCAGTGCGCAGGCGCCTGACCTCCCCCGATGCCTGCGCACTGCAGGACTCTGCTCTGCCCTCAACAGTGCTCTTGTGCCGCAGCTATTACAGGACAGGAGAAGAGGATATCATCGCATGAAGAAGGGAGGCATCGGACTAAACCGCAACGCCCACCGGACCGGACCGCCCACCCCGGTGAGTATAATATAATGTGTTTTTCTTATCTTTCAGGTTACATCAGAGGCTTATCTACAGCATTACAGAATGCTGTAGATAAGCCCCCAATGTCTATGCTGGCAGCTGCAAGCCGAAAAAGATGGTGACAGATTCCCTTTAAATGGTAGATGAGAGGAGGAGGATCCAGCAAAAGATACAGTAAAGGAGCGGTCAGAGAGATAGGAGGAAAACCAGGAGAGAACAGTGTCCTTGATGCCGATGGAGCGGAGCATAGTGAGGAGGAGCTGATGATCCACTCTGTCAAATGCTGCAGAGTAATCCAAGAGAATTAGCATGGAATAGTGACCATTAGATTTAGCTGTTAATAGATCATTAGAGACTTTAGTGAGGACAGTTTCAGTAGAGTGAAAAGAGCGGAAACCGGATTGGAGAGGGTCAAGAAGAGATTTATCAGAGAGATAGTGAATCAAACGGGAGTGTACCAGGTGTTCCAGGAGTTTACAAATGAAGGGAAAATTAGAAAATGGCCTATAGTTAGCGGCACAGTTTTGGTCGAGGGATGGTTTTTTAAGTAGTGGATGTATGATGGCATGATTAAATGAGGAGGGAAAGATACCAGAAAAGAGAGAGAGGTTAAATATTTTAGTTAGGTGAGTGGTGACAGCAAGGGAAAGGGACTGGAGGATATGTGATGGAAATAGGTCACTGGTGCAAGTGGTTGGGCGAGAAGATGCAAGGAACCTGCTTACTTCTTCTTCTGTGACTGGTTCAAAATCAGAGAGTGAGCTAGATTCAGTGGGGGAGGGAGACAGTGCATGGTATGAGGTGATTGGGAGATAATTTCCTGTCGGATATGGTCAATTTTTTCTTTGAAGTAATTGGCCAGATCGTCAGCTCGAAGCTCAGTGGTTGTGGCCTGCCCTCTTGGGTTGAGCAGGGAATGATAAGTGTCAAAGAGACGTTTAGGGGTATTGGACAGTGAGGTGATGAGGGTGTTGAAATAGGTTTGTTTGGAGATGTGAAAGGCAGTGTTGTATGTTCTAAGCATAAACTTATAATGGATGAAATCTTCGTGTAGATTGGATTTTCTCCACAGACGTTTGGCACACCTGGAGCATCGCTGCAGGAAGCATGTTTGCAGGGTGTGCCAGGGTTGCCGCTGTCTGTGTCATATTGTTCTATCTATAGGAGGTGCAAATTCATCCAGGGCACATTGAAGTGTTTCATTGTAATGCTTCAGTGCAGAAGGGCTGTCATAGGCTTATTATACTGTTTCTACTCTGTGGAAATTGATGTCACTTTAGTAAAATGTAACAATAATATTTTTAAATTTGGAGAATCCAAGTTCAGTCTCCTTCATGTGTGTTTCCAGTAGCAATATTGCCGCCAGACCAGTAAGTCTGCACTTACTTTCAACCTAATGCTATTATCCTTGCATTTTTCTAACATTGGTGCCACCTGAGTGTGGCTGGGAAAAAATAGTTTTAGCTGGTGCATTAGGTATCGGAGGACTCAGTGAAGAAGGCTTATATTGCCCGTTACTCCACCTCACCTTAATTAAAACTTCAATTTAAAGCTCTAAATGCTGACCCAGACCCTGATGCCTCATGCATGACGCATGGCTGACTGCTTCTGTGCCATTATAAAATATTCTACTGTGGGTCAATTGATCAGTCAACTACCTGTGTTACTATCCTTACATTTTTCTACCAATTGTAGTCTACAAAACTGATGTTTGTGCCACCTGAGTGTGAATAGGAAAAAATACAGCTCAGCTGTTGCATGATGTATCAAGGCTCCAAGCAAAGAAGGCTTACACCAATCCCTTTCCACCTTCTTATTTGAAACTTCAATTCAAAGCTCTAAATGCTGGCTCAGACCATGATACCTCATGCATGGCCCATAGTGGACTAATAATAATAATAATCTTTATTTATATAGCGCCAACATATTCCACAGTGCTTTACAGTTGAACAGTTTCAAACACAACAGTCATAAGTAATAACGTTAACAATACAATAAAGCGAAATAAGACAACCCTGCTCGTGAGAGCTTACAATCTACAATGAGGTGGGGGCGATACAAAGCACAGGTTTGTATTTACAATGATGTATTTACAATGATGGTCCAGCCATCTTCAGGGGGTGGGGGATAGATGGAGATAGTGAATGGGCTACACACACACAAGCATAAAATGACTTTGATTACTGAATGTTATAGGCCGCTCTGAACAAATGTGTTTTGAGCGAGCGCCTAAAACTATGCAAATTGTGGATGGTCCTAATATCTTGGGGTAGAGCATTCCAGAGGATTGGCGCAGCATGGGAGAAGTCTTGGAGTCGGGAGTGGGAGGTACGGATTAGGGCAGAGGTTAGTCGAAAGTCATTTGCAGAGCGCAGTGGTCGGTTAGGCCAATAGACAGAAATGAGGGAGGAGATGTAAGGTGGTGCTGCACTGTGGATAGCTTTGTGGGTGAGAACAAGTACTTTGAAATGTATCCTGTAATGAATGGGCAGCCAGTGTAACGACTGGCGAAGAGTGGACGCCTCCGAGAAACGATTAGCCAGGTGGACAACCCTGGCTGCTGCATTAAGGATAGACTGCAGAGGGGAGAGTCGAGTGAGGGGGAGGCCAATTAATAGAGCATTACAGTAGTCCAGGTGGGAGTGGATCAGGGCGACAGTGATGGTTTTTGTTGTTTCCATGGTGAGAAAAGGGCGGATTCTAGAGATGTTCTTTAGGTGTAAGCGGCACGAGCGAGCAAGAGATTGTATATGGGAGGTGAAGGAGAGATCGGAGTCAAACATAATGCCCTGATAGCGCGCCTGCTGTTGGGGTGTTATTATGGTGCCACCCACAGAGAGGGAAATGTCAGATTTAGGGAGGTTAGTAGATGGCGGGAGCAGAAGAAGTTCAGTTTTGGAGAGGTTGAGTTTCAGATAGAGAGCAGACATGATGTTGGAGACTGCAGACAGACAGTCAGTGGCGTTCTGTAGTACAGCGGGGGTAAGGTCAGGGGATGATGTGTATAGTTGTGTGTCATCAGCATAAAGATGGTACTGAAAGCCAAATCTGCTGATGGTCTGTCCAATTGGGGCTGTGTAGAGAGAGAAGAGAAGGGGGCCAAGGACTGAGCCCTGAGGTACCTCAACAGTGAGAGGAAGAGGAGATGAAGTGGAGCCAGAGAACAGAACACTGAAGGAGCCGTCAGAAAGATAGGAGGAGAGATCCAAGATGGCTGCTGACCAGGGAGGTTGCATCTAACACAGCTTCCTGTTACACTCCACCATCCGAGCCATCCAGCCTTGGAGAACACCTATTTTGCCATCAAAAATACACCAGCTGCAACCTGTAACATCAGGGTCTTGGAGGATTTGGATCTGGTAGACTGCCGAACCTCTGCACGCTCTCCCCAGGTTGGTGACTGCTGCACCCATCCTCCTCTCCAGCTTGGACTGTCTGGGTTCCTCCCTGCTCCCTGACACCCAGCATCACCAGCCCGCATATTTCCAGTTACATACTGAGCTATCATCAGTAGCTGTGCACAGGGCCTGTCGGGTCTGGGGTGGTTCAGCGGAGAGCAGAGATAAGATAAGCTGAGATAAAAGAAGCACGGAGAGCAGGGGGAGAGGCCCTCACTTCCTGCCCCACCACCATTAGCAGGAGGAGCACAGGCTAACAGCAGTTGGGAGATACAGCAGAAGTGCTACTGAACTTCAACACCGCTGACCCTGGCACTTAAAACTGCTGATAATTCAGGCTGACAACTGATATTGCCGGGTCTGTTTTCTCTCCTAATTGCTCTGGGACCATAACCATCAAAGGCTATCAGCCTGTGTAAGGCAGAGACAGACGGTAACCAGAGCCACTGTTACCTAGATTAACCCTTTATAGCCCTGCTCAGAGAAGCTCTAGCTCACTGCTCGGGCTTCTTTTGGGATTGGAAGCTGTGTCCCTGGACTGACGTCTTGTGTATTTTGGAGGCAATAGAGAAGCTGTGCATAGAGCTTTACTATACACCATAATAAGCTCTCATCTTAGTGGATTGTACAGCTTTTTATTCTCCACTCCTGGTGTACCACAACTTTAACCAGTAGGATCTACCAGTATTATACCCGGATTCATACCATAAAGCATTTACTGATAAACAATGTCGTATTAAACACCCCTTAGCCAGCAAGGGGAGCCATTGCACCATAACCTGACTATAGTCTCCTATACAGAGCATTCCTGTAACACTATGGGGAAGTCGAGTGTTAAACCCCCCAAAAATACATCTAAAGCTGTGAAATCTGTTACCCAAGCTGATGTTGACCAATTTTTAAAGAAACAGGGCACTACAACAAATTCAACAAAACCCGCCAAATGCACAGATTTGTCCTACATAGATGATTCTGACTCTGAGGTGGAGAGTGACACAGATGGAGAGAGCTCGTCTAAAGACCCCATGGTTACTCGCTCCTTCATAAAGCGTATATTGATTAAAGCCCTTGAACCAATTAGTCGTGAGTTGGCAGAGATAAAGCATGACCTAACCCAACAGGGCCACAGACTGGAGACGCTTGAACTGTCCCAAACTGCATTCTCACAGAAATCCAATGCGCTGCTTGATAGCCTTAACTCTCATGAACAGCAACTACATCTGATCCATAATACCCTGGAAGATCACGAGAACCGAGAACGCCGCAACAATATTAGGATTAAAGGCCTTCCCGAATCTGTGGCATTTGAGGCTTTGGGCAAAGCTGCATTAGAGATTTTCAGGGGCCTGCTTGCTGACGACGATACCCGAGATATTGAGCTAATCCGGGTCCATAGGGCCCTCCGCCCCAAACCACCCCAAGGAGAGGCGCCCCGAAATGTATTATGTCGCTTTCTGGACTACCGAGTCAAGGATCTGATTCTGCGTAGAGCAAGGGAACAGCAGGAGATCATCTATGAGAGCACACGGATTCAGCTCTTTCAGGATCTGTCGGCTATTACTCTGAAAAAACGAAGGTTGTTGAAACATTTCACGGAGGCTATATTGCAGAGGGGTCACCGCTTCCGTTGGCTATTCCCTTTCGGAGTCCACATGATGGCAGGAGACATGAAGATCATCGCCAGGTCATCCGCAGATGTTAGAGCTGCCAGCAAAACCCTTGGCATAACTCTTGAATCCTACCCGGATCTGGAGACATTTCGTTCTGCGACGCTGATTCAACCTCTTCCGAGCCCAGTCCCTTGGCAACAAACGACCCCGAGGGCACAGCGCGTGAGGAGAAAGTCAGCTAAATCTCCGACTCCTAAAATACCTGATGAGGACACCTGAGTGGTATTTGCACTCAATGTTGTTACATTTTGTCGCCTGTCTTTTCCTAGTCATTTAAGGAAGGGAAATCTGTTTTCATTCTTTCTACTGGGACGCTGTTAGTCTCGGTCAAGGGATCCAAAAACAGGTTGCGGCTTTTCTTCCTTCTTGAAGCCCTAAGTATGCTATTTGTCTCGCTCTACCCCTTCCCCTTCAGTAATTGGCTAAATTGTTCGCTACTTCAAGTAGCTCCTGTTACGCATTGCTCAACAAGGTCGACTTAGTTAAATATAGCTTTGTATGTTGAACGTGCTCCCCAAAACTGGCTACCCATGCCACGCATTATATATGTTATCTGAGTTTGAATCTGAAAATGTTATATATAGTTTTCTGTTAACAAAACTAATGTTCCTCCTTTTCCATCTCTCTATGGTTTCTAGACTTTTCTCTTCTCCTTCCACTCTTCCTATCCCTTCCCACCTCCTAATCCCTGTAGGCACAAACAGCACCTTTTTACGGGAAACACCAGACAAGATTGTTCTATATCACTATGCCGGACACCGATAAGGTAATTACTTTTGCATCCCTAAACGCCCATGGCCTAAATTCACCGAGCTCCAGACACCCCACACTACATAGACTTAAAAAACAAAAGGCGGACGTGATATTTGTCCAGGAGACCCATTTTAAACCTAATAGACTACCGAACTTTGAACGATCAAGCTATGACACATGGTACCATGCCACCTCAACCCAGTCTGGTTCAAGGGGAGTTTCCATCGCTATACTGAGGGGAGTTTCATTCCAATTCAGAGAATCCCTCATAGATCCTCAAGGGCGTTACCTATGTGTTAAAGGTTTACTCAATGGCTCGTTGATGACTCTTTGTAGCCTGTACGCACCCAATAAAAAACTGTTAAAATGGTTAATATCGACCCTAAAAAAGATAGAGAGTTTTAGAGAGGGTGTGCTCTTGATCGGAGGAGACCTAAACATTGCAATGGAACCTATGCTGGACACTTCCAAACAAAAAAGCGCTATCTCTCCTAGAGATCTGATGAGACTGCGTACTATTCTTAATTCTATGCAGTTAATTGACTCATGGAGATACTTAAACCCCTCCGCGCGAGGTTACACTTTCTGTTCCAACCCCCATAAGTCCTGTCATCGTATAGATTACATTTTTGTGCCGAGATCGCTCTTGCCAAGACTGTATACTGCAAACATAACCCCGAACGCTTACTCAGACCATGCCACTGTTTTATTATCAATTTCTACACCCAGAACGCACTCAGGTACCAGGTCTTGGCAAATAAATGAATCACTGCTGGGCTCACCTGATATTCGGGCGTGACTTAATAAAATACTTCCAAGAAAACGAAATAGAGGGGACCTCCACCCAGACCCTTTGAGAAGCGCATAAAACAGTGCTGAGAGGCGAACTTATCTCCATTGCATCTTATTACAATAAAAAGAGACATCAGGAAGTCCAGAGCTTATACGACGAGATAGCTGAGCTGGAGATGCGACACAAAAAACCATTGACCATATAACTCTAGCCTCCATCACTCACAAGAGACAAAAATTGAAAGATATTCTTAATGCCAGTTCAGCGAAAATGTATACGTCATGGAAAAATAGAATGTTTGCGCATGGATATAAGGCCTCCAAATTCTTTCTATCCCGGCTCCGTAAAAGGCAAGCCCGAACCCAAATTCACTCCATCATGAACTCCCATGGTGTTACAGCACAGAACCCCACCCATATTGAGACGGCCTTTCTGGAATACTATACACAGCTCTATAGTCTCCGTCCAAGTGACACGGGGGCTCATATGCTGCAGAGAAGGTCAGACACTGCTCACTTTCTGCAGACATTGAATCTCCCTACATTAGTAATATCTCAACAAAATAAACTAACTAAACCTTCCACGCTGGAGGAGCTCCGGTCTACCCTGTCGAAGTGTCCTAAAGGCAAAGCCCCTGGCCCAGATGGGTTCTCGGCACAATATTACAAAACTTTCGCCCCCTCCTCTTGCCCCATCTCCTGAAGATCTGTAACGATACACTTGAGGGTCAACCACTTCCACAACAAATGCTCGAAGCCAAAATATCATTAATACACAAAGATGGCAAGGACCCGACCTTATGTAGCAGCTGCAGACCCATATCTCTGTTGAATGTTGACCTGAAACTACTGGCCAGCATGTTTGCATGTAGGATTGCCGAGTTCTTGCCAGATCTGATCTCATTGAATCAAACTGGTTTTGTGGGCGGGAGAGAGGGAAAGGATAATACTCACAAAATTCTACACCTCCTTCAAATGCCAAAGCTCACAAGATCCCTTTAGTTTTGCTGGGTACAGATGCTGAAAAGGCCTTCAACAGGGTGGACTGGATTTATTTGGAGGAGACACTCTTACGCTTCGGCTTGCCATCTGCGCTAGTTACAGCCATTATGGCTATGTATCATAACCCGACTGCACGCATCAAAATTAACAATTCATTGACGAACACATTTACCATCCACAATGGGACCAGACAGGGCTGCCTGTTGTCTCCACTGTTGTTTGTCCTGGCAATGGAGCCTTTATTCATCTCAATACAAGAAAATCAGAGGATAAAGGGCATCAGAATATACAACTCTCATTTTAAAACGGCAGCTTTTGCTGATGACCTTCTAGTCCTCTTATCCAATCCTCTAAAGGGTCTCCCTGCTTTGATGGCGCTAGTGGAGCAATACGGCAACCTCTCTAATTTCAAAATAAATTTGTCCAAATCGGAAGCTCTGGACTTTCATGTCCCCACACACTCCCTAACAAAACTGAAAAACTTATACCCGTTCACTTGGCCTAAGTCCCATATCACTTATCTTGGGGTGAAGATAGGTAGATCAGACCGGGATTTATTTAAATTGAATTTTCTCCCTCTGCTTGACTCCACAGTAAGTCTCATTAAGCAGTGGAGAGACTCCTATCTATCATGGATGGTGAGGAAGTATATAATGAAAAGTCTGATTCTCCCTAAATTTACCTACTTATTTCAGATGTTACCCATAAAAATACCATTGTCTTATCTTCAGAAAGTGAACTCCCTTTTCTCCATATATATGTGGAAGAGTAAAAAGCCCCGCATATCTTACCGTTTGCTGACACTCCCAAGGACATGTGGGGGGATGGGCGCACCAGACATCAGACGCTACTATAGAGCTGCAATCTTGTCTAGGATGGTGGACATCCTATGAGGTTCCAAAGATAGGCAGTGGATCGAGGTTGTGGAGGCACTTGCCCCCCTTCCTCTCAGATCCCTTTTCCTAATACAGTCCCATAATCGACCTAACATCCCTCTACTAAATTCACATACTAAAGCCACACTCAAAATATGGCAAGACTCCATAGACATCTTAGCCCCACCCCTCTCCCCCTTACTTAGACTCTCGGACATTTTAGCCCATTCAATGCCACACTCAGGGCAAACTAGAGATCATCTAAAGTACTCTAACATTTTTATTGATCATTTACTACAGGAAGGATCGCTCGCCCCTCTGCTGCAGCATCACCCAAGTTTATCATCTTTAAACTTTGTCCAATACGGCTCCATCAAAGAATTTATAAAACAACATATTAAACATACCAATCTAGCCAGAGTTCTAACTAACTATGAAATGCTTTGCACCGGAATCTCTAGACCCAAGAAAATATTCTCTACTGTCTACCGGACCCTATTGACTTCTGATACCTGCCTGAAGAGAGCATATATTTCTCATTGGGAACGAGACTTAGGTTATCACTTCACACCGGCCCAGACTTTATATTTATAAGCACTCCCATGGCCCGATCCAGTGTGTCCGAGCACAGGAGAACTCTTTCAAAATAATCATGAGATGGTTTCATACACCACTCCGGAGTTCTGGTTGGAGTGCAGATGCATCACCTGCGTGCTGGAGATGCGGAACGGGTACTGGCAGCTATTTTCATATTTGGTGGCAATGCCCCATCATCCTTAAATTCTGGCAACAAGTTGAGCGCCTTATTA
Source organism: Dendrobates tinctorius (assembly GCF_039654945.1). Classification (NCBI taxonomy): domain Eukaryota; kingdom Metazoa; phylum Chordata; class Amphibia; order Anura; family Dendrobatidae; genus Dendrobates; species Dendrobates tinctorius. Next base: position 23,957,196 of record NW_027361693.1, on the reverse strand, counting down.
ATACCGTGGTACAGAAAAAACTGAGTCTGAAACCAGAGACAGCTTTATTGAATTTCTTGATCTGGCCCGAACATAGAAAGGCATCGATTTTGGCCCAACATATTCTTGCTGCGGCCAAATTGTTAATACCGGTCCACTGGAAAACTACTAACCTTCCAACTTTACTGCAACTCCAGGATAAGGTTCACTTGCTTTATCATGTGGCAGAAACGGTGTCCCTGGTGAACCATGCTCAGGCTTCCTTCCTGGACATTTGGCAACCATGGGTTAACTATAGATCCTCATCCCTTACTAAATAAATTAAATCATACTTTGTCTCATTCCACGACCTACCGTGCCTACCACCCTCCCCCTATCCTCTTCCTCCCCCTTTCCAACTATTTCCCCTCTTACTGTACCTATTCTTATTTCCATTCCTCTCTCTTTAGTCTTACTCTCTGCTCTCCTTTTTTTTTCGTATTTATATCTATGGATGATTCTCTACACTTTGATTTTCAGGCAAGATTGGTACACCTGAACGGACTCAAATATGTATTACTTTATTCTTGCAATGGACTTACACTCCGCACCATAACCAGTTCATCCGGTTCTCTGAGGACTGAATCACTATCATGGTGCGGACCTCTTTTCTCACCTTGTTTGTTCTCATACTGCTATCAACCGCTCATTTCACATTACCTAATCCCGTTTCACGTGTTGGAATCGTAACCTTTATGTGAATGTCTTATTTTTACATTAATAAAAAGAATTTTGAAAAAAAAAGAAAAGAAAGATTGGAGGAGAGCCAGGAGAGAGCAGTGTCCTTAATGCCTAGTGACTGGAGCCTAGAGAGTAGGAGAGGGTGGTCAACAGTGTCGAAAGCTGCAGAAAGGTCGAGAAGAATGAGCAGAGAGTGGTCACCGTTACGTTTTGCTGTCAGAAGGTCATTGGTCACTTTGATGAGTGCAGTTTCTGTCGAATGTAGGGGGCGGAAACCGGACTGTGAAGGGTCTAGAAGGGAGTATGTGGAGAGGTAACGGGTGAGGCGGGAGTATATCAGGCGCTCCAAGAGTTTAGAGATGAAGGGGAGATTGGATGCTGGTCTGTATTTGTTTGTGCAGGATGGGTCGAGGGTGGGTTTCTTTAGTAATGGAGTAATGATCGAGTGTTTGAAGGAGGATGGGAAAATGCCAGAGGAGAGGGAGAGATTAAAGATTGTAGTTAGGTGAGTTGTGACGACTGGAGAGAGAGTCTGGAGGAGATGTGAGGGAATGGGGTCAGTTGTGCATGTAGTTGGACGAGAAGAGGAGAGGAGCCTGGAGACTTCTTCTTCTGTGATGGGATCGAATGTGGAGAGTGAGCCAGGGGAAATGCAGGGAGGGATGGGAGTCACTGAACTTGGTGATTGGGAGCGGATTTCCTGGTGGATATTGTCTATTTTCTCTATAAAGTGGGAGGCCAGGTCATCAGCACAATGTCTGTGATAGGGGCTTGTGCTTTTGGCCTGAGGAGGGAGTGAAAGGTGTCAAAAAGTTTCTTGGGGTTGTTGGATTGTGAGGAGATCAGGGTGGTGAAGTAGGTCTGTTTGGCGAGGTGAAGGGCAGAGTTATATGTCCTTAACATAAATTTGAAGTGTATGAAGTCTTCTGGTGTGCGTGTTTTCCTCCATAAGCGTTCAGCACACCTAGAGCAATGCTGGAGAAGTCGGGTTTGTGATGTGAGCCAGGGCTGTTTCACTCTGTGTTTGGAGGTTCTGAGGGTGAGGGGAGCTACTTGGTCAAGGGTGCTTTGCCATTATCAAATTTCTATTGTGGATCAATTAATGCTACTTTAAATGGAGTCTACCCTAAATTTTTGTAAATGTTTGGACTCCTAGTTAGGTATGCTTCATGTGTGTTGCTTGAAATTGGCCTGAACATGTTCGGAGAACATCCTGACATTCTCTGAGATGAACCAAACCTTAAATGGTTTGCTTATCTTATACCCCGTATGTGAGAGAAAATTACTGTTTGGTTGCGCAGCATGGCTCAGAAGGGAAGGATTGACTTTTTTATTTAATTAGATGGAATCGAGTGTGGATGCCATGTCACGTTTGGAGAGCCCCTGATGTGCCTAAACAGTGGAAACTCCCTACAAGTAACCGCATTTTGGAAATTAGACACCTCAAGGAGCTTATCTAGATTTGTGGTGAGCATCTTAAACCCCCAGTGGCTTCACAAAAGTTTATAACTAGAGATGAGTGAGCGTGTTCGGAAAATGTTCACCAATTTCAAATTCGGATTTGTGCTCGCTTTCACGAGCATTTTTACTCAAAGTTGGCAAAAGTCAGTCACAGTTCGGTAAATTGTCGCATTTTCAATAATTTTTTTGTATTACTTTGGCTAGGATAGTGCTGCTGTATGATGAGCGGGGTGACGGGGGAAGTGTTTGATGTGGGAAGGTGGTGTGGAGAGGTAAGGAAAGAAGAGCGTGTGAAGATATTAACTTTATATGTGCTGATTCCAGCAATCAATCAGGGCGCAGGAACCACAACATCATGACACAAGACTCAAGGTCTTCTGTGTTTGTTTGCTGAAGTCACATGTCCCTGGCCATATACTGTAAAAAGTGGACATCTTGGGTTGTTGACGCTATTTGCTCAGTGTCACAGTGCAGAGAAGTCGCTCCTGCAATAGAGCTGGTGCTGCTGAAAGTGAACTTGTCAGTTACCTAGATAGGATCCTGTCCTGTGTGAAATCGATCTTCCAGCATCGAAGTTGATTGTGCAAAACTGTATGTCAGTCTCTGGAAGTCCCATTTGCTACTCCAAATCGCTTGTGCTCAAACTCTGTTTCAGTATGAAATCAGAAGGGCAGATTTCCACTTCAAAATGGTTAGGCCTAATATAGTGGTTCAGCTACAAGACATAATTACCTACTCCAAATTGTTTGTGCTGAAACTGTGTTTCAGGGACAAATCAGAAAGGCAGATTTCCTCTTAAAAATTGTTAGGACTAATATAAGGTTTCAGCCTGGAAGGCAAATTAGCTGCTCTAAATTGTTTGTGCTAAAACTATGTTTCAGTGACAAATTAGAAGGCCAGATTTCCACTTAAAAATATTTAGTCCTAATTAGAGTTGAGTGAAACGGGTCGGTCAAATTCAAAAGTCGCCGACTTTCGCTAAAGTCGGGTTTCGCCGATCGAAACCCGACCATAGCGTGAGGTCGGCCATGCAGTCGCCGACCCGAGCGCCAAAGTCGCTTTTCCCATAATGCTTCCAGCGCCTTTTCTCAGCCAATGATCAAGGATGCACACTGTGGGCAACGCAATGACATGGGCAGCGGCCACCACCATCTTAGAGAAGGGCATTCAAGTGATTGGCTTGCTTTGTGTGGTGTCACAGTGGCTATAAAAGCCCTGACTGCCAACCGCCATTTTACTTCTGCCGATGTTAGCATAGGGAGAGGTTGCTGCCGCTGTTTCTCAAAAGGGAGAGTGTTAGGCAGGAAAGAAAAAAAAATCTGTGCTTCTGCTGATAGCAATTTTCACTGTACAGTTAGTGTGCTGTGACAGGGGAGTATTTTTTGTGTGCAGCAGCACTGGTGGTTATTAGGCTGCCTTATTAGGCTACCTGATAGCTGCATTGCTGTGTGCACACTGTTGTGTAGACTGCTTTTTTCAAAGCACTTGTACTTTTATTCTTTTTTTCTGCACAGTTACCGAGTGTTCTTTTTTTCACACACCGTATAGATGTGTATGCTCCTCACACACTATCGTGTACCGGCTGGTATCATGGACAAATACATGCTATCTGTGTGTGACTCCGGAAAAAATAGATGGACATTTCCATTTTTCCATACACCGTTTAGAGCTGTCGGCTTCTCAAACAGTATCGTATATCTGCTGTTTGGATTATGGTCACATTTTTACAGAGACAGCGTGTGTGTGTGAGTCCATAAATACATATACTGACATTTCCATTGTTCCATACACAGTATAGAGCTGTCCGCATCTTAAACAGTATCATATATCTGCTGTTGACTCAGGAAAAAAATAGACGGAGATTTAAAATTTTCCATACATACACCGTATAGAGCTGTCTATTTCTCAAACAGTATCGCATATCTGCTGTTTGGATAACGGTCAAATCTATACAGAGGCAGCGTGTGTGTGAGACTCCGTAAATACATATACAGACATTTCCACTTTTCCATACACCGTATAGAGCTGTCTGCTTCTCAAACAGTATTGTATATCTGCTGTTCGGATGACGGTCAAATCTATGCAGAGACAGCGCGAGTGTGTGTGACTCCGGAAAAAAAATAGACGGAGATTTAAAATTTTCCATACATACACCATATAGAGCTGTCCGTTTCTCAAACAGTATTGTATATTCGCTGTTTGGATTACGGTAAAATCTACACAGAGACAGAGTGTGTGAGTGAGACTCCGGAAATACATATACGGACATTTCCATTTTTCCATACACCGAATAGAGCTGTCAGCTTCTCAAAGAGTATCGTATATCAGCTGTTTGGATTGCGGTCAAATCTATACAGAGACAGCGTGTATGTGTGAGACTCGGGAAATACATATACGGACATTTCCATTTTTCCATACCTACACCGCATAGAGCTGTCCGCTTCTGATACAGTACCGTATATCTGCTGTTTAGATTGCAGTAAGATCCATACTGAGACAGCATCTGTGTGTGACTACGGAAAAAAATAGACGTAGATTTTCATTTTTCCATACATACACCATATAGAGCTGTCCGCTTCTGATACAGTGCCTTATATCTTCTGGTTGGATTACGGTCAAATATATACTGGGAGAGCGTCTGTGTGTGACTCCAGAAACAAATATACGGAGATTGACATTTTCCCCAAAAATGTATACAGCTGTACACTTCTGATACAGTACCGTATATCTGCTGGTTGGATTATGGTCAAATACATACTGGGAGAGCATCTGTGACTAAGGAAATATATACGGAGATTTAAATTTTTTCCCTACACCTTAAACAGCTGTACGCTCCTCATACAGTACCATATATCTGCTGGTATTTTTTGTACATTTTCCCAAACATGAGGAAGTATGGTGGAAGAGGCCACGGACGTGGGCAGGGGAGCAGCTGGTACTGATGGTGGTGGTGATGCATCTGCTGGTTATGCCAAGAGCACAATAGCAGCAAAGGCAGGAGGTGTTGAGCCTGCAGCATCGTCTGCACAAGAAGGGCTGAAAGGTTCCCTTTTATGGGAGTAGGTAAACTGCTTTTAAAGCAGGAGCATCAGGAACAGGTTTTGGCTTACATTGCCAAAACAGCCTCCAGCTCTATTGCCTCCTCTTCAGAAGTTTCAAAAACTGCAAGCACTGAGTCGTCAGTGCAGGCTTCTGGTCAGGAACAACATCTTTCCTTCTGTCCTTCACCCACACCAAAAGTGAAGGATGCGGCATGCCACACTTCAGATTACTACATGGAGCTCTTTTCACATACCATGCCTGGTTTATCAAGTCAAATCCTGAATTCCCAAGTCCAAGATGAATCTGGCATGGAGTGCACTAATGCACAGCCACTGCTAGATGATTCTGCTGGTTCATTGACCCAGAGCATTACATTTCCCTTGCAGTCTACTGAGCCAGAATCAGACCATAATGAAACTCAGGTGCCCCTTCCCGCATACTATACTACCTCACACGGTGACACAGAGGAAGGTGCAGATAAAATTGAAGAGGAGATGATGGATGACCCAGTTGTTGACCCAGATTGGCATCCATTGGGGGAAGAGGGTGCCGCTGGCATGAGATCAGAAGAGGAGAAGGATCTGCAGCAGGCATTGACATCGCAGCAGCGGTTATCTGGCAGGCCCGTAGCTGTCCAAAAAATGTGGTAAAAAAACAAAAGATTTGCAGGACAGCTTGGCCAGACGGTCAAATTAGCAAATTAGCACAGCGTGCAAGCCCTGAAAATTTATACCATTGTAGGAAGAGTGCAGTGTTGCACTCTTTTGTCCAAAATCCTATTGATGAGGCAAAGGTTATCTGTAAGAAGTACAGAAGGACCTTTAGCCGAGGGAAAAATCTCTGAAATTTGAATACCAGTTGCATGCTTAGACATTTAACCACCATGCACCGCTCCATCGCTTCCCCCACTGTACGCCCACCGGTAAGCACACCACCAGTAAGAAATGTTGAGGTGTCGTCGCAAGGCCAAAGCAGTCAGGGAATCACAATGTTTTTGCAACAAAAGACTGAATCTAGACATCACCACCACCATCACCATCACCAACCCCCTCTCAGTCCGTCAGGTCCACCTTTAGTTCCCCCATATGCAGCTCTCAAGTCCAGCTCACCCTACCAGACACTCTGAGTAGGACAAGAAAGTACTCATCCTATCATCAGCGTACACTGACTTTGAACGCCTACATTGCCAAACTGATCTTATTAGAGATGATGCCCTTCCATTTGGTTGAAGGCGATAAGTTCCGAGAGCTCATGGCCTATGCTGTCCCACTCTATGGCCTACCCAGTTGGCACTTCTTTTCTCAAAAGCCATCCCTGCCCTCCACCTGCATGCGAAAGACCGCATTGTCCATGCACTCAAGCAATCAGTGAGTGGAAAGGTGCACCTCACAACTGATGAATGGGCCAGTAGGCATGGCCAGGGCCGTTATGTGTCCATCACTGCGCACTAGGTTAATGTGGTGGATGCAGGCTCCACAGGGGACAGCGTCGGTGAAACAGTGCTGCCTAGCCCACAGTATAAGAAACAGTTGGCTGTAGGCGTTCGACCCTCCTCCTACCCCAGAAGCGAAAGCTAGTCGACAGAGCGCAGTCGCACGAGCACTCCATCCGCAGCTGCCAGTGTTGCACACGAGGTGCCCCACTCTAGAACAGCTAGTGATAAGCGGCAGCAGGCTGTTTTAAAGATGATATCTTCGGGCGACAACAGACACACCGCGGAGGTACTGGCCGACTACTTGCAGCGACAAACTGAGTCATGGCTGGGCAGTCTACATCTTGAGCCAGGCAAGGTAGTTAGTGATAACAGCTGAAATTTTGTGGCAGCCATAGCCCTAGAAAAACTCAGACACATACCTTGCCTGTCTCACACCTTGAACCTGGTGGTGCAGTGCTTCCTAAATAATTATCCAGAGTTAACAGCCCTGCTCCATAAGGTGCGAAGACTGTGCTCGCACATCCGTCGCTCGCCCGTACACTCCAGTCGTATGCAGAAGCAGCATCAATCGCTCCACCTCCACAAGCACCGCCTAATCATAGACGTTGCAAGAAGGTGGAACTCCACCATGCACATGGCTGAGAGGCTGTGCGAACAGAGGCGGGCTGTAATGCATTTGTGCAGGATACACGGGCAGGCAGTTTGAGGGCAGACATGGAGTTGTCGGGTGTGCAGTGGTCAAAGCTGAAAGACCTCTGTAAAGTCCTTCAGTGTTTTGAGGAAAGCACACGGCTGGTAAGCACAGACAATGCCATCATAAGCATGAGCATCCCACTTATGGGTCTGCTCATGCAAACTTTAAAGCACATTGAGGATCAGGCGTCTGCAGCAGAGGAGGAGAAAGAGGAGGAGGGAAGCCTTGATGACAGTCAGCCATTGTCAGCTAGGGCAACTGACCTGGACGAGGTGGAGGAAGAGGAAGAGGAGGAGGATGAGGGGATGATTATTTTGGGGAGGAGGATGCTTCTCAGGTGGCAAGAGAAAATGTTGGTGTGCCAAGGTAAGGTACAGGGTTTGTGCATGACTGGGGGGATGTGGATTTGCCAGAAAGTTCTCCTCCACCCACCACTGACAGTCCATCATTGACACCTGGAAGATGCGTGATTATGCCTTGCAGATCCTAAAAAGGGACCCTCGCATTGCCAAAATGATGGCGACTACTGGTTGGCCAGCAACCTCGATCCACGCTATAAAGGCAAATTACAGAACATCATGCCACAGGAGAACCTGGAGCTAATATTGGCTAACAAACAAGCAACTCTGGTAAATCATTTGTTTGAGGCATTCCCAGCACACAGCAGCAGTGTTGGTTCTCCCAGGAGCCGTAGTGGGCAAAATGGAAGAGGTGTTTGTGGTGCACACAGCCGAAGTGGCGTTGGAGACATGGGTTTCATGACCATGTTGTGGACTGATTTCTCAAGTACCGCTCACACGACTCGCAATACTGAATCGATTGCAAGTGACAGGAGACAGCAGTTGTCAACTATGGTTACAAACTACTTCTCCTCCCATATCGATGTTCTCCCTCACAGGTCATTCCCCTTTGACTATTGGGCCTGTAAACTGGACACCTGGCCTGAATTGGCACAATATGTCTTACAGGAGCTCGCTTGCCCTTCTGTTAGTGTGCTATCTGAAAGAGTCTTCAGTGCTGCTGGATCAATCCTGACAGAAAAAAGGACCCGTATGTCGACCCAAAATGTTGATGATCTAACCTTCATTAAAATGAACTATGCATTGGTCTCAAAGGATTTTGTCCCACCTTCCCCTGTTGACACATAGGTTGCCAGAAAAATGGCTCGCTTTTGTCCTCCTCTTCCTCGGACTTCTCCAATTCCTCCATTTGCAGCCACTGAATGTCCAGCCTACACATAATCATATGCCATTTTTTCAACCTCCCTAACTGGGCTGCCCCCCAGGGCCGGGGTCACCACCTGGCGCACCCGGGCAAGTGCCGTTGCCCTAAACAGGTGGGTGGGCCCACGTTTGGGCGATGGCACCGGGCCCCTCATAGTACAACAAAGTGTCTCTGATGGTGGGGGGGCCCACTCGCTGTCAGACACACCGGCGTACTATGAGGGACCATGTGCCAGTACCGGTGCCTATGAGTGGGCTCCCCCTGCTTGCTCAGGGCCCCAGCACTTGCAATCCTTACCTCTCCCTGCTCCATCGCTGTGTAGTCTGGGAAGTTAAATCCTTCACAGGGATGGCCACTATAAATTTGGTGAGCTGATCGATGATGGTTAAGATGTAGCTATGGCCTGTCCTGCTGAGCTCTACCTTCAGATGATCAATGGCTACTATTTGTAATGGACATCGACTCACAATTGAATGCAGTGGTGCTTTATAATCAGCTTTCACAGTTTTCCTAGTCACAGACGTCTGACATTCCTGCCACCATTTTTCAATGTCTCCTCTCATGCCAATCCAATAGAATCGCCTACGGCCTGCCTGTGGCTTCTGTCTTTTGCACTCCAAAGTGACCAGACAGATCATGATAGGCAGTGAGGACCATGTCTACATCTCTCCCTGTGATCACAATTTGATGGAGACGAGTAGCGGTGAATCCACGTTACTGCAATACATCGACCCTTTCTTCACAAAGAACCATTTTGCTGTCTCCACAGACGAAGTAACTGAGGGTCAGCATCGCCTCTGCAAATTCTCCCGGGAGGTTTTCCCATGATTAGTAATTCCCAAATTTCTGCAATCACTCAACTTTTCATCTGTACTTGTATCCATCTAGTTTCCTGTAGGGGAGAGTCTGGACTGGCTTACTGAGACTGAAATATATACGAAGATTTAAAAGTACCCCAACACTGTATACTGGTGTACGCTTCAAATACATTTCCCTTTTTCTAGTTTTTATATTCTGGTGTAATCCATACTGAGCCTGTGAGAGTTTGTGTCTGACTCTGGTAAAATATAAGGAGATTTAAAATGACCCCAACACTGTATGAAGCTGTACGCTTGTAATACATTACCCTTTTTTGACTTTTTATATTCTTCTCTAATCAATACTGGGCCTGTGAGTGTCTTTGACTGACTCCAGAAATATAGATGGAGATTTACAATTACGCCTAGACTGGATACACCTGGTATCTGCTGATACAGTACCTTTTTTCAGCATTTTGGATTACTGTTAATTCTATACTGACTGAGTGAGCATCTGAAGGTGACTCCTGAAGTACTGTATATACGGAGTGTGTATAAAAGCCCTCACCGCTGACCGCCATTTTTCTTCTGCCCATCTTTACAGTAGGGAGAGGTTGCTGACGCTGTTTATCATTAAGGAGACACTTAGGCCTGTAAACAGAAGTTCTTATGTGCTTGTGCTGAACGCAATTGTTGTGTATAGTTAGTGTGTGTTACATCACCTGCTGCCACGCTCCTCGCTGCTCCTCCTGTGCCGCTCGTGGCCGTGTCCTCTGCTCCGCCTCACGAGCGCCGGCGCGCTCTCCTCTCCCGGCGCGCTCCCGGTAGGCGCGCGCATCCTCCTGCGTCCTCTCCTCCGCCGCCGCTGCCGGCCTTCCGTGCCCGCCGGGTGCGCCTGCGCACTGCGCGCCACTAATCCTGCTTTCACTGCTCCACCCCCTGTCCCCTCCTGACCCGGAAGCGCTGCTTGCCGCCCTATATCTAGCAGTTCCGCCTCCTGCTCGGTGCCTGACTATCCATTGTGCCTAGCACGGCTTATTCAGGTCCCCTCTGCTCTGCACTTCTCCTGCCTAGCGCCTTGTCCTGTTTCCTCTGTGCCCAGTCTCCCCTTGTGATTGCTCCTTCTGTTTTGTTTCCCTAGTGTCTGCTTCGTCACCGGTCTCCAGCTCCCGCCGCAGGGCCTACCTCTGTCTGCCTGGATCCGTACCTGCCTAACCTAACCTTGTGGCTATCCCTGTTCTCTCCCTACTGTGTCCCCGGGTACCAGCTTCCGCGGCGATAGTCTCTCCGAGGCTTGTCCCAGACGCTCCCTGTATAGGGGGTGGTCCACTTGGCCAGCTCGCCTCGAGGAGGTTCGTCGTCGTGGTCCTGCGGGTTCACTTCCGGTTCCCCTCAGTTCTCCAGCATAACAGTATAGTCAGGCCATGGACCCCGCTGGTGCTCCGACCCCAACCCAAAAAGAGCTCCTATTCTTAAGGGAGAATCAGGCAAGGATAATGTCCTTCCTTAAATCCATGGAGACCCGCTTGTCATCTCTACAGGCCTCTGATCCTGGGACCGCCTCCCAGCTGGGCAGTCTCCAACAGGAGCTGGCTCAGCAGCGAGACACCCAGGCCCATATATTGAATTATATGGCTTCCATAGATAATCGTCTCCTTGCCCTGCAGTCTGTTGCCTCGACTCCGGCCCAGGCGGCGGTATCCCATCCGCCGCCCCGTTTGGCAAAACCCCCGCGTTATAGTGGCGATTCTAAGTCGTGCAGGGGTTTTTTGAATCAGTGTCAGCTCCATTTTGAGCTATTGCCTCTACAGTACCCCACCGACAGAGCCAAGGTGGCCTTTGTCGTGTCCCATTTGGAGGGTGAGGCTTTAGCCTGGGTAAACCCCCTTTGGGAGCGTGATGACCCCTTGGTCTCCCAACTCTCCACCTTCCTTGACTCTTTTCGCAAGGTGTTCGACGAGCCGGGTCGCGTAGCCTCTGCTACCGAGTCACTTTTTAACCTGCAACAGGGCTCGCTCTCCGTGGGTCAATACGCCATTCGCTTCCGTACCCTGGCCTCCGAGGTTGGATGGAACAATGAGGCCTTGGTAGGAGCTTTTTGGCGGGGCCTCTCAGGTCGAATTAAAGATGAATTAGCAGGACGGGACACTCCAACCTCGTTGGAGGATCTAATTTCCCTGGCTATACGCATCGACTTGCGCTTCCAGGAGCGTTCTCGAGAGGCCGCCAGGGATAGGAGGTTTCCTCGTGTTCCAACCGCTGCCCGCAGCCCACCTCGCTCACGCCCTGCCCTGGCGTCGGCATCCCCCGCACCTGAGCCTATGCAAATAGATCGCCTCAAGCCAGTGGAGCAACGCCGCCAGGAGAGGTTCACTCAGGGTCTTTGCCTGTATTGTGGGAGTGCATCACACTTCTTGCGTTCCTGCCCTGTGCGTCCGGGAAACGCCTCCGCCTAGGACAGGTAAGAGAGGCCTCCCTAGGTACCAACGACTCCTCTCTACCCTTGACTCTTTCTGTTCTCTTGCACCTTGGTTCCAAGCGTTTCTCCGAGTGGGCTTACATAGATTCAGGTGCGGCTGGAAATTTCATTCAGCTTGAGGCAGTCAGGAGGCTTCGTATTCCGGTCAGATCCCTGGAGACTCCTCGGCAGATTGCATCGGTTGACGGCCAACCCCTGCGGGTGTCCGTTACACAGGTCACCGAAGAATTGGACCTTCAGATCGGCGCCTTGCATCTGGAGAGGATTGCCTTCTATGTGCTGCCGACCCTATCACACACTATCCTGTTGGGTCTTCCTTGGCTAAGAAAACACGAGCCAACCTTGGACTGGCGGTCTGGTGACGTCGTACGGTGGGGACAGTTCTGTCACAGAGGGTGTTTGCTTTCCGTCCAGCCAAGAGACTCCTCTCGGCCAACTTCGGTATCTCCAGATTTACCTTCGGCCTATTGGGCCTATGCGGATGTCTTCAGTAAGAAAGAGGCAGAGGCCCTGCCCCCTCACCGTTCCTACGACTGTCCCATCGATCTCGTTCCCGACTCTACTCCTCCCCGAGGTCGGATTTATCCGCTGTCACCATCAGAGACCCAAACCATGTCCGAATATGTTCAAGAAAACTTGGCCAAAGGCTTCATTCGCCCGTCTTCCTCGCCCGCGGGTGCGGGTTTTTTCTTCGTCAAGAAGGACGGAACCCTGCGTCCCTGTATTGACTATCGGGGACTCAACGATATTACAATTAAAAACAAATATCCGCTTCCTCTCATCCCGGAACTGTTTGATCGTCTCCGAGGGGCGCAAATCTTTACCAAATTGGATTTGCGGGGAGCCTACAACCTAATCCGCATCCGTTCCGGAGATGAGTGGAAAACGGCTTTCAACACCCGCGATGGCCACTATGAATATCTGGTTATGCCCTTTGGTTTATGCAATGCACCCGCCGTGTTTCAAGAATTCGTCAATGATGTCTTCCGGGACCTTCTCTATTCTTGTGTGGTGGTGTACCTGGATGATATTCTGGTATTTTCCTCGGACCTGTCTTCTCACAGAAAGGACGTCCGTCAAGTCTTGTCGCGCCTAAGAGAGCATCGTCTCTATGCCAAACTTGAAAAATGCGCCTTTGAACAGTCTTCTCTACCGTTTTTGGGCTACATCATTTCTAGTACCGGTCTACGGATGGATCCGGGAAAATTGTCGGCCGTACTAAACTGGCCGCGTCCCCAGGGAGTGAAGGCCATCCAACGATTCCTGGGGTTCGCCAATTACTACCGGCAGTTTATTCCACACTTTTCCTCCCTGACCAGCCCTATCTCCGCTCTGATCCGTAAGGGGGCTAATCCCCACTTCTGGTCTCCTGAGGCCGAAGACGCATTCCGCTCCCTGAAACAAGCTTTTGCAACGGCTCCCGTACTCCATCGCCCAGAGGTCAACAAACCCTTCACTCTGGAAGTAGATGCCTCTGCCATTGGAGCCGGTGCAGTTCTCTCCCAGACGGCACCCTCTGGTCGATTGGTCACCTGTGGCTTCTTTTCTAAGTCCTTCTCCACCCCGGAGAGAAACTATACCATTGGCGATAGAGAACTGCTCGCCATCAAGTTGGCCTTGGAGGAATGGCGGTACCTCCTCGAGGGAGCGGTCCACCCCGTCAGGATCTACACTGACCACAAGAACCTGGCGTACATCCGGACTGCGCAAAGACTCAATCCCCGTCAAGCCAGGTGGTCTCTGTTCTTCGCTCGGTTCGATTTCGAACTCCATTTTCGCCCCGGCGATAAGAACCTCAAGGCAGATGCCCTATCCAGGTCCTTTTTGGTTACCGACTGTGACGAAGAGCCTTCGCACATCGTGGATCCTAGCAAGGTCATGGTGGTTGCTCCTGTAAACCTAACTTCATTGCCGCCGGGTAAGACGTTTGTTCAAGAGAACAATAGGAGGCGAGTCTTACAGTGGGGTCATACCTCCAAACTAGCTGGCCACGGTGGTCTCAAGAAAACCCTCGCCTTCGTCTCTCGTTATTACTGGTGGCCCTCTCTTGCTCAAGATACCCGAAGTTTTGTCGCTTCTTGTCCGTCTTGTGCCAGGAATAAAGTTCCCCGACACTTACCCGCTGGTCTTCTTCACCCGCTCCCGGTTCCTTCGGCTCCCTGGCAGCACATCGCATTGGATTTTATTACCGATCTACCTCGGTCTTCGGGTCACACGGTCATCCTCGTGGTTGTGGATCGATTCTCCAAAATGGCACATTTCATCTCCCTGCCTGGGTTGCCCTCCGCTCCTGAACTGGCGAGAATCTTCATTTCCCATGTCTTCCGGATTCACGGTTTTCCTCAGCATATCGTTTCGGATAGAGGAGTTCAGTTCACTTCACACTTCTGGCGAGCCCTGTGTAAACGCATGGATGTCACTTTGGACTTCTCCTCGGCCTACCATCCTCAAACTAATGGTCAGGCTGAGCGCACGAACCAGATTTTGATAAACTATCTTCGCCACTTCTCCAACGCCCACCACAACGACTGGTCCCACCTGCTTCCGTGGGCCGAATTTGCCTACAACAACCACATCAACGAGTCTACGTCTAAGTCTCCTTTCTTCATCGTCTACGGGCAACATCCCAGTGTACCTCTGCCGGTACCCCCTGTCTCGGGTGTGCCGGCAGCCGATCTTCTGACCGAGAAGTTCTCCAGGGTCTGGCAGGAAACCAAGTCTGCACTCGAGTTAGCGCAGGATAGAATGAAGAGACACGCAGACAAAAGGCGTCTGGATTCTCCGTTGTACCATCCCGGAGATAAAGTGTGGCTGTCCTCCAAGTTTGTTCGCCTCAAGGTCCCCTCATATAAGCTAGGCCCTCGGTATATCGGGCCTTTTGAGGTCATGGCTCGCATTAATAACGTTGCCTACAAACTAAAACTTCCCGCCTCACTGCGAATCCCCAATTCTTTTCACGTGTCCCTCCTGAAACCTGTCATTTTTAACCAGTTTCATGCCTCTGTTGGTCATTCTCCCCAGCCAGTCTCTGGCCAGGATGTCTTTGAGGTCCAGGACATCCTGGCCGTAAAGAGATCCAGAGGGAAGACCCTCTTCTTAGTTGATTGGAAAGGTTTTGGTCCCGAGGAGAGGTCTTGGGAACCCCGGCAAAACATCCAGGCTCCCCGCATTCTTGCCAGGTTCCTTGCCAGTCTCAAGAAGAGGGGGCGTAAAGAGGGGGGTACTGTTACATCACCTGCTGCCACGCTCCCCGCTGCTCCTCCTGTGCCGCTCGTGGCCGCGTCCTCTGCTCCGCCTCACGAGCGCCGGCGCGCTCTCCTCTCCCGGCGCGCTCCCGGTAGGAGCGCGCATCCTCCTGCGTCCTCTCCTCCGCCGCCGCTGCCGGCCTTCCGTGCCCGCCGGGTGCGCCTGCGCACTGCGCGCCACTAATCCTGCTTTCACTGCTCCACCCCCTGTCCCCTCCTGACCCGGAAGCGCTGCTTGCCGCCCTATATCTAGCAGTTCCGCCTCCTGCTCGGTGCCTGACTATCCATTGTGCCTAGCACGGCTTATTCAGGTCCCCTCTGCTCTGCACTTCTCCTGCCTAGCGCCTTGTCCTGTTTCCTCTGTGCCCAGTCTCCCCTTGTGATTGCTCCTTCTGTTTTGTTTCCCTAGTGTCTGCTTCGTCACCGGTCTCCAGCTCCCGCCGCAGGGCCTACCTCTGTCTGCCTGGATCCGTACCTGCCTAACCTAACCTTGTGGCTATCCCTGTTCTCTCCCTACTGTGTCCCCGGGTACCAGCTTCCGCGGCGATAGTCTCTCCGAGGCTTGTCCCAGACGCTCCCTGTATAGGGGGTGGTCCACTTGGCCAGCTCGCCTCGAGGAGGTTCGTCGTCGCGGTCCTGCGGGTTCACTTCCGGTTCCCCTCAGTTCTCCAGCATAACAGTGTGTAGTGACAAGGGAGGATTTTCTTGTGTGCAGCAGCGCTAGTTATTAGGCTGCCTGCCAGTGACAGGGAGGATTTTCTTGTGTGCAGCAGCACTGGTTATTAGCCTGCCTTATAGCAGTATTGCTGTGTGTACACTGCTGTGCAGACTGCTTTTTACACAGCACTAATACTTTTATTCTTTTTTTCTGCACAGTGAAAGAATTGTTAGGAACACCGCACTGCACTTGCTCACTGAGCCAGTGCGCGTGTCCTGAGTACAAAAACAATGCTCAAAGATACCTGTGGAGTGGGGCAGCAGCGGTGGCAATGCGTGCTTCAGACTATCAGGACCTGAAGCACGTGACTGCTGGGGGCGTGACCTAAGCTCCACAGAGCTAGGAGCTGCAGGGAAACTCCTAGAAAGGTAACTACAGAACAAGTTACCAAGTGGCATAGACAGGGACGTAAACCAGATTAAGCCGGGTTAAAGCACGAGATAGCAGGACAGTACCAAAGTGCTAGACAGAGCGAATAGTCAGGACGTAGCAATAGATCAGAAAACCAGAACGGGCAATGGACGGTACAATAGGGACAATCTGTAACGGAGTAACAATAGCCAAGCCAGGAGGTCAGAACCGGAGAAGACAATAGTACCAAAATGAGAGATGGAGTACAGAGTGAGGGGACAGACTGGGTCATACATAGGAATCAAACAAGCAATGCAGTATACACCAGGGAGGTCAGACACACAGCCAGAATAACAGTATAGCTGACAGGGAATCCTAGTCTGGAGTGAGTATTAGTGTTGAGCATTCCGATACCGCAAGTATCGGGTATCGGATCGAATTCCGATACTTAGTTCCGATACTTTCTTCATATCGAATACCGGAATCGGAAGTTCCCATAATGCTAGGAGCCCGCTCGATTTGATTCAGCCAATGGGGATCCTCAGAAGTGTGGGCACATCCTGTTAGGCATGTAGGCATGTTAACTACTGGCATGGCTGTGGCATGGCTGTGGCATGGCTGTGATTGGCTGCTGAAATGATGTCATGATGTACTATAAAAACCGCAGCAGCCGCCATTTCGTATTCACTCTGCTGTGAATTCCGTTAGGGACAGGCTTCTGTTGAAGACTGTGAGGGACAGTTAGAAATAGCGATCATCAAACATATCTATTGCTCTACCCAGGCTACATAATCCACCACTGTAGCATTTTTTTAGCCCAGCAGCGCTGTTTTAATAGCTGTCTGCAAGGGCTGTGTGAGTGCAGACCCACGCTGTGTAATGTGTCCTGCAGGCACGTCTGCTTGTAGGCCGCCCAGCGTGTGTCTCTGCCTCATACACATTTTTCTTTTATTGCTGCTTTTTTTTTTTCCTCTATAGTGTGCTTCCATACGTGTCCATATACGTTGGTTGCAAACACTAAAGTAGTGGACAGTGGAGCCTTTCAGCAGCCTTTCAGTGCTATAGCCCATTTCTCTGCACTGTTTTTGGCTGTCTGATAGGTCTCTCTGTGTGTGAGTGCAGCTCACCTTGCAGCGTGTTCTACAGCCACCACTGGTTGTAGTCCGCTCAGCGTGCGTCACTGCCTCATACATAGTCCTTTTTTTGCAGCTAATTTGTCCAGATTTTTGCTCCTATATTAGTGTGCTTCCATCCGCATCCATTGTCATTGGTTGGTTGCAAACACTATATAGGATTAGATAGAGTAGCCTTTTTGCTGGCTTGTGCCCTTCAGGGCCAGCCAGACTAGTATCACCCTATGTTTTGGAGCCTCATCAATTGCATTGTAGGTTAGCTTCCTGCATTGTAATCGCTCCAAAAAGTTTGTGATACTATAGCTTTCAAACTTTGGTCACATCCTTTTATTTTTCCCCCCCAAAAAAAAAGGAAATAAAGTTCACCAAACACTCCACTTTAGAGTTGTGTAGGCCACATTAGATCATATTAAAGTGTAGTACACACACTCTTAGTCAAATTAGTGTTTCTTATACTGGTTAGCAGGTGTTAAGGAATAAGAACACTAAGCTGCCCCTTTTTTTACTTTTCTGCCTATCTTTATCAGTCTACCAAGATGAAGAAGGCAGGGAGTAAGGCACGTGGTCGTGGCCGTGGAGTTTCAGCAGGGAGAGGACGGGGGGATTCAGCAGGGAGAGGACATGGGGATTCGGTGTCTGCTGCGGCCACCAGTGACCCGGCATCCCCCACTTTTACCAGGCAACAGTCCTTCATGCGCAGCTTTGTAGGACCTCGCCGTACCCCACTGCTGCGTGACGAACAAATTGAAGCCGTTGTCGGATGGATGGCAGCTAACGCATCCACTTCAATGACTTCCGCATCCTCCCAGGGTCAGAGCACTGAAGAGCAACCATCTGTCTCTTCACCACCTGCCAAATTGCCCAGGCAGTCTGAGAGCCCTGGACAGGAGCCATCTCAATCTTTACTTCTGTTCTCAGAATCTGTTGGCTTGGAAAGAGGTGGCCAGCCAAGCAGCATTCTAGAGCATGAAGAAGAGGGAGTATGCAGTGATGCGCAACTGCTTTGTCCCTCTGAATCTGAAGAGGCGGGTGGGCCAGTGCCTATTGTCAGCACACCTCAGTACTCATCTGATGATGATGAGACTCAGTTGCCAGTTTCTGGTGCGTACGGTGCTGGCGAGACAACCCAGGACCAGCCGGTGCTTGAAGAGGGGAGTGGAGATGATGAGGTCCTTGACCCATCATGGCGTCAGCCACAGGAAGGTGGTGGGAGCAGCTCTGAGGAAGAGATTCCCCGAATGGCCAAAAGAGGAGGGAGAGGGCGGGGGCAGACTTTTTTGCCTGTAGCCTCCACTTTGGCACCCGTGAGGAGCAATCCTCTTCCAAAACACAAAACGGGCGCTCCCAGGACTTGCAGTGTGTGGTCTTTTTTTGACACAGTTGCAGATGACATTTGCTTTGTCAAATGCAAGCTGTGTCATCAGAAAGTTAAACGAGGGAAAAATGTGAGCAACCTCAATACCACAAATATGTGGAAACATGTGCGTACCAAGCACGAGGTGGCGTTACACAGACACACTGAAGATGTAGGCCAACCTTCAGCAGCACCTACCACCTCTTCAGCTCGTGTTGGGGCCTCTTCCTCCAGCTCACACACAGCTGGTTCAGTTTCCTCACTGGAACGCCATGGAAGAACCTCTGCCACTGTTGTCCAGATACCCAGTGAAATTCCACGCCCTGAACCATGTTCTCAGTCATCAGCACACTCCCAGGCCACTCACCAGCAATCGGTAGCACAGGCATGGGAGAAAAAGCGGCCATACTCAGCAAACCATCCCCGAGCACTGGCTCTGAATGCCGGCATTGCCAAACTACTGGCCCTTGAGATGCTGTCATTCAGGCTGGTGGAGACTGACACCTTCCGGAACTTGATGTCATTGGCAGTTCCACAATACAATGTGCCCAGCCGCTTTTATTTCAGCAGGCAAGCGTCATAGGAGGCGGTCCGGACGTGACGACAATAGATCTGGGAATGTGGACATCCCCATGACAACTGGGAAAATATAATGGCGGTGGTCACTTTCATTTGATTGGTCGCTTAGGTCACATGAGCGGGGCTCCTGTTAGCGATTGGTGGAGATAGCGTTTTTATTCCCTTCACTTCCCCTCTCCCATCACCCACTGAGAAAGGCATTCACGCCGAAATGCGTGTCGGGGGGGACACACCGGGCGGGCTGCCTCTCATTCTGATCAGGTAATGATTTAAATATTTAACGCTTTCATGGCAGCATTGTCTGCTGTTTATCTGTGATACAATGCCTGGTTTTGGGACATTATAGAGGCTAATTGGGAGAAGTGCAATTTTGCTATGAGCTTATACAGTATTTGTAGCCAATAATTGAATATTATCTACATTCATTTCCTCCCTTCTGCATGGTTGTCCTGTTGTTTTCTGCATGTGCAATCAGCTTTGGATCCTTTTTCCTCACTGTGTTTCCATTTACCTTGGTGTTATTTATTAAATAAATTGCAATTGTACTTTCTACATGTTTATTGGGATTCTTTGGTCTTTGTTTTTTCCTTATATAATTGCACCGGATGAAGCAGAGACTCTTAATGAAATGGCTCCAGTAACAGATGCCACATTTGCAGTGGAATGCGGAAATCTGTCCCCTGCTAGCAGCGAATCTGTCAATCTCATGGTGAGTCTAAGAGTCAGGCGAAGGCAGTCCAGAATACCAATATTACACAAGTCCACTTATAGCGTAGTGACTAGTGAACCAGCAGTACACATTAGAGAACAGGTCAGGTCATCGGAGATACCTATACTGTGTAGATCCACTCGTAGTACCAGAGGTCAGATCCCTGTCCGCTATAGAAAATGCATAATGTAAATAAATTAATAAGAATGTATAGTTGTAACCGTTAAGTATGAGAGCCTACAGAGACTTACTGTATGAACTTTTTAAGTATTCATAATAACCAGTTGATGGACAATTGGGCCACAGGACTATGTGTGGTCAGAACTTTATTTGTAAATAGCTACCCCAACTTGGCCTTAAAAATAAGCCACCGGTATGGCCGAAAAAACAGGCCCATCTACAAAGTCCCCTGTAGCCATGCCCAGGGACGACACACAACGTGGGCTAAGGCGGTTCCCACCAACCAAACTCCAGGTACAAGGACAAAGACAATTCCTGGACGGCAGCGTAAGGACAGATCGCTGCAGTAACTGTGTTATTGTTTCTTTTTCTTTTCTGGCATTGATTATTTTTACATTGTTTAAGACTTTGTAGATTTTCATTAATTGCTGTTGCTAACAATTCTTGTTATGTTTCCTCAGTCCGGGAGTACTGAACTTCACTGGGGGGAATGTGACACCCCAGAGTCCGGTTGTCACAGTGACATTGCCTCCCTCTAAGGGGTAAAGTCATGCCTGGAGGCAGGAGGGGGGCCCCTATACCAGGTAACATAGATTACATGACAATTTCTGCTGCAGGTCAGAAAGGGGAGCTTCCTTATAAATTCTGGCCTGCAGAGGGGGTTAGTTAGTCAGCAAGAAGCTGATCTGTGAAGAGAGAAAAGATAGGAGCGGAGACAAGAGGCTCTGGCGAAGCTAAAGTTGCGCATAGCTGACCCCAGAGCGAAGCGCTGATATAAAAAGAGGACGCCAGAGTCCTAGGCTGAACAGGAGCTGTTCTGTTGTGAATTCACTTTCTGGCCTACCTCTGGTTACTAGTGAAGGTAGTGGAGCTGGTTCTCTTTCCGGGCTCCCTCTGGTGGTTACTGGAGGTAATGGAGCTGATCTAATTAACAGAGGCCTGCCACATGAAGATGAGGAGGATGACTGGAGATCTGGAGATTCTGACTGGATTAAAGACAGGCGACTCCCTCTATACTTGCTGGTGATATTTTCCTTCCTCCTGAGGTCTTAGTTTCCAGCTCAGTCCCTGCATGCTCAAGCTACAGTAAGTGTTCCTTTGCAATTGTTCACATTTGATTTGGTTTTGTCTATTTCAGTTTTATGTGGTCAGCCAGCCCCGGCTGGGTCTGTGCTGAATTTCCATCCTTAATGCCAGTTTGTTTTTGTCCCTTATTAGATTGGCCTCTTTTTGCTCTGCTTTCAGAATATACCAGATTGCTAATATAGTGGGCGAAATCTAGTGACTTCAGTATTTTTCTATCAGACGTGTTGGGCATTTTTTGCAGGGTTTTTGCGTGATCGCAGACAGTCTTTCCTTTCCTTTCCTTTCCTGTTTAGTTAGTGTGGGCACCATCGTTTGCTCAGTCTATTTTCCTACCTACGTTTGTGTTTTCATCTTGTCTCAATATATATTTGGGGGCTATCTATTCCTTTGGGGTCTGCTCTGGGGAAGTTTATATTTCCCCTTTCTTACTTTAGGCTTATTTAGTTCTCCGGCTGTGCCGAGGCGTCTAGGATCATCGTAGGTATGCTCCATGACTACTGCTAGTTGTGTGGACAGGATAAGGAGTCTGCAATCCGCTTAGTTACCAACCTCTCTGGTTTTCTGCGGCTTGGCTTGGTCTTGCTTTCCTCCTCGGTGACCCAATCATAACAGAATCACCAGCCTAAACCGCAGATTCTAGGGTAGTCAAAAGCAGGAGAGAATTTTTTTTTCTATATGTATATTTGTTTGCTTTTTTTCTCTGGGGCCATAGAAGGATTTTTTCTTTAATGGAGATTAAGCAATTGTCTGATCCTGTTGAGCAGCACGCTGCTGAAGAGCGGGGAATTTCCGTCTATCTCGCTCAATCATCTGCTGTTGAACCAAAAATCCCTACTCCTGATGTGCTTTCTGGGGATCAGTCTAAATTTTTGAATTTTAAGAATAATTGTAAACTATTTCTTGCCTTGAAGCCTAACTCATCGGGGAGCTCTGTACAGCAGGTTAAAATTGTCATCTCCTTGCTGCGCGGCGATTCCCAGGATTGGGCTTTTTCTCTGACACCTGGAGATCCTATTCTGACTAATGTGGACGCATTTTTTCAAGCCTTGGGGTTGTTGTATGATGAACCTAATGCTATTGATCAAGCTGAGAAAACCATATTGGCATTGAACCAGGGTCAGGATTCTGCAGAGTTGTACTGTCAAAAATTCTGAAAGTGGGCGGTCCTTACTACATGGAATGATGGTGCCTTAGCAGCGCTCTTTTTGAAGGGTTTGGCAGAAACCGTAAAAGATGTTATGGTGTGATTTCCTGTTCCCTCTGGTCTTGATGATTCTATGTCATTAGTCATTCAAGGTGATCGGCATTTACGTGAACGTAAAACTACACGAGAGGCGTTGCCACCTTTTGAACAAACGTCAGAACCCATGCAATGTGATAGGGTTTTGTCTGGGGTGCAACGTCAGGAGTTTAGAAGACGTAATAATCTGTGTTTTTCTGTGGAGATGCCTCTCATACTAATTCTGTCTGCCCTAAACGAGAAAAACGTTTTGCGCACACATTTGCTGTGGGCAGTGTACAACCTAAGTCCCTTTTGGCAATTACTCTGATCTGCTCCTTGTCTACATTTTCGCTAAGGCTTTTGTAGATTCAGGAGCAGCTTTGAATCTGATGGATTTAGACTTTGCTAAATGTTGTGGTTTTCTTATGATACTCCTGCAGACTCCTATCCCTTTGAGGGGTATTGATGCTACTGCTTTGGCGGAGAATAAACCCCAGTTTTGGGCCCAGGTGATAATGCGGGTCGCCCCGGACCACCAAGAAAATTGTAAATTTTTGGTGCTGCACAATTTACATGATACTGTTGTTCTGGATTTTCCCTGGTTGCAAACTCATAATCCTGTTTTGGATTGGAAATCTGTGTCTGTGGTGAGTTGGGGTTGTCAGTGTGTTCTTAGTGACACTCCTGTTTTCTCCACCTATCCCCAGTCTCATGATATTCCTGACTATTTGGCTGATTTTTCTGATGTATTTAGTGAGAGTAAGTCTGCATCTTTGCCTCCTCATAGGAGTTATTAATGTGCAATTGAGTTAATGCCCAGGAGTAAATTTCCCAAGGGTCGGCTTTTCAACTGATCGGTACCAGAACATGATGCTATGCAATCTTATAACAAGGAGTCGTTGGAGAAGGGTCATATTAGACCATCCTCTTCACCTTTAGGTGCTGGTTTTTCTTTTGTGGCCAAGAAAGATGGCTCATTAAGGCCATGTATTGACTATCGTTCCCTTAACAAAATCACTGTTAAATATCAGTACCTGTTACCCCTGATTTCTGATTTATTTTCCAGAGTTAAAAGTGCCTGCTGGGTTACCAAGCTTGACCTCAGGGGGGCGTATAATCTTATTCGCATCAAGCACAGGGAAGAATGGAAGATGGCGTTTGATACTCCGGAGGGACAATTTCAGTACCTGGTGATGCCTTTTGGGCTCACTAATGCCCCTTCTGTCTTCCAATCTTTTATGAATGACATTTTCCGGGACTTTGTGGATAAGTTTTTGATCAATTATCTGGATTATATTTTGATCTTTTCCAGTGATTGGGATTCTCATGTGGAACATGTCCGGACTGTGTTCTGGATTTTGAGGGAAAATTCCCTGTGTGTTAAGGGATCGAAGTGCCTCTTTGGTATACAGAGGATTTCATTTTGGGGATTTATTTTGTCCCTTTCGGCTATTGATATGGACCCGGACAAGGTACAGGCCATTTATGATTGGGTTCAGCCCACTTCTTTGAAGGCTCTCCAGAAGCTTTTGGGTTTTGCTAATTTCTATTGTAAATTTATAAGTAAGTTTTCTGGTATTGTCAAACCACTGACTGATCTGACCAAGAAGGGCACTGATGTGGTGAATTGGTCTCCAGAGGCAGTCTCGGCATTTCAGGAGCTTAAGCGGAGATTCACTTCTGCTCCAGTTCTACGGCAACCTGATGTCTCACTTCCATTTCAGGTGGAGGTAGATGCTTCTGAGATTGGTGCAGGAGCCAGTTTGTCCCAAAAAGATCCGGTGACTTCTAAAATGAATCCCTGTGCCTTCTTTTCTTGAAAATTCTCCCCATCTGAACGTAACTATGATGTGGGGAATCGGGAATTGTTGGCCACTAAGTGGGCATTTGAAGAGTGGAGACATTGGTTGGGGGGAGCTAGACATCAAGTTGTGGTCCTCACCGACCACAAGAATTTGATTTATCTTGAATCAGCCAAACGCTTGAATCCTAGACAGGCTAGGTGGGCCTTGTTTTTTACGCGTTTTAATTTTGTTGTCTCTTTTCTTCCGGCCACTAAGAATGTTAAGGCGGACGCCCATTCTAGGAGTTTCTTTGCAGATTCTCTTATTTTGACCGAGCCTACTACCATTCTAAATGAGGGGGTAGTTCTTTCCGCCATCTCACCTGATTTGAGACATGCCCTGGAGGAATTTCAGGAGGACAAACCTGAACGTTGCCCTATGGGAAAATTGTATGTTCCTGACCAGTGGAGGAAGAGAGTAATGTCTGAAATTCATTGCTCCGCGTTGGCTGGTCATGCAGGTATTTTTGGTATCAGAGATTTGGTAAGTCGGTCTTCTTGGTGGCCTGCCTTATCTCGTGATGTTAGGAATTTTGTGCAGTCCTGTGGGACTTGTTCTCGGTCTAAACCCTGTTCTCGTTCTAGTGGGTTGTTGAGGCCCCTGCCGGTGCACAAGAGGCCATGGACCCATATCTCAGTGGATTTTAATTCCTGTCTCTCAGAGAATGACTGTTATCTGGGTGATTTGTGATAGATTTTCTAAGATGGTCCATCATGTACCACTCCCAAAGTTGTCATCTTCTTCAGAGTTGGTGCCCTTGTTTTTACAACAGGTGATTCGGTTGCATGGGATTCCTGAGATCATTGTGTCGGACAGAGGAGTCCAGTTTGTTTCCAGATTTTGGAGAGCTTTTTGTTCCAATCTGGGAATTCAGTTATCTTTCTCCTCTGCATTTCATCCTCAGACCAATGGGCAGACTGAGAGAACAAACCAGACTTTGGAGTTCTATTTGAGATGTTTTATATCTGCTTATCAGGATGACTGTGTCTCATTTTTGCCCTTGGCCGAATTCGCGCTAAACAATTGAGCTAGTTCTGCCACTTTGATGTCGCCATTTTTCTGTAACTTTGGGTTTCATCCTCAATTTTCATCAGGGCAAGTGGAATCTTCGACCTGCCCAGGTGTGGACACTGTGGTAGAGAGAATGCAGCAGATTTGGAACCAAGTGGTGGATAAGTTGTCCCTCTCTCAGGAAAAAGCCCAACGGTTTTCCAACCGGCATAGGACCAGTGGTCCCCGGTTTAAAGTGGGAGATATGGTTTAGTTGTCATCAAAGAATATTCCTATGAAGGTTGCGTCTCCAAAGTTCAAGCCAAGATTTATTGGACCTTATAAGATTTTGAAGATTCTTAATCTTGTTTCCTTTCAATTGGCTCCTCCAGTTACATTTAAGATCCATGACGTGTTTAATAAATCTCTATTGAAGAGATTTGTGGAGCCTGTAGTTCCTATGGCGGTGCCTCCTGACCCGGTATTGTTTAAAGGCAATGTGGAATATGAGGTAGAGAAAATATTGGATTCTCGTTTGGCTAGACGGAGACTCCGGTACTTGGTCAAATGGAAGGGTTATGGCCAGGAGGATAATTCTTGGGTCTCTGCTTCTGGCATTCATGCTGATAGATTGGTTCGTGCTTTTCACTGGGCCATCCTGATCGGCCTGGTGGCGTCGATGAGGGTTCGGTGACCCCTCCTCAAGGGGGGATACTGTTGTGAATTCGCTTTCTGGTCTACCTCTGGTTACTAGTGAAGGTAGTGGAGCTGGTTCTCTTTCTGGACTCCATCTGGTGGTTACTGGAGGTAATGGTGCTGATCTAACTAACAGAGGCCTGCCACCTGATGATGAGGAGGATGACTGGAGATCTGGAGATTCTGACTGGATTTAAGACAGCCGACTCCCTCTATCCATGCTGGTGATTTTATCCTGCCTCCTGAGGTCTTAGTTTCCAGCTCAGTCACTGCATGCTCAAGCTAAGTGTTCTTTTGCTATTGTTGACATTTGATTTGGTTTTGTCTATTTCAGTTTTGTGTGGTCAGCCAGCCCTGGCTGGGGCTGTGCTGAATTTCCATCCTTATGTTACTGTTTGTGCCAGTTTGTTTTTGTCCCTTATTAGATTGGCCTCTTTTTGCTCTGCTTTCAGAATATGCCAGAGTGCTGATATAGTGGGCAAAGTCTAATGACTTCAGTATTTTTCTATCAGACATGCTGGGCTCCACAGCTACTGCTAGTTGTGTGGACAGGATCAGGGGTCTGCAATCTGCTTAGTTACCAACCTCTCTGGTTTTCTGTGGCTTGGCTAGGTCTTGCATTCCTCCTCGGTGACCCAATCATAACACTGTATGCCCTGACAGCCGAATCTGGAAGTACAGGGGACTGCAAGTTTCTTGGCGACATTGAACACCTGAAGGCATGGCAGTAGATCAAGAGCCCAGGTCTGACAGTGAAAAGGACAGTACCCGTGATATAGGCTCATGCTGTCAGCCATACAGGTTAGAAATAATCACACAAGAGAGGGTTGCAGCTTATTTACAAACAGCAAGGACCCGAAAACAAAGCGCAGAATGAAGGTCACAAACCCCACCTGGCAGGGTGAATCCCCTGAATGCCTCCAGGCGAGCCGGACTCCATCCATCACCTGTATGTGGTATCCCGGATTGCCGCCACTTGCAAGTAAAAGGTAAAGGAAACTGCACCTCTCTGAGTTCTTTTCTTATTTCTCTGCATCCCAAAGTTCACCGCCATCTAAACAATTAATCATATATATTTGCCCTGGGCCCCCGCTCTACCCGTGGGGAAGCTGAACCATTCTTTGCTGCGTCACCATCAGCCCCAGAGGAACAAAACCGCAGCGTCGGCTATACATTGCCGAACACCACGGGTGGCGTCACACTTAAACATCACACAACTTTCCTCTATTTTATTACTGGATGCCCAGGGCCACGGAATGGGTCACTGCCACAGTGACATCTCCCATTGAAATGGTGCTTTATGCATTGAGGAGAATAATCTCTCTAAGGTAATGAGCTTGTCAGAATATAGGAGAGGGGCAAACGTGCCCACACGTCCACACCGCATCTGGAGGGACCTTTGCCCCTCTCCTATATTCTGACAATCTAATTACCTTAGAGAGATTATTCTCCTCAATGCTTAAAGCACCATCGTCCTTTCTGATAGATGCCTATAAGTTCTACACAATCTTAATACCACACGTAACTGAAGAAGTTCACAAGTTCACATTGACCGAAATGTCTTTTTTCGTGTACTACAATAAACCTTCTTGCAAATACCTTTAAGTTGAGTGCTAGGTTTATATTTGTTGCTCATCTCTAGTTGGCATGCGTGAGCTGTGTAGTGTATGTCACATTGTCATGCATGACGCGTAAGTTAGAAATTATTTAGTAGTCCATGAATCTGTGGTACAGTTTGACGAACTCTTTTATGCACAAGCCAGGTTTGTTGGGTCAGGTGTCATAGTGATAAATGGTGTCTTTACGAAATCCCCCTTTTGTAACACACTCGGCACTTCTTTTGTGCCCTTCTGTTTGCCTGCTTGCCGGTGTTGTGTGAGTTGGCCTTCCTGCTTGCTCAGTTCCCCGCTACTTGCCCTGGTGCGTTGGGTAGTGATTCCTGCTCTGATGCTTACTGTCACCCCTGTCATTTGTTTTTCATTCCCCTTAGTTCACTCTCTGTTTTTTGTGAGTGCATATTTGTGTTCTAGGAATTTTTCTTTATCCCTGTACATATTACCTTGTTTGTCTGGGTTGTATTTTCTTATATGCTTCTATTCCCCATTTTCCTGGGTGGGGAGGGGGCATCTTTAGACTGATTTAGGAGATCAGGGAAGCATCTTCGCCATTACAAGTAATCCAGGGAGCAGGGATAGCTAGGGTGTCACCTAGCTTTAGGTATAGGGAATAGGGATATCTGAGCTGTGACACTATGATTACAAGTTGCTACTTCTTCCAACATTATCATTCAGAAAATTTCTTGGATACCTTGTTTCCATGTAACTTCTACTTACTGTCATCATCTCTGTCATACAAAACCTTTTGTCCAGTGCTCCTTGTGGAAACCAGGCATTAGCCATTATATATGTAGTAAAACAGCATCTTTATCTATGTCATGGGAAATTAGCAGAGGAAAAGGTCATCTGTGAGGCAGGAATGACATATTATATTCAGTTCTGGCCTCAGAAATAGATGACTTTCCCAAGGTTTTTTTTTAAGTACTGACATTAACTCATATCATGAAAATTTCATATTACTTTATTTTATTTCTGTATTTAATTTTACGTATAACAATATTTTATTATTTACAAGCAATTACATGTCCATGTTGGTTTACAATTGACTGTCAAATAAAGGCTAGAAGAAGCTAGGTGCACTCATACAGGACACATATTAATAGACACATATTTGGTGGGGGGGTTGACATCCTTACTATTTTCTGTTACTGAATGGAAAAAGAATCAATGAATGAAAAGGTAACAATTTATTCAAAAAAACAAATTAAAAGGGTCTGTCTCTTCTGAATTCTGCAGTGAATCAGAAAATGTCTTAGAAACTTTATATGACACTTTTATAATAACATGAACATATTTAATCTTTCAAGGTTATACTTGTGTATTTGCAACTTAAATTCTACTGCTCTGACAGCCCTACATCTCTTTATTACCATAGCTGATATGCAGGCTTCCACCAGGAGTCTTAAAACTATTCAAGTGCAATACTTTATGTATATAGTCCAATGAAATTTGGATATATTATTATTAAAGGTCATGGAATAAGTTTTCTTTACCCTGTTGGTTTCGAAAGTATTGAAGGTTAGAATTATTTTCCTGTCTAAAAAGTTCAAGAACATCACAGTAGGATCAAAGAATACTCTGGTCTCATTAATTAATCAAATCATGTCAAGGCAGATCTTGTTAATCCATCCTTGGAGAAAATACAAATGATGTTTCAATTCTCTATGCAAGAATAGACAGGATAGATAGTTTTAATGCCGTGCCAGCATAGTTAGAACTCTTTAGCCATGGTACCACAAGAAATTATGCCATTTATGTTGAATTTTATCTTTTAATACTAGCAACTTTTTCAATTGTAAACTTTTAATGGGAAATAACACAAAAAAGGATAACTATAAGCACTGCATATACATATTAATGTACATATAAATGAAAACATAACATTAGTATTTATATGTACAATACATATAAATGCACACTACAAAACAAGGAAAATATAAATGTCATTAATGATCTTAAGCTGTGTGCCACTACTCTTCTCTTTGTGTCTCACTCTTCTTAGGTACTTTTCCTGTTAGCTATTTATGCTTGTGTTCATATGATGGGTGTCCATGTGGAATATCATTCCTTTCTGTAGGCTGTGCACCACTGGTTCCAGCATTTCCTAATAGGGTGCTAGAAAAATGTGCTAGATATCACAGATAACCCCTAAAATGCCAGTCACAGATTTAAAGTTATAATGCCTAATACTTTATTTCCTTAAAGGTGGTTAATACAGATGTAAATTCATGCTGCATATACTTCTTATAGGTGCCTGGTTTAGAACATGCTGGACATTGCAATAGATGTATATACACTAGGCCGAAGTGGTGTGTGGTACTTTATACTGTGTAGGTAACAGACATCTGCAAAAGGAATGAATGGCAGACCATTCGGAAAAATTGTGAAGACCAAAAGGAGAAAGTCGAAGATGTGATCAAGGATGGATAGTAAAAAATATAAAATGAAAATATCTTTACTGATACAAAACTTGATAATTGTTAACACCATACACAAGGGTGTTACCACACAAAATGTAAAAAAAACAGCAGGACCACCAGGTGAAATACATGTCACATAGGTCCACTTTTTAGGTAAACATGCTGCAAGGTATGTATCTATATAATATTATATGACAGCCTAAATACATTTTATATGACATTTATCATGCTAGAGACGTGACTCAGGCCCCCTCCCTCAAAAAAAATAGCTAGCTAAAAAAAATTGAATTGCTATTTTGAAACTGCAGTCTTATACGTCCATCTGAATTAGGTAAATTTTCCTGGTATTGCTATAGTGCAATTTTTTCAGCAGTGACATTTTATATGGCATTTATCATGCTAGATATGGGCCTCATTGTTAAAAAAAAATCCTATTGCTTTTCTGATACTGCAATCTTATACATCCATGCAATGCTATTTTTTTCAGCAGTTAAATATCATACAGCATTCATTGCACTACATTTGGGTATCAAAACAACAATAAATGGTTGTTAAATAAATCACATTGCTATATTGATACTGCAATCTTTTAAGTCCATCTGAAGTGGGCATATTTTGCTGACATTGTAATACTGCAATTTTTTTCAGTAGTGAAATTTTTTACAGCATTTATCATGCTAGAGTTGGTCCTCAAAACACAAAAAAATAGTTTGGCTACACACAGCATTGCTTTATTCATACTACAGGGTGGGCCATCTATATGGATACACCTAAATAAAATGGGAATGGTTGGTGATATCAACTTTCTTTTTGTGGCACATTAGTATATGGGAGGGGGAAAACTTTTCAAGTTGGGTGGTGACCATGGTGGCCATTTTGAAGTTGGCCATTTTGGATCCAACTTTATTTTTTCCAATGGGAAGAGGGTGACATCAAACTTATTGAGAATTTCACAAGAAAAACAATGGTGTGCTTGATTTTAACATAACTTTACTCTTTCATGAGTTATTTACAAGTTTCTCTTTGTTTACAGCCATTGACATGTCGCGGAGGTTAACACGTGAGGAGCGGACAGAAGTTGTGTTTATGTCTGGCGAACGCGGTACCCGGGTCATTGCAGCAGATTTCAAGGCAAGACACCCTACACAAGAAAACTGTCACCATTCCCATTTTATTTAGGTGTATCCATATAAAAGGCCCACCCAGAAAAGTTTGCCTCATTACTAAACATGATGTTCTGTGTAAACTGAAGGTCCTGTTCCAATTTTTGCTTTGTCCATTCTACAAATTCAGCTCACCGATCTGGGTCATCCTCGTTGAGATGCTGCAGCAGCTGGATTTTGTAAGGGTGCCATTTGTGAATAGCTAATATCCGCGAAAGGGATGTTCAACTGACGATAGATTGATGCACAGAATTGAGGAAAATGGTGCAAACCTAGACATGTTTGGTGTCTACAAACTTGTAATGACCTAGAGAATCAAAAAATTGGTTACAAATAGCATTGCTGTATTCATACTGCAGTCCTTTACATCCATTTGAATTGAACAAATTTTCCTGGCATTGTAATAGTGCAATTTTTTTCAACAGTGACATTTTACAAGGAATTTATTGTGCTAGAGTTGGGCCTCAAAACCCCCCCAGAAAATTAAATTGTTTGTTAAAAAAATATTGCTATATTGATACTACAGTCTTATACGTACATTTGAAATAGGCACATTTTGCTGGCATTGTAATACTGCAAATTTTCTCTGCAGTGACATATTATACCACATTTATCGTGCTATTGTTGACCCTCAAAACACACACAAAAAATGGGTAAAAAAATTGCTTTGCTATAATGATAGTGCGTCTGAAATGGGCATATTTTCTTGCCAATAAAATACTAAAGCATTTTTTGAGCAGTGAAATTTTATACGGCATTTATTGTGCTAGAGTTGGGCCTCAAAACAGAAAAAAAATTGTTTGCTTACAAATATCATTGCTATATTGATACTGCAGTCTTATATGTCTATCTGAGTTGTGTAAATTTTGCTGGCATTGTAATACTCTCTGCACAGCAACATTTACACAACAGGGATATATCATACATATGGTCAAGTCTCAGTAGCCGTCATTCGGGACCACATAATCCTCACCATTATCTTCCTTCCTACCACCATACTGAGTGCCTGGAGACAAGTGATCCTACACTTGGACATTCCCAAGAGCTGTTCACATTTGCATTTATAGATTCTGGCATCTCGACTTGCCTGTTTCATGATGGACATGAGGAGATCACATTTACTGATGCTCACATATTTGAGCAGCCACACTCACAAGAAGGCGACAGTGAGAAAATGCAATTACTGTCACAAGAGGTGGAGGACAATGAGATACAATTTCCAACAAGTGGTGTTGTTATGTCTGCAAGTCAGGAGCATGACCAAGATGTTGTGGAAGAGTAAGACGAGATGATGGATGATGAAGTTACTGACTCAGCTTGGTAAGGTGTTGCGCAGATAGAGTACAGCAATGCACAGGATCTGCAGCAACACAACAGGCTGGAAGAGGCAGTGGGGTGGTTAAAGACACAAGGGGACAACTGTTCCCCAGAGCAGCATCACCGGTAAAGATGCCAAGGATTAGGGGCTCCCCTTCCTGACATGTGCAGTACTAGTACTGCTCTGTGTGAGATGCATTCCTGCAAACAACAGTATTAGTATGGTTAGGCGATCGCGTGGCCTCACTCTGAGCACCGCAGTGAACGTGTGTGGGCATCAGCTGTATGTGACAGCTGACACCGCTTTGCAACACCCACAATCAGTGCTAGAACCAATTGCAGGCATTTAACCCCTCTGATACCACTGTCAGTAGTGACAGAGTCATAGATGTGCATCGAGCAGAGAGGGAGCTCGCTGTGCATTTCCATCAGGACAACATGATGCGATCGCATTGTCCTGATGGTCTCCATAGAGACCCCAAATCAAGATGGCCGTGGGGTCCTTCTAGGTCCTGCATGGAAGGTGGCATGTGAGCACTTGCTGAGAGCAGGTGCTGGCATGCCTTCTTCCCTATCTGTCAGATGCTGATCTGATACTCTGCAGTGTCAGATCAGCGATCTGATGTAAAATAGCAATGTCCCATCCTAGGTCAATGTAGTAAAGTAAAAAAAATATTATAAAGTGTAAAAAAATAATGAAAAACTAAATATATTCCAATAAATACATTTATCTATGTAAAAAATAAACAAAATAAAGTACACATATTTGTTATCGCCGCTTCCATTACGACCCATTCTATAAAACTGTTGCTCTCACCCCTAAACCTATAACCATGCATGGTCTTGTGTGACAATGGTCATAATCTGGTGGCAGCTCTGAAGCTTTGTAACCTTGCTCATGTACCATTACTGGCCCAAGTGCTCAACTTAGTGGTTGAGCTGTTTCTCAAAACCTATCCATATCTGCCTGAGCTACCTTTGAAAGTACGCCATATGTGTTCCCATTTCTGCAAATGAGATTCTGGGAGAAAAGAAAGCACAATAGGGTCTTAACCAATAAAAATAGAAGTGAAAGGCATAGAAATTCACTCACCTGGTGTGGTTGCTAAGAGCAACCTGTAACTAGCATAGAATTAAATATATGTCAGCTGCTGCAAGGACACCAGTCATTGTAAAGACCAAACAGGTTTACACATTCAACATGTTTCAAGGTCACACAGGACCTCTTCTTCAGGACAGAAACCACTGTCCTGATGAAGAGGTCCTGCATCGACTTGAAACGTGTTGGATGTGTAAACCTGCAATAAATGTTATAATCTTACTTCTGTTTGATGCTTCTTGGATTCATCAGCAGCAGTGCATGAGTGATATCTACTTCCAGATTCCCATTTCTGCAAGTCAGCTGCACTTGCTGCTGCCCTGGCAGCACTGCAGCAGCATTTGCAACTTCCAGCTCACCGACTGGTGTGGCTCACCATGAGCTGGAACTCAACATTACATTTGTTGGCAAGGCATTGTGAGCAGCAGAGGGAAGATGTTGAATACTAGCTGCTCCATGCACATCAGTATTCTGGTCAGCCTCCTCACGTAAGAGCTGATGAGTGGGCATGGATGTCTGACATATGTGCTGTTCTCCAAAACTTTGAGGACTTGACGAAGATGGTGATTGGCGATGATAACATAATCAGTTTCGCCATCCCACTTCTCTGTCTGCTGAAACTCTCGCTGCTCACAATGTAAGAGGAGGCTTTGCAAGCTGAACTAGTTGAGATGGAGCAAGAAACTATACTGAGTGATACTACACAGCATAACCTCATCTCATCTTCTCAATGCACATTGGGTGATAATGAGGAGCAGAAGGAGGACAAGGAGGAGCAGGAGCTGGTTACCTACGCTGCAGACGGTATTACCCACACCACCTTCATCCCTTCTGTTCAGCATGGGTGGCCTGAAGACAAGGAGGAGAGAAAGGAGGAGGATGAGAAGGAGGATGAAGAGGAGGACGAGGAAGGTGACAAGGATGACAACACGGACAGTTGTCCTCTGGGTGGGGACAGGGAAGTCTTGACCATGGACAGTGTTGCACACATGAGTTTATGTTCCACTGCCTTTCCCATGACCCTCGTGTTGTATGCATTTTGGCCAACATTAGTTATTTGTTGGTCACTCTTCCAGACTCACGTTACAAGGTGAACGTTGCCTCTCTCCTTCCCATGGTGAAGAGGTCTAACAAAATGTTGCAGTACCAGATGGCCCTAGCTCAAGATTTATTTAAAAAATCCCATCTAACAATGCTGGTGGCAGAAATCACAGTTTATTGGACAACCAAAGAGTGGAGATGAGGGAGACACACACCAGATGCAGTAGAGGCAGGGGAACACTCTCAAAGGTCTGGGACAGTTTTCTTAGACTCTCCCATCGCCCAGGCCATGATGTGTAGGATACTATGACAAGGGGGAAAAGTTCTGGAAGATGCTGAAGGAGCACCTTGTCAACCTTTCCAACATCCTCTGTGATTCTGCTGTGCCTTACAACTATTGGGTATCCAAGCTAGACACGTGGCATGAACCATCTTGTGTATTCCCATGAACCCCTTCCCACCCAAACATGGATGACAGCTTCTGGATTTCTTCTTTTAATGTCATCCTCCTCCTACTCCACCATATTAACAGGGTAATCATGCGACCCTCGATATAAATTTTTTAAGAGTGTTTATGATGTCTGTATTTTCCATCTTTAGTGGCCTACCTCGAACATTATTTTATATGCATGTATGCCTCCCCGGGGTAAATGTTTTCCAGCCCATGCACTTAGTGTCTGTCTGTACAGATGTCATCGCAGTTCAGGCTGTGAGGGAGCACAGACTCAGTGACGTTACTGCTAGTCACTGAAGCTGCTTTGGCAGCATTTCCTCATTCACCAGTGTTTTTCAGCTGGAACGGTCACATATTAGCACCGTCCTGGCTGAAAAATGCATATTATTATTATTATTATTTATTGTTATAGCGCCATTTATTCCATGGCGCTTTACATGTAAGGAGGAGTATACATAAAAACAAGTACAATAATCTTAAACAATACAAGTCATAACTGGTACAGGAGGAGAGAGGACCCTGCCCACGAGGGCTCACAATCTTCAAGGGATGGGTGATAATACAGTAGGCGAGGGTAGAGCTGGTCGTGCAGCGGTTTGGTCGATCGGTGGTTACTGCAGGTTGTAGGCTTGTCGAAAGAGGTGGGTCTTCAGGCTCTTTTTGAAGGTTTCGATGGTAGGTGAGAGTCTGATATGTTGTGGTAGAGAGTTCCAGAGTAGGGGTGATGCGCGAGAGAAATCTTGTATGCGATTGTGGGAAGAGGAGATAAGAGGGGAGTAGAGAAGGAGATCTTGTGAGGATCGGAGGTTGCGTGCGGGAAAGTACCGGGAGACGAGGTCACAGATGTATGGAGGAGACAGGTTGTGGATGGCTTTGTATGTCATGGTTAGGGTTTTGTAATGGAGTCTCTGGGCAATTGGGAGCCAGTGAAGGGATTGACAGAGGGGAGAAGCTGGGATATAGCGGGGGGACAGGTGGATTAGTCGGGCAGCAGAGTTTAGAATAGATTGGAGGGGTGCGAGAGTGTTTGAGGGGAGGCCACAGAGCATGAGGTTGCAGTAGTCAAGGCGAGAGATGATGAGGGCATGGACTAGGGTTTTTGCAGATTCTTGGGTGAGGAATGAACGGATTCGTGAAATATTTTTGAGTTGAAGTCGGCAGGAAGTGGAAAGGGCTTGGATATGTGGTTTGAAGGAGAGATCAGCATCAAGGATTACTCCGAGGCAGCGAGCTTGTGGGACTGGGGAGAGTGGGCAGTCATTTACTGTAAGTGATAGGTTCGTAGGGGGGGTCACGTGAGATGGGGGAAAGATGATGAATTCTGTTTTGTCCATGTTGAGTTTCAGAAATCTAGCGGAGAAGAAGGATGAAATAGTGGACAGACATTGAGGGATTCTGTTTAGTAGGGAGGTGATATCTGGTCCAGAGATGTAGATCTGTGTGTCATCAGCGTAAAGATGATACTGAAAGCCATGAGATTCTATGAGCTGTCCCAGGCTGGTTTAATTAAGAATAATAAAGGAGTCTGTGTCTTTATTTCAATTAAAGGATTTTTTAATGGGTGTCTGTGTTTTCTTTACATTTTGACTATGGGGTTAGTAATAGAGGCGTCTTATTGACACCTTTCCATTACTAACCTTGGGGTGTGATGTCACCTGAAAGGTGACATCAACTCCCCATCTATTACCTCATATGCCACCGCTACAGAGCAGTGGGAAGAGCAAGGATATGTGCCAGAATTGGCGCATCTTAGAGATGCGCCTTTTCTGGGGCAGCTGAGAGCTGAGGTTTTCAGGAAGGGTGGGCCAGAATCCATGGCCCCTTCTTAGGCTATTAACATCAGCCCTCAGCTGTCTGCATAGCCATTGCTCGCTATTAATTATAGGGGGACCCCACGGCATTTTTTTCCATAAAATAATCTTTTATTAACTAAATACATGTCGAGTATTTTACACACACACTATACTAATTGTATTTGTCACTGACCTGTCTATATCTACCTATTCTATATGGATTTACTGTATCTAATCCATCTCTCTTATTCTGTCAGCTCCTGCAGTGATTTTACAGAAGCAAGCAAATGAATTACCAGCTATTCTTCTATATATCTCTTTCTCTGCAATATAAATTTATATATATATATATATGTGTGTTTTAAGAATATTTTGTTTTAAAACAATGTGTTAAGGACAGAGAACTGCTGTATGTAAACGCTCATGTTAAAATCGCATTGCATACGTATTGCATACGCATGTCATACGGATGTTCCGTTTAAAAAACGCACAGAAATCACATGACACTCGCATGGCACTCGTCCGTTTTTTTGGTCTGAAAATCAGACAAATTTTTTTCTAGCATATGGGTATATACACTAAGGCCATGTGCACACATTGAGTATTTGTTGAGTTTTTTGCCCCAGTATGTGTAAGCCAAAACCAGGAGTGCAACGGTCAAATGAAAAGCATAATAGAAACATTTACACAACTTCTGCATTTTTCACCCACTCCTGGTTTTGGCTTACAAATACTGGGGTAAAAACGCACCAAATACTGAATGTATGCATGTGGCCTAAGGGTACGTACCCATATGCGAGAAAAAAACCTGTATTTCTTCATCAGATAAAATGGTTTATCCTATATATGACTTTTTGAATTGCAGCAGCACTTATGTTATATATATCATCACATGTACTGACTGTGACAAACAAAATGTTGGGTGCACAACAAGGACTTTACACAAATGTGTATCTGAGCATCTTCATGCCACAACTCGAAGCCTTTTAGGGATATCACAACATTTTTTCTAATTGCCATAGGGGTGATGTTAGCTCATGTAAAATCCACGCGCTTGAAAAAATACCACAATTGAAACGTGGTGGGGACAGATCTAGGACCCTTCACATGAAAGAAGCCCAAGGGATATAAAAATTAGTTACTAGAGTTCCTATGGGCATGAATAAAAGGACAGGCTTGCTATACATTTACTGACTTATTCTATAGGATAATAAGCATTCTTATGTGGGAGTGTCTGAGGGGAGGGGGAGGGAGTTGATTAGAGTGGTTAATACCTCTCTTCATTTCCTTCCACTCCCTTATATATTTTAGGGCTACTTTGAATATGGGAACAGTCTTAACTCTGATTAAGAACTAGTCGGTTTGAAAAGCATGTGCATGAGTTTCCTGAGTTACTTGCCTTTTTTCTAAATTAATGGTTTTATACCATAATTTTAACCATGTTATACGTTAAAAAAACAAAAAAAAATAATTTTTCACTAATGGATCTGTTGCTGGCTACCTCTCCTTCTTTGTCATGGCCAGCCTCCAGTATACAGTCAAAGAGGGTATTGGCATATCCGGTGGCTTTGTCACACGCATGCAGATCAGATAATGCACCACAAGCATGAAAAACTTAACATTTGTTCAAATCAGTTAGACATAGATCATTGATGATCTTAATTAACCTACAGTTGATGCCATTGATTTGATCAGTATTTGGCCAGAGTCACACTAGAGAGAATTACGGATGAGTGCTATGTGAGAAAAAAAAATCGCATAGCACTCGGACCAATGTTAATCTATGGGGTGGCTCCCATCATCAGTTTTTTTCTGGCCCTTATTATACTTGCAAGAGAAATCGCAGCATGCTGCGATTTACATCGTATCTCGGTCGAGACTTACCACCGCAAGTCTTTGGAGGCAAGAAAAAAACGGATTACACACGAACCATGTGTGTGAGTTGCGAGAAATACGCACCGGTGTCCTT
Source organism: Dendrobates tinctorius (assembly GCF_039654945.1). NCBI lineage: Eukaryota > Metazoa > Chordata > Amphibia > Anura > Dendrobatidae > Dendrobates > Dendrobates tinctorius. Next base: position 23,918,386 of record NW_027361693.1, on the reverse strand, counting down.
TAGAAAAGCCGGCAATTCAGTGCGCTATACAGTAAAATCACACTGACAGGTTAAAATAGAATAGAGAGAATACATTTATACATATAGCATAGGTAACCCTAGAACGCATACCTGGGGCCTCGCAGGCCCGCCCTGTTAATTGTTTTCTATTTTCTGCAAGATTACTTTAGTTAGAATTTTGAAACTCTATTATTCCTCAGGTATGTAGTTGTTTGTCATTTCCAGTTGTTCATTTATTTTTATGTTACAGGCATTTCGATATAACAACTCTTTTTTGTGAATACCGCATATTCACATACCTGGGGCCTTTTAGGCCCGAACTAGGTTTACATGTGATCCTAAGTCTTTTTGTCTTCACTGTTGCTGGGGAAGACTTGGACTCAGTATTTATGACTCTGCTGTTGCTATGAAGAGTGTGAATTCTGCCTGACTACATGGTCATGTGATCTTGGGAAGGAGGCTCCCTCACAACGTCATGCGTCTCTGACATCATCATAGGTCCTGAACACTGTTCATTGTGTGCTACTTGCGGAAGAGACTTTGGAGGAAGGAGTCAGCTTTCTTGTTTCTTGAAAAAGAAACTTTCTGAGTTCCAAAAATCCAAAAGCTTCTACTGCACCTAAAAGAAAGTGGTGACCTGCTGAAGGTGAGAGGTGGGGTCTGCACTTTACTCTTAGCACACACACTAACAAAGAGTGTACAACCCTGATTGTAATCTTTTTTTTTTTTTTTTCATTTTAGTTTACTGACTTCTAAGGTTACAAAGGCACAGTCTACATCCAGGGGTTTGACTGACCAAGAAATCGAAGCAATCATTTTTGATAGTGATGAAGACAGTGAACTTTCTTTGTCTGATGAAGAGTACATGCCAACAGCTAATGTCTCTACTTCATCGTCCAGTGATTCTTCAGATGATGAAGAAGTAATGGATCCAGCAGAACGTACAAATAGAACATCCAAAAGTAATGTTTTTTGGAACAGTACTGCTGAGGTTCTTGGATGAACCCCATCACATAATATTGTAAGAGTTGCTCAAGGAACTGTAGGAATTCCACAATTCTTGTCCAAAAGAGATATGTTCTGTAAATTTTTTTCAGATGATATTGTAGATGAGGTAGTTTTGTGTACTAACTTAGAAGGAAAGCGTATCGCTTCAGGAAGAAAAAAACATGGAAAAATATAACAAAAGAGGAACTTTATGCTTATATTGGCCTTACTCTTCTGGCAGGGAGTACAAAATCATACGATGTTCCTATCAGAGAACTCTTTATGAACCCTTTTTCAGATCCACATTACAAAGCTACAATGTCAGTCAATAGATTTGAGGATATTCGGAGAAGCCTTCGTTTTGATGACAAGACAACTCGTCCTGTCAGGTTGGAAACAGATAAATTAGCCCCCATTAGCTACATCTGGAATCTTTTTATCAAGAACTGTACTAAGCATTACCATTCTAGTGACAATGTGACAGTGGATGAGCAACTTCTTGCATTTAGGGGACGTTGCAATTTCATTCAGTATATACCCAGCAAACCTGCTAAATATGGTATTAAAATTTTCTGGATGTCTGATTCTACAAGCTATTATGGGATGAATGGTCTGATTTACTGTGGCAAAGATGTTGACGCTCCAGTCCAGAAAGACCTATGTTCTGACGTAGTAAAAACACTTGCGAGACCAATTTTCTTTTCTGGAAAAAATATAACAATGGACAACTACTTCACAAATCTTGAACTGGGCAATTTTTTGCTTCAGAAACAACTTACACTTGTTGGTACAATGAAGCAAAACCGCAGAGAAAGTCCTCCAATCATGAAGCACAATCAACATCAACAACTTTATGATAGTGTATTTGGTTTCCGCAATTAAGCGACAATGGTGTCTTATAAAGCTAAGAAAGAAAAATCTGTGATATCACTGAGTACAATGCACCGTGATGGAAGTATAGACACCAATAACAGGAAACAGAAACCTGAAATCATCTTGCATTATACTAAAACCAAAGGAGGAGTGGACAAGATGGACGAAATGATGGGAGAGTATACGTGCAAGAGGCAGACAAAACGTTGGCCTGTAGTTCTTTTTTATAATATGCTAGATGTGTCAGCCCTCAATACCTATATTGTTTATAGTGAGACTCATGCAGAATTCCATGCCAACAGAAAGGACAAGAGACGTCTATACTTGACAGAACTTTGCTATGAACTTTTAATGCCTAACATGATGGAGAGAAGCAGAACAAAATGCTTACAAAGGCAAACAACAGAAGCCATGATCCGATGTGGTATACGTTTTCAGGAACATCCAGAGCCAAGAGATAAAAAAAGAAAGCGATGTTATATTTGTCCAGCAAAGAAGGACAGGAAATCCTAGCGTGTCTGTACTACTTGTGGACAAAATGTCTGCAAGGAGCATTCTTCCAAACAGATAACATGTGAAAGTTGTTGCAGTCATTAGTAAAGTAGAAAAGGAACTTTTGAAAAGAGATATTCCTGCAGCATGTTTACTGCAACTTTTATATAAAAAACTTTTAGACAAAAAAACATTATTATAAAGAGTTATATCGAATGCGTATATTGGGCGTTTTAAGCCCGTTCAGTTACTCTTTTGTTTTTTTTGCACATAGTAATGTTTTGAATTATTCACATCTTAGGCTGTGTTCCCACTGGCGCTGGGGTCTGCCAGGAGGTGATCCGTAAAGGATCTGATCTCTTGGTAACTCCAGTTAAGGCTGCTGGAATGCCGGGATTTCGCCAGCCTTAGCTGGGGTCACCAGGAGGTCAGATCCATTACAGATCTCCTCCTGGCAGACACCAGCGCTAGTGGGAATGCATCCTTACTTTGCAATTTTCAAATAAACTTTGAAAATTATTTTTGTTTGAGTTATTCCATGTTATTTGCACACGGGCCTAAAAGGCCCCAGGTATGTGAAATTGTAGATTTTTATGGTCATGCGTTCTAGAGGTATATATATATATACACACACTGTATGTCAGTGAGACACATATATATATATTTATATTTCATACAGAGGTAGATAGCAGAATAGCCGATAATTCAATTGTTGGCTTCTGTAAAACCATTACCGAACCCGACAGGATATGAAACATGGTTTACATACAGTAAACCATTGCATATCCTTTAGATTTATAAACATCAAAAGGAGCAAAAAGGGAATCTATTTCTAAAAATATTTAAATTTTATTGTAATTGAGTTAAAAGTCCATTGTATAAAACAGTAATTTAAGGTAGGACGAGGGAGACACAATATACAAATAAAGAGCCGCACCAAGATGGTAAAGTGCCAACAAGTTTACAAAATTGTGCCAAAAAAGATACAAGATATATGAGTGAATGTCATGTAGAATATATATAGCTAGAGGGCATAGAAGTATGTCAGGGATTAAAAAACCTCCTATCAAAAAATTAAGACAGCCCAACAATTAGTGAACAGGCAAATACAAAAGCACAGAGGTATCAGCCCTTAAAGTGCATTGCTTAAATCAGTGTATGTGCAAATTCCACAAAGCAGTGCATACCGAATGCTTGCATCTAACAATGAGATGTGAAGTAGAAAGTGAAAGTAAAAGTTTAAAGTAAGCAAGTAAATAAAGAGCACAGGCACATTACCTAAATGGTGCAGGCAGGGAGCCTGACACGCATTTCATGTGTGACTTTCTCGAGGGGCACTGGTCGTGGTGTGGTGGTCACCATGCTCTTATATGGGGGAGTATTAACAGCGACAGTGCTGCGGCGCTTCTACTGGCATTTCCCGCCTGATGTCATCAGGCACCAGCGTCATGCTAAGCCACGCCTCCTCCCAGCCCGACACGTCAGAGCAGGGAGGCAGCACCAGCCACATAGAGATGCAATGCTCGCGCGAGACGCCAAGTGCAGCACACTCCGCTGCATGACAATAAGAGCCATGGACATAGTATGGAAAAAAGAAAATGAAGAAAGAAGAAGAAAAAAGAGAAGAAGAAAAGGAGAAAAGAGCAAGGGGAAGGGAAGAAGAATGGAAGTAATGAAAATTAAAATATGTGAAAAACATGAAGAGTGAGAAACAAAAAGTAAGATGCAGCATGGATGTGAGCACTAAAATATAAAGTGCTAAATGTGGAAAATATTGCAATAAAAATTAGTTAATTATTTAAAGTACAAAGAGTGCATATAAGGCAAAATGTATATTATTAATTATTCCATATCATATGAATAAAGCAAAGGCAAAGTGCATGTTAGTAAATATTCCATACCATATAAATAAGAGGAAAAATAAATGAATTAATCTAAAAAATAATTAAGACATTAAAACTTCCAGTGGAAGTGAAATTATATAGCATTCAATAAATAAAAACAAATAAATTAAAAATGAAATAGAATAACAAAGGTCCAAAAAATGTCCATATGGTAGTCCATGGAGAGCATGACAGCGGGCAACAGAGTAACAGCAGGCTTGTAAGACTCCGGGAGTCCATGACGGATTAATGGTAGCACCACACCAATACAACCAGATTTATGTTCAGGAATATCTATAAAAATAAAAGAAAATTAAAATGTTATAAAAATAATAAAATAAAAACAGAGCTAGAGAAATTAAGCAAAACTTAAGACTTCAACTGAATTTCAATAATATTTTTAGACATAGCTTCCTTTTTTCCTCCTTTTGATGCTTATGTATAATAGAAATGGTCTTTACTAGGCAATTGATCAAATTTGGAATAGTCCGTTAGATTTATATATATCCCTCACTAATAATGTTAGTAGTGTGTGTGTTAAATTTTGGAGCTGTAGGTGTTTATTTAAAGAATAAATTCACAAAAAAACTGGCGTGGGCTCAAGCACAATTTTCTCCGCTAAAGAGGGCAAGCCTGTGACTGAGGGCAGAAATTATAAGCCTAGAGAGGGACCATTGTTTATGGCCCCCCCCTGGCTAAAAAAAAACTGCCCTCAGCCACCTCAGAAAAGGCGCATCTGTAAGATGCGCCAATTCCGGCACTTACCCGCTCTCTTCCCATTGCCCTGTAGCGGGAGGCATCTGGGGTAATAAGGGGTTAATGTCATCTTGCTATTTTAAGGTGACATTAAGCCTGGTTAATAATGTCAGCAAGACACCTATCCATTATTAATCCACTAGTCTGAAAGAGTTAAAAAAAGATACACACATTAAGAAAAAAGACTTTTAATGAAATAAACACACATTTTTTTCCATCTTTATTTCACTCCCAATCCATTCAAAGCCTGCTATAGTAATAAAAAAGAAGAAGCGGGCGGCACCGCTGTTACCGTGCTAGGATCCGTGGCTTGCAGCAGGCGGTGAGCTCACATGGAGGATTCCCGGGTGCTTGACCTCATAACAAATCACTTGTGGTTTCCTAAGAAAGAAGGTCGCACTCTGCGAGATAATAGTGAAGATTTATTGACACAATTACATGTCACGTCGGGGATGTGATAACAAGAGTGTCAAATGGCTGACAACGGCAGTTTCGCGCTACTCGAGCGCTTCCAGGGGTCCACGGGTCCATTCAAAGCCTGCGTTCTCCTTTAAAAAATTCAAAATAAAAAAGCAACAATATCCCATACCTGTCCGCCGTACAGTCAAGTCCCATGCCGCAATCCATCTGAAGGGGTTAAATAGTTTACAACTGGGACCGGTGCTAATGAAATCCGTCCGGCTGTAAATCACGGAGGAATGAAGGAAAAGCTGCCTGCACAGCCTCCCCACCTGACTGGAGATGAACTGATTAGTGTGGGAAAGTTTCTGAATACTTTCGCAGGCTGTCAGTTCACCACAGGTCAGGCGGGGAGTCTGCGCAGCCTCAGTGACTACCGCTGATGTCAGGACAATGGGAAGAGAGCGGGTAAATGCCAGTATTGATGCATCTTACAGATTTGCCTTTTCTGGGGTGGCCGGGGGGCAGATTTTTTTTAAGCCAGGGGTGCCCAAAACAATGGACCCTCTCTAGGCTAATAATTTCTGCCCTCAGTCACTGGCTTGCCCTCTCTGCAGAGAAAACTACGCGTGAGCCCACGCCAGTGTTTTCCGTGAATTTCTCCTTTAATTTAACAACTACAGCTCCAAAATTTAATACACATACACTGCTAACATTATTAGTGAGATTTGAATCTCATCTCCCGAGATCTCGGGACGAGATCTGAACCTGCGCATGTGCCGTCCCCGGACCAATGGCCATCTTCCTGGCCTCCATGTTCCCGAAGGCCACCGCAACATGGCAGCAGCCAGCAACGGATGTGCGGGGGCATCCGGGCTTCGAGGAAATGCCGGCAGAGCCGCCACCCCTGCACCAGAGCACAGCCCGCTGCCACCCTCACCCCTCAGAGCCCACCTGCCCGAGCTGCCCCAGCCCAGCACATCTGCCCCAGCCCAGCTGCCCCAGCACAGCCCACCTGCCCCAGCCCAGGACAGCTGCCCCAGCCCAGCACAGCCCACCTGCCCCAGCACAGCCCACCTGCCCCAGCACAGCCCAGCCCAGCTGCCCCAGCACAGCCCAGCTGCTCCAGCACAACCCACCTGCCCCAGCACAGAGCCGCCGCCACCACACCAGCCTGGACCAATGAATGACCCCTGTGACCACTCCTCCACTTGTGCCGGATCCCTTCCCAGGTAAGCTGAATTCGGACTGTAAGACGGACCCCCATTTGACACATTATTCTTTTTTTCCCTATTTTCCTTCTGAAAATTGGGGTGCGTTTTATGGTCTTATAGTCCGAAAAATATGGTATCAATTGAAACTCGACAGTCTATTCTTTTTCTTAGAAATTAAGGCTACTCCATGCAAGAATTTGCCAAGAAACTGAAGATTTCCTACAACGGTGTGTACTACTCCCTTCAGAGGAGAGCACAAACAGGCTCTAACCAGAGTAGAATGAGAAGTGGGAGGCACCGCTGCACAACTGAGCAACAAGACAAGTACATTAGAGTCTGTAGTTTGAAAAATCGATGCCTCGCAGGTCCTTAACTGGCAGCTTCATTAAGTAGTACACGCAAAACGCCAGTGTCAACGTCTACAGCGAAGAGGCGACTCCGGGATGCCGGCCTTCAGGGCAGAGTGGCAAAGAAAAAGCAAAATCTGAGACTGGCTAATAAAAGGAAAAGATTAATATGAGCAAAAGAACACAGACATTGCACAGAGGAAGATTGGAAAAAAGTGTTATGGATAGACGAATCCTAGTTGGAGGTGTTTGGATCACACAGAAGAACATTTGTGAGACACAAAACAACTGAAAAGATGCAGGAAGAGTGCCTGACGCCATCTGTCAAGCACTGTGGAGGTAATGTGATGGTCTGGGGTTGCTTTGGTCCTGGTAAAGTGGGAGATTTGTACAAGGTTAAATGGATTTATAATAAGGAAAGCTATCACTCCATTTTGCAACGCCATGCCATACCCTGTGGACAGTGCTTGATTGGAGCCAATTTCATCCTACAACAGGACAATGACCAAAAGCACACCTCCAAATTATGCAAGAACTATTTAGGGAAGAAGCAGGCAGCGGGTATTCTATCTGTAATGGAGTGGCCGGTGCAGTCACCAGATCTCAACCACATTGAGCTGTTGTGGGAGTAGCTTGACTGTATGGTATCCAAAAAGTGCCCATCAAGCCAAACCAACTTGTGGGAGGGGCTTCTGGAAGCATGGGGTGAAATTTCTCCAGATTAACTCAGCAAATTAACTGCTAGAATGCCAAAGATCTGCAATGCTGTAACTGCTGCAAAGGGAGCATTCTTTGACGAAAGCAAAGTTTGAAGGACAAAATTATTATTTCAAATAAAAATCATTTTTTCAAACCTTGTCAATGTCTGGACTAGATTTTAAATTCATTTGGCAACTCATTTGATTAACAACATGTGGTGCTAATAAAAATATGGATATCTTATAGCCTACATATTGTAGTATATTGTTTATATGCTTTGATATAGTGTGGTCATTAGACCAAGGGTGGAAAGTATTGCAAATATGAAATATGGTTGTTTGAATCCAAACACTATATTGCAATATACTATGGTGTAATATCATTAATGCTGAACTTTGATACTGAGACACAAAGCGTTTGCTCTGTGTCAATACCGTAAGACAAGGAATTGTTCTGTGGTCTTTGAAGCTCTGTGTTTCAAAGATTCCTTATCCTGATTTGCATACAAGTGATATTTGCTTTGACTGAATACTTTCTCTTTACTATACCCTGCCAATTGGGGGGTGGTTGATGGAAAGGAGCTTTCCAACTAATTCTGTGTGGTGTATTAGAGCAATAGGAATAACAACTGTATAGATAATGAATATTTATGCTGCTTTAACAAGGAAGTCTTGTGCTCAATAATAGTATGATTCTCGATTGACAAGAGAGACCAAAATGTTACGGTCTCATGTAACATATGGTCATGCATGACATCAATAATCGAGGACCGATTGTGATGCCCATGAGACATGTATGCGTGTGTGCCTGGGTTACGATAGGTATCCAGTTTTCAGAATAGGTGATTATGGAAGTCATGCTGCCCATATGTTACCATCTTAGAGCATTATGCTATGAGCATGAAGAGTTAACTTTGTAACAAGCAACATATGTTGAACTTTGAACAGTGATAGACAACTTTGACAAGTTGACCAGAGGCAAACAGAGCCTGGGTTATAATCAGTAGCAAAACAACCCTGATGCATTGTGCTATTGTTAAGAGACATGCTAATGGCAAAGGAATCTCTGGTTGGCGCAAACAAACTAAGATTGTAATAGTCTATAAGAAACAGACCTTGAAGTCTTGAGCTGTTATCAAGACAACAACGTACTGTGCAGATTCAAGATTCTGATGCAGACTAATCATACTGCATAGTTGTAATGTGGGAGTGTTGTGTATAAAAAGGTGGACCCGGTTCAGCGAGGTAAGGGACATTTCCAGAAGGTATCGTGGGTGCACGGTTTCTGTGATGACAAGACCAGAGTATTTCCTTCTCGCTGACACTGTGGTCCCTCCTGTGGAGAAGTGATGTTACAATGCTTGGTAATGTATAGTATGGATGCTTATTTCTCTATGTACTATAATTCATAATAATTGTATGATTCACATGAAATTAATTCCATTCCATTAATTTGGTGTTTTATCATTTAAATTAATCATTGTTTAATAAAATTGTGTTATATCCAAGTAGTAGCCTTCTTTAAAGCTGTATCCAAACCTTTATTGCTGAACAGTTGGCAATATACAACAGCATGGGTTTTCATGGAAAACACAAAATTGTCTGGGTGACCCCAAACTTTTGACTGGTGGTGTATATACATGTGTGTCTCACTGACCCATATATATATATATAGTGCATAAATGTATGTATGTTTTCACAAATATTTGAGGCTATAGAAAATCTCGCCGTACAGATGCCATACGGATGTCACATGGATACTTTGATGCAAGGAAATCACATCCTCGCATTGCACACAAATGACATATGGATCACTGTTCATGAAACATTTTTGTTTCGTCCGTGAAAAACGGAGTGATTTTTTTATACCTCTAGTTTGATTCCGGCCTTACCATCTCAGTCTACCAGAGCATCTATACCATAGTTGTTGGCCCTACACTGCCAGACATCTCTCACTTGAGTCATCTTATTTTTTCTACCTTGTAGCCTCTGACACTGCCACTGCATAGCAATGACAGGCAATTATCTCCTGGCTTCACATTTATAATGTTGCATTGTACTTCTACTGGAAAGTATACCATTTTGTGCAGACAAAAAGCATGAAACATCTCCCAAAATAGAGATACTTCTGTGTATGGCTTCTTGACAGTCAATTGCTTTTTCACTTTAAAAATGTTAGAAAACAACTAATTTATTCCTATTATCTTAATAAGGCTGTGTGCACACGATGCAGATTTGCAGCGGATCCGCAGCAGATTTTACCGCGCAGAAACGTTGCATATCCGCATTCTGATGTACAGTAGCCTTAAAATCAATGTAAAAAAAAAACGCTGTGCAGACGCTGCGGATTTTTCCGCGGTACAAAATCCGCAGCATGTTACTTCTTTTGTGCGGTTTTCCATCTCCCCTGTCACCAAATCCGCAGGGGGAAAACCGCGATCGAAAACCGCACAAAAACCACAAGAAAACCGCATGAAAAATGGAAGAAATCTGCAGGAAAAATGCAGGTCATTTGACCTGCGGATTTCTTCCATCTGCGGAAAAATCCGCAGGGCCAAAAAGTCCGTCTGCACTCAGCCTTAAGAGACTTTTTTGGTGGCTTAGCAAAAAGCAATTGTAAGTTGTTAGTCATTGCGGGAATAGACACTCTTGCTGATCTGAAAACATTATCTTTCTCAGCCATTGTTTCTTCACTATCGTAACAGCATTTCTGTTCCTGCTCTCTAAATAAAAATGCAATTTTTGGAGAGCTTGTGGAAAAGTTATATTTTCATTTAGCAAAAAAAAAAGTTCCTGGTATATCCCAAACAGGATACATTTTCCACCATTGTCTGATAAAAAAAAGCCATGGCTTCCTTCAAGAGCATTGTTTATGTATAAACCCCATAAATGCAGGCTTCTCCTACCAAACTGGGATCATTTTTGGAGTGATTTTTCAATTTCCCAATCCATATCCATAAAGGGATTAGTTTTGATCTGTTAAATCCCTATCTGTAACACTCTGGTTGTCACTGTGCTATATCTTTATATGGCAGCAACGATAACATGCCATATAATCTTTGAAGCCAGGCCTCTAGCACTGCAGAGGTATCCCTACCAACATTAGGGATCGTGCAGACGATTGTATTGTTGGTCACAATGTGATATGACAAAACATTAGATCCCACTAGGACATAGTCACCAACATTAACAGAAATAATCACTTGAAATAGATCACTCTGTTTGTAATGACTCTGTATAAGTGTTTCACTTTTTTGTATTGAAGAACCGAAATAAATTAACTTTTTGATGATATTCTAATTTTGTGAGAAGCACCTGTATGTCATTCTGAGGGGCCGTATGGATATCTGAAAATCATTGCACGGCCATGCAAGTCAATGAGTGCGTGGGAAACTTTGGACTGCACTTGAACGACATCTGAGTGCAGTCCAATCTTCACAGCCTCACAAATTGGAGAAAATGGAGACATTTTTTCCTCCATCTATTCCTCTCCAAGAAAATCTGATCGCATTATACTCACAGATTGATAAAACTCTGATCAGAGTTTGACCAGAATGTGATTAGCATAATTGATCCGATTTCTTAAATGACAAAAAATGAGCTTGACTACACCTAGCCTTAGCAGATTCTAGATACTGGTTTCAACACTTTCCTGGTGTTTCAAAAGCAATGGAAGAACTATAAACATGTTACATCCTTTTCAATGTTCGCCTCCTCCTTTTTGATATTGTTCACCCAAGCTCCCTGGGGTGCTTCAAACTAGCAGGGCACAGTTTCAGTGTTTGACCAACGCAAACTAATAGGAAAAATAGTTATGCCTCCTATTAAAAATGAGGAGACAAAAATATGACATATTTAGGGTTTGCTTACACTAGCGTATATTCTCTCATACGAGAGAATTCGGCCGACTATGCTAGTGACAATAAACTCAAACTCTGTCAGAGTTGGTTCTGCGTTTCATCTGAGTGTGATCCAATTCTCTTGCATGAGAGAATCGCAGCACAGGTTCAGAGGAGATGAAGAACTTCATTTTTCCATCTTCTCCCTTGTCTCTGTGAGTGTACATCGGATTCCACTCAAATGACATCTGAGTGCAGTCTGTTGTTTCAGACGCACCCATAGACTTTTATGAGTGTGCGTGAGCCAATTATCTGAGCCACTGTCAGAATGCTGAGATTGTTTTCTTATGCTGAATTGGCATGAGAAAATAGAAAATAATCTGATATCTGCAGTGTCCCATAGTATAACATTTGGCCGAGTGCTCTCTGATAAATCATCAATTAACACTCAGCCATGTTACATGACAGTGTGAGAGAGCCTTTAGGCCACAACCATGGTCACACTATCAGTATTTCACATCAGTGTGTGTAAGCCAAAACCAGAAGTGGGTGAAAAATACAGAAGTGATGACATATTTTTAATTTACTTTTTCTCTGATTGTTCCACTCCTGCTTTGGACTTACAAATACAGATGTAAAGTATTGACCAAACCCTGAATGTGTGAATTTGGCCATAATGTTACCAGCCCATGCTTCTATCGCAATGATATTACTGATGTGAAGCTCAATTGACAGCATGTGTGATTTGCCCACTCCTTGTTTGGCTCCTAAGGCTGGAGTCACACTTAACGTATAAAAATGTGGACCATATTATACGGTCATAATAAGCAAAAATGTTCCCTGAACAGTGATCCATATGTCATCCGTTGTCAAGGTGTTGCCGCGTATTTTGCGCATGTAAGCATCCATATGTAATCTGTATGGCATCCGTATGTCGAGATTTTCTCGCAGACTTGCAAAATGGACATATAATGGAGATGAACTAATGAGCATGGGAAAGTTTCTGAATTTTTTTCCAATACTTATCAGTTAATCTCAGGTCAGCCAGGGACTCCGCGCAGCCTCCTTAACATCCGTGACTGATCTGAGGTGAACTGATGAGCGTGGGAAAAAATTCTGAAGCTTTCCCACGCTCATTAGTTCATGTCCAGTCAGCCGGGGAGGCTGCGCAGAGAGGAACTAATTCATTCTGGCAGTGGTTTAGAAAGGGCTGGTCACTTAATGACACCTCTCCTTTATTAATCGGCTTAATGTCACCTTCCAATAGCAAGGTGACATTAACCCATTAATATTAACACATTAGCCACCGCTACAGGGCAATGGGAATAGAGAGGCTAAGTGCCAGAAAAGGTGCATCTTATAGATGTGCCTTTTCTGGGGTGTCTGGGGGCAGATTTTTGTAGCCAGGGAGCAAAAACAATAGTCCCACTCAAGGCTATTAATATCTGCCCTCACTCACTGGCTTTCCCACTTTGGTTGCGCATTTACCGCGGGAGCTCATGCAATTTTTTTCAACAAATTAACCCCTTTATTTAACACTTACATGTCTCACATTTAACACGCAAACCCTAATCTAATTATTAGTCAGGGACATATAAAAAAATAAATGAAATGAAATGGTTTACTGTATGTAAACCATGTATCATTTCATGGCGGGTTTTGGAATGATTTTACAGAAGCCGGCAATGGATTTAGTGGCTATTCTGCTATGTAGAACTCTATGAAATATACTGTATATCTAATATATAAAGCTCAAAGTGTGTATGTATGTATGTATGTGTGTACTGTATGTATGTGTGTATGTGTGTATGTCCGGGATAGGCATCCGCACCGTCGCAGCTACAGCCATAAATTTGGCACAGTCACACGTCTGGACCCTGAGAGCGTCCTAAGCTATGTTGTGAGGCGAAATTTTAACCCCGTGCGTTCCAATTCACCAAACAATCTTGCCCCTATCTACATACTGGGGAAAAAGTGTGTGCATGTCAAGCCCCGCCCCTCATTATGATGTCATATTGCCCCTATTTGCATACTGGGGAAACAGTGTGTGCATATCAAGCCCCGCCCCTCATTATGATGTCACAATGGTTGCCTTGGCGACGCTGATGTCATCATAGGTTGCTGCTGCTCATTATGATGTCATAATGGTTGACTATGGGATGGAGGATGTGTGATGGTATATGGGCACTGGACTATAGGATGAAGGATATGTATGACGGGTATATGGGCACGGGACTATGAGATGGCAGATATGTATGATGGGTATATGGGCACGGGACTATGGGATGGAGGATATGTATGATGGGTATATGGGCATGGGACTATGAGATGAAGGATGTGTGATGGGTATATGGGCACTCGACTATGGGATGGCGAATATGTATGATGGGTATATGGGCATGGGACTATGGGATGGAGAATATGTATGATGGGTATATGGGCATGGGACTATGGGATGGAGAATATGTATGATGGGTATAGGGGCACCCGACTATGGGATGGAGGATATGCATGATGGGTATATGGGCATGGGTCTATGAGATAAAGGATGTGTGATGGGTATATGGGCACTCGACTATGGGATGGCGAATATGTATGATGGGTATATGGGCATGGGCCTATGGGATTGTGGATATGTATGATGGGTATATGGGCACAGGACTATGAGATGGAGGATAATTATAATTTGCTATAACTAGCCACAGTTAGTTACTGTGCCCGGGCAGCGCTGGGTCATAATTTTTGACTATGGGATGGAGGATGTGTGATGGGTATATGGGCACTGGACTATGGGATGGTGGATATGTATGATGGGTATATGGGCAAGGGACTATGGGATGGAGGATATGTATGATGGGTATATGGGCATGGGACTATGAGATGAAGGATGTGTGATGGGTATATGGGCACAGGACTATGGGATGGAGGATATGTATGATGGGTATATGGGCACGGGACTATGGGATGGCAGCTATGTATGATGGGTATATGGGCACGGGACTATGGGATGGAAGATATGTATGATGGGTATATGGGCATGGGACTATGAGATGAAGGACGTGTGATGGGTATATGGGCACTTGACTATGGGATGGTGGATATGTATGATGGGTATATGGGCACAGGACTATGGGATGGAGGATATGTATGATGGGTAAATGGGCATGGGACTATGAAATGGAGGATATGTATGATGGGTATATGAGCACGGGCCTATGGGATGGAGGATGTGTGATGGGTATATGGGCACGGGACTATGGGATGGTGGATATGTATATGGGCATCGACTATGGGATGGAGGATATGTATGATGGGTATATGGGCACGGGACTATGGGATGGAGGATATGTATGATGGGTATATGGGTATGAGACTATGAGATGAAGGATGTGTGATGGATATATGGGCACTTGACTATGAGATGGCGAATATGTATGATGGGTATATGGGCATGGGACTATGGGATGGCGAATATGTATGATGGTTATATGGGCATGGGACTATGGGATGGAGAATATGTGTGATGATGGGTATATGGGCATGGGACTATGGGATGGAGAATATGTATGATGGGTATATGGGCATGGGACTATGGGATGGAGGATATGTATGATGGGTATATGGGCACGTGCCTATGGGATGGTGGATATGTATGATGGGTATATGGGCACGGGACTATGGGATGGAGGATAATTATAATTTGCTATAACTAACCACAGTTAGTTACTATGCCCGGGCAGCGCCGGGCTCTTCAGCTAGTATATATATATATATATATATATATCTCAATGACATGTGTATATATATATACAGTGTATATATATATATGTATTCTATGTGTATATATCTAATCTTTCATTTCTTTATAAAACCTGTCAGTGTGATTTTACTGTATCATAAAATGAATTGTCCGCTTTTGTTAAAGAGCACCGAATGCATATGTCTCGCAAGTCACACGTCTGGTCTGTGTGTAATCTATATTTTTCTCGCCCCCATAGACTTGTATTGGCGTATTTTGGCTGTAATACACTGACAATCGCAGCATGCTGTGATTGTCTCGGTCTCTAGTGTGACGCCTGCCTAAAAGTACAGTGTCCGTTTTAGCACATAACAAAGTCAAACATCAGAAATACTCCGTCTGATATCTGACTCTGATACCTGACTCTGATACCTGATACCTCATACTTGATATCTGATACCTCATATCAGATACCTGATATCTGATACATCATACCTCATACCTGATATCTGATATCTGACTCATTCAAACATCAGAATCAAAAGGTCTTTCAGATACCTTCATTGCAGTATTTGAGTGGTTAATCTTATAAGCAAATAAAAGAGATTCAATCACTGCTGATTGAGCTAATGGCTGAGTGGTTAAATGCCTGGCTTATGGAATAGAAAACATGAGTTCAAACCACAGAGTAAGTATACCTCGTTTTTTAACCCATGCTTCCTGGCACACAAACTCCAGAGATGTTTCACTTTGATGAGTGAAAAAAGTCACATATCATATGTCAAAATGGAAATCCAAATGATTTTTCCACTCACTGAGAGTTTAAAAAGCAGATTTCATTACCAAAGAAAATTAGTAATTGGCATCACTTGACCTTGTAGCAAAATCTTAAGTTTGTTTGCTGCTGTCTCTAGGGCGAATCTTTTCTGGGTTCAAGTCCCATGTTTGTAATTTTTTTTTTAAAGTTATGCAGGTTACAAAAAAGAACTCCAATCCTGTTCCACTTTAAATATCTAACATTCTTATTATCCTCCTGATTTCTAATAAAATAATCTGTAGCCTAAGGGTGAAGCATCAGCATGCTGCGATTGTCTGGGACTCTAGTGTGACGCCTGCCTAAAAGTACAGTGTCCATTTTATGGCATGATCACATATCAAAGTCAAACATCAGAAATACTCTGTCTGATATCTCACTCTGATACCTGACTATGATACCTGACTCTGATATCTGATATCTGATACTTCATACCTGATGCCTCATACCTCATATCTGATACCTGATATATGATATCTGATATCTGATATCTGATACCTGATATCTGATATCTGATACCTGATACCTGATATCTGATACCTGATACCTGATATCTGATATCTGATACCTGATATCTGATACCTGATACCTGATGCCTGATGCCTGATACCTGCTACCTGATATCTGATACCTGATATCTGAAACCTGATACCTCATATCTGATACCTGATACCTGATGCCTGATGCCTGATGCCTGATTCCTGATATCTGATGTCTGATACCTGATACCTGATTTCTGATACCTGATATCTGATACCTGATGCCTGATACCTGATGCCTGATATCTGATACCTGATACCTGATGCCTGATATCTGATACCTGATACCTGATGCCTGATACCTGATACCTGATATCTGATATCTGATACCTGATATCTGATATCTGATATCTGATACCTGATATCTGTATCTGATAACTGATATCTGATACCTGATATCTGATACCTGATACCTGATACCTGATATCTGATACCTGATACCTGATGCCTGATACCTGCTACCTGATATCTGATACCTGATATCTGATACCTGATACCAAAAAAGAACTCCAATCCTGTTCCACTTTAAATATCTAACATTCCTATTATCCTCCTGATTTCTAATAAAATAATCTGTAGCCTAAGGGTGAAGCATCAGCATGCTGCGATTGTCTGGGTCTCTAGTGTGACGCCTGCCTAAAAGTACAGTGTCCATTTTATGGCATGATCACATATTAAAGTCAAACATCAGAAATACTCTGTCTGATATCTCACTCTGATACCTGACTATGATACCTGACTCTGATATCTGATATCTGATACCTGATATCTGATACTTCATACCTGATGCCTCATACCTCATATCTGATACCTGATATATGATATCTGATACCTGATATCTGATACCTGATATCTGATATCTGATACCTGATATCTGATACCTGATACCTGATATCTGATACCTGATACCTGATGTCTGATACCTGATATCTGATACCTGATGCCTGATACCTGCTACCTGATATCTGATACCTGATATCTGATACCTGATACCTGATATCTGATATCTGATACCTGATACCTGATATCTGATATCTGATACCTGATACCTGATATTTGATACCTAATACCTGATATCTGATACCTGATACCTGATACCTGATGCCTGATACCTGCTACCTGATATCTGATACCTGATATCTGATACCTGATACCTGATATCTGATACCTGATACCTGATATCTGATACCTGATATCTGATATCTGATACCTGATGCCTGATACCTGCTACCTGATATCTGATACCTGATATCTGAAACCTGATACCTCATATCTGATACCTGATACCTGATGCCTGATTCCTGATATCTGATGTCTGATACCTGATACCTGATTTCTGATACCTGATATCTGATACCTGATGCCTGATACCTGATGCCTGATATCTGATACCTGATACCTGATGCCTGATATCTGATACCTGATACCTGATGCCTGATACCTGATACCTGATATCTGATATCTGATACCTGATATCTGATACCTGATATCTGATATCTGATAACTGATATCTGATACCTGATACCTGATTTCTGATACCTGATATCTGATACCTGATACCTGATATCTGATATCTGATATCTGATACCTGATATCTGATACCTGATACCTGATATCTGATACCTGATATCTGATGCCTGATGCCTAATGCCTGATACCTGATATTTGATATATGATTTCTGATACCTGATACCTGATGCCTGATACCTGATATCTGATACCTGACATCTGATATCTGATACCTGATATCTGATACCTGATATCTGATATCTGATACCTGATATCTGATATCTGATACATGATACCTGATATCTGATACCTGATTCCTGATATCTGATACCTGACATCTGATATCTGATACCTGATATCTGATACCTGATATCTGATATCTGATAGCTGATACCTGATATCTGATACATGATACCTGATATCTGATACCTGATACCTGATTCCTGATACCTGATATCTGATATCTTATATCTGATACCTGATATCTGATACCTGATATCTGATACCTGATATCTGATATCTGATACCTGATATCTGATATCTGATACCTGATATCTGATACCTGATACCTGATATCTGATGTTTGACTTTGATATGTGATCATGTCCTAAAATGGACATTGTATAAAAGATGTAAACTGCGCCTTCATTCTCAAGGTAACTAGTTTGGAGAAAACTTTTTTCTGAACTTAGGTTCCTGGCTAGAAGTTTGCAAAGCTAAAATTATACAACATTAGTGAAGTCAAAAGACCAAACCAGAATTGAACATAAATGTGTTTAACTGTTCATATGAAAAATTACTGAAAAGCTAATGTATTTACATTAACATTCTCTATAAATATAGTAAAATTAGTTATTACAGGAGCAACAGCTTATGTAGATCAAAACTCATGAGTTCAGTGCACAAAAATTTTAGCATTATGCAGGAGATAGAGTAATCTGAAAATGTAAGATTAAAAGCACTGTAAAGTCATTAAAAGTCTATCCTCTGGCGATATGCACATCTAATGTTGGTATTCTGCTTTGAAATTTCCATTCTTACTATGATAAGTTATGTTTCATACAATATCATTGGCATTCTGGAAAATTGTTAGATTTTTTGGGGGTAGCTGTTTCTACTATATTAGGAAAGAAAAGGGAACAAAATGTTGAATGTAATTATGCATTAGGCTGGAGTCACACAAGACGTATAAAAAAATCGGTCCGTTTTTCATGGACGAGAATCGCACAAATGTTTCATGAAAAGTGATCCATATTGCAATGCGAAAATAAGATTTTCTTGCATCTAAGCATCCGTGTGACATCCGTCTGGCTTGCGTATGGCGAGATTTTATCCCCGGCCTGTAAAATGGACATATAATGGATCTCATAGCAGAATATAACATATACACATATAATCTCATAGCAGAATAGCCGATAATTCAATTGCCGACTTCTGTAAAATCCTTACAGAACCCGACATGAAATGACGCATAGTTTACATACAGTAAACCTTTTCATTTAATTTAGTTTTTTATGTCTTTTACTAATAATTAGATTAATGTACTGTATGTGTGTAAAATTTGGGACCTGTAGGTGTTAAATTAACGGGTATATTCCTGGAAAAAAATTGCATGGGCTCCCGAGCAATTTTCTCTGCCAGAGAGGGAAAGTCAGTGACTAAGGGCAGATGTTAATAGCCTAGGAAGGGACCATGGCTATTGCCCCCCCAGCTACAAACATCTGCCCCCAGCCACCCCAGAAAGGGCATATGTGTAAGATACGCCTTTCCTAGCCCTTAGCCTCTCTATTCCCACTGCCTTTAGTGGTGACATGTGGGTTAATAAGGGGTTAATGTCACCTTGCAATAGAAAGGTGACATTAAGCCAGGTTAGTAATGGAGAGGTGTCAATACGACACCTATCCATTATTTATCCAATAGTATGATAGGGTTAAAAAATAGATTATAAAGGAGAAAGTTTATGGATTAAAAGTGCGCTGCTTGACAAATCAATCCTTCCAGGTTTTATGAACTGTACATTTATTTCCCAACGCGTTTCGAAGTCTATACTTCTTCCTCAGGGGATGACATGTACAGATAGACACAGCTATCACTGGTTTTATACATTCAAAGTTCAAAATTTGGCGCAAAAGGTCACATGTTACAGGGAAGAGAAGTCAAAGTTCATCAATGCAGAAATGTATAAAATACAATAAAATATAATGTTTAGCAGACAATTAATTCTTTTAATTCTTTTCAGACAATTTGAAAACGAAAAAGATGAATATTAAGGGCAAAAAAAGGGGAAGGAAAAAAAAAAAAAAAAAGGAAAAAAACTTGTATCGAACCAAGAAGAAGAGGGAGGTAGAGCAAGAAACCAAAGCTCAAACCACCATACCAAACGGGCAAGTTGTGAAGAAAAAAAAAAAAGAAAAAAAGAGGAAAATCAGAAAAAATGTGTAAAAAGTTCCTTATATAAAAATTTAATAAAAAAGATTTTATTATATTATGTGGTGGAAGTCAATTAATTAAGAACGTGTCATTGATATGTAGGGATATAAAAACACATGTGCAATTAAAAAAAAAAAAATATATATATATATATATATATACATAGTATAATAAAAATCTCTGAAATGCACCGAAATAAATACCTAAAATTATATAATTGGAAAATATTTGATAAGGGATAAAAAGTGAGATAGATCAGGGCTCACCAAGAATGGGGGAGCCTGCAGATAGAATCGTAATGTTCGGAGGCTCTCAAAGAAAAAAGGGAGCACATTTATCCCAAAAATCGTTTGCATATAAGTGGTAGGGAACATGATGAAAGTTTAAAAACAATACTCCCAAGAGCTTGCACAGAAGGCAAGAGCGATCAGTGGCTCCCAAGGGAAAAAAACACGCCAATCCGGAAGCCACGAGGAAGATGGATCGAATCCAATAAAGGGGAAAGAAAAACGAGGACGGGAGAAACACCCGTATCAGCCTCGGGGAACAACTACAGTGTGTGGGGAAATCAACACATCAGCTTGGCACACAAAATTTTAGAAGAATAAGCACTGCAGCGAAAAAAACTCAAAAGGAAGGAACATATAAAATTCAGACATAGATGAAAAAATGCATTTGAAAAAACACAGCAAAAACTGATGATTAATAAAAACACATTTCTTTAAAAGGGATAAAGAACCACAGTAATTATTAGGAACGAAAAAAATGACCTTAATATGTTTTTACAAGAAAACTTCCATTATTTCGTTAAGGCCATTTGGTTTCAGGGTATTCAACCTATAAATCCAAAAGACCTCCTTCCTATTCAAAAGACCTATTCTGTCAGAGGTATTAACCGGTATATGTTCAATGGGAATGATTTTTAAAACATTTGGATTTTTATTATGTTCTAACGTGCAGTGTCTAGAAAGACCATGTTGTAGGAAACCTCTCTTGACATTGTATCTGTGGGAATTAATTCTCAAATGTAACGGTTGAACCGTCCTACCCACGTATTGTTTTCCACATTCACATTCAATCAAATAGATCACGAAATCAGTGGTACAGTTTAAAAAATCCTTAATAGGGAAAGACTCATTAGTGCTAGTGGATTTAAAGTTTTTTTCTTTATGGGCAATACAAGTACAACATAAGCAGTTCTTCTTGCCACATTTATAAATGCCTTTGAGAGGGGTTATTTGTGCAGAAAAAATTTTACTACTGGCAGTTATATTTTTTAAACGACTTGGGGCTATAACACTTTTAATGGAGGGTGCCCTTCTAAATGTGACACCGGGATTACACGGAAGAAATTTCTGTAGGATGGGGTCGTTTAATAAAATATGACAATTATTGCTCAGAATTCTTCTAATTTTAGTATGCTCAGCACAAAACTGTGTAATTAAATTAGTCGTGAATTTTTTGTTATCAGGTTTAACCGTTCTAGTTCCATTAATTAAACATTCCTGAGATAGATTAATGCATTTGTTGAAAGCATTCTTGAGTAAATTATCAGGATATTTCTTATCGATGAACCTGTTTTTTAATATTCCTGCTTGATCTTTAAAAACCTTCGTATCAGTGCAATTTTTTCAGATTCTTCTAAATTGATTTTCAGGAATATTCCTTTCTCCATTTACCAAAATGACCACTGTCTTGTTTCTTGTAAAAACATGTTAAGGTCATTTTTTTCGTTCCTAATAATTACTGTGGTTCTTTATCCCTTTTAAAGAAATGTGTTTTTATTAATCATCAGTTTTCGCTGTGTTTTTTCAAATGCGTTTTTTCATCTATGTCTGAATTTTATATGTTCCTTCTTTTTGAGTTTTTTTCGCTGCAGTGCTTATTCTTCTAAAATTTTGTGTGCCAAGCTGATGTGTTGATTTCCCCACACACTGTAGTTGTTCCCCAAGGCTGATACGGGTGTCTCTCCCGTCCTCGTTTTTCTTTCCCCTTTATTGGATTCGATCCATCTTCCTCGTGGCTTCTGGATTGGCGTGTTTTTTTCCCTTGGGAGCCACTGATCGCTCTTGCCTTCTGTGCAAGCTCTTGGGAGTATTGTTTTTAAACTTTCATCATGTTCTGTACCACTTACATGCAAACGATTTTCGGGATAAATGTGCTCCCTTTTTTCTTTGAGAGCCTCCGAACATTACGATTCTATCTGCAGGCTCCCCCATTCTTGGTGAGCCCTGATCTATCTCACTTTTTATCCCTTATCAAATATTTTCCAATTATATAATTTTAGGTATTTATTTCGGTGCATTTCAGAGATTTTTATTATACTATGTATATATATATATATATTTTTAATTGCACATGTGTTTTTATATCCCTACATATCAATGACACGTTCTTAATTAATTGACTTCCACCACATAATATAATAAAAAAATTTTTTTTAAATGTTTATATAAGGAACTTTTTACACATTTTTTCTGATTTTCCTCATTTTTCTTTCTTTTTTTCTTCACAACTTGCCCGTTTGGTATGGTGGTTTGAGCTTTGGTTTCTTGCTCTACTTGGTTCGATACAAGTTTTTTTTCCTTTTTTTTTTTTTTTTTCTTTCCCCTTTTTTTGTCCTTAATATTCATCTTTTTCGTTTTCAAATTGTCTGAAAAGAATTAAAAGAATTAATTGTCTGCTAAACATTATATTTTATTGTATTTTATACATTTCTGCATTGATGAACTTTGACTTCTTTTCCCTGTAACATGTGACCTTTGGCGCCAAATTTTGAACTTTGAATGTATAAAACCAGTGATAGCTGTGTCTATCTGTACATGTCATCCCCTGAGGAAGAAGTATAGACTTCGAAACGCGTTGGAAAATAAAAGTACAGTTCATAAAACCTGGAAGGATTGATTTGACAAGCAGCGCACTTTTAATCCATAAACTTTCTCCTTTATAATCTGATGATTTGTGGTCACGGCGTGGCCCTTTGGATGTGCAGCAGGCTGACTACCTACTTCAATGTGTCTGAATCTCTCCTGTATAAGGTGAGTATAATGAATTGAGTTTATATCAAGCTTTACTCGGGTAAGACCCTATTGCGCGCTTTCCTTTTCAGCTGTTTTACCAGGGTTAAAAAATACACACAGACATTAATTAGAAAACATTTTAATGAAATAATGACACACAGTTTTTGACCAAATTTATTACACAGCCAATCCAATTGAAGCCATCATTCTCCTGTAAAACATTTTTTTTAAAAAAAAAGCAACAATATCCATACATCTCTGCCATTCAGTCATGTTCCCCACTGCAATCCATCCGAAGGGGTTATATAGTTTACAACCGGGAGCGGTGCTAATGCTACCGGCCCGGCTGTAAATGGAAACCGATTCTGCTATATATATCTCTGAAATATATATGTATACCTGTCAGTGTGATTTTACAGTATAGAGCAGTGAATTGCCGGCTTTTCTAAAGGACACTGGTGAATATTTCTCGCAAGTCACACATATGGTCCATGTGTAATCCATTTTTTTATCGCACCCATAGACTTGCATTGGCGAGTCTCGGGCGTAATACGGTGCAATTCACAGCATTCTGTGATTTCCTCTGCACGTATAATACGGGTGAGAAAAAACAGATGATGGTTGTTGCCCCATAGATTAACGTTGGTCCGAGTGCTATGCGATTTTTTCTCGCATAGCACTCATCCGTATTTGTCAAATTGGTACTATAGGTTCTATGGAACTCGGTAGCATGGGTCAGAGAAGACAGACACAGTATATGTTCAAAGGTTCAGAATTGTATTGTAGCAACAGGTCACAGTACTATGCAAAGATAGTTCAGGGGTATTGCAGGAAGCAGGCTTCAGTATTACACGGTAAGCAGATATAAGTTCTGGCAACAGGTAGAGTCTGTACGAACCAACTGGTGAGAGTCTGAGGTCCAGGAGCACACAGTCCTAAAGTCCTGAGCCTGGACCAGGCTTCAAGCGGAGAGCAGGCCGCAGAGATGAATGAAGCAGAGCAGATCCGGACAGGAGAGGCGGTCAGGCAGGACGGCAGGTAAGTAACAAACGGGGAATCCCGAGGTATAGAAGAAGCAGGCACAATGCGAGTTCTCCAAGCTTGGCAGCAGGTGAAGATCCAGATACACAAGCACAGGTATAATGTGCTGAGTCCCTTTTGTACACAGCAGGCAGGAAACAGGAAGAGTCAAACAGGAACAAGATGGCCCCTTGTGAAGCTACTTACTCCATCTTTGATAAGGGCAAAAGTAAGGGCAAAGTCAAACAGGAACAAGAAGGCCCCTTGTGAAGCTACTTACTCCATCTTTGATAAGGGCAAAAGTAAGGGCAAAGTCTAACAGAACAGGAACATGGCTCAGAGCCTCACACTATTTCTCGCTAGTGTGACACCAGCCTTATATGATAAGTATACTTAAAATATAATAACATAATATTTTATGTGTAAAACAAATTATAGTAGACAAACATTTCAACAAATGTTTTTAAATTCATTAGCTAGATAGATAGAAAGATAGATATACAGTGCCTTGCAAAAGTATTTGGCTCCCTGGAACTTTTCAACCTTTTCCCACATATAATGCTTCAAACATAAAGATACCAAATATAAATTTTTGGTGAAGAAACAACAAGTGGAACACAATTGTGAAGTTGAATGAAATTTATTGGTTATTTTAAATTTTTGTGGAAATTCAAAAACTGAAAAGTGGGGCGTGCAATATTATTCGGCCCCTTTACTTTCAGTGCAGCTGAAAACTGCTGTTCCACTTGTTGTTGAATCTTCACCAAAAATTTACATTAGGTATCTTTATGCTTGACGCATCAGAACAGGAAAAATGTGGTCAGACAATCCGCGCTGGGAATCACTAAAAACTCGGATTATTAATACAGTGGTCTTTATTCTACACGTTTTAGAGTCTCACATAACTCCTTCCTCAGGAAGAAAACCACAAAGCCTTACCCCTCCTAAATCCATTTTCCTGTTGGAACGCTCACAAGGCGGTATTGAGGGGAGTTTTGATCCAAATTTCCTCCAGACAAAAAAAAGTTAACAGAGATAAAATCCTTACCTTACAACAGTCAATTAAATCTAAAGAAGAGGAGCTTTGTCGATCCTCTGTTTCCTCTAGCAAACAAGTTGTATTATCAGAACTTACCGATCTTAGAATGCAATTAAGGAAACTCATATTCAATTTTTACGACTCAGCTATTAGATCGGCAAAATGCAAACATTACTTATCTATAAATTGCTCTTCAAAATCAATTTCAAACAGAATTAAGATTTTACGGAAACGGAATAGAATTGACACTATAACTTCCTCTAATGGTACATCTCTGGTCCACCCTAAAGATATTGTAAAGGCTTTTGCCAATTATTACAAAAATCTGTATAATATTAATCAGGATAACCCTAATTTGCAGCCAACTACCTCAGAGATTGGATCATTCCTTTCCAGCATGAACCTTCCAAAACTCAACTCTGAAAACTTATCTTTTTTGTCTTCTCCCTTCACTGAACAAGAAGTCCTGGAAACTATAAAAAAAACTTAAAACATTTAAATCACCCGGACCAGATGGGTTTAGTAATGATTATTTCAAGTCTTTTAGTAATATATTAGCCCGTCACCTTGTAAAAGTATTTAATTCAGCTATCCAATCAGGTAAATTTCCCAATGAGATGCTGGAAGCGACCATTGTCGTAATCCCTAAACCAAATTCTGACACTAGCCAAGTTTTTAATTATAGACCTATATCCCTCATCAATAGTGTTGAGCATTCGGATGCAAATATCGGGTATCGGACGATATTCGCGGTATCGGAATTCCGATACTGAGTTCCGATACTTTTTGCATATCGAATACCGGAATCGGAAGCTCCCATAATGCTATGAGCCAGTTTGATTTGATTCAGCCAATGAGGAATCCTAAGAAGTGTGGGCACATCCTGTTAGGCATGTAGGCATGTTAACTAATGGCATGGCTGTGATTGGCTGCGAGCAGACCACCCAGCTGCTCCTCCCCCAGACACACGCTGAACAGTGATCTATGGAAAGTGAAACTAGTGAGGGAGGAGGAAACGACAAGTTCTCATTTCAATGCCAGAACACCCCCCCGGACGTTTATCTTAGAAGCAAGAGATGATATCTTGGAAACCATGCAGACTTGCCACAGAAGGTAAATTACTTATTGTCAGCATTCTGCAGACTAGATAAGCACTGATATTATGTGAAAAGCCCAGACAACCTGTTCTGTTATGTATTTCCGCCAAGTTGGATCTCCCGCCACGGCTGGTGGGGTACTCGGTACCGGGCCCATTGGTTTCAATGGGAGATGTCATGGTAGCTGTGACCCGGTCCGAGGCCCTGGGCATCCATTGTAAAAGGGAAATGTTGAACGTGTGGATGATGATTAAAGTTTATGAGTGAATGATTCATGACGCCACCTGTGTTGTTTGGCAATGAAGATGTTAAGCCAACGCTGCAGACAGATCCTCTGGGACAGATGGTGTGGTGCAGCAATGATGTTATTGCCCTCCACAGGTAGGGCTGTAGTCCCAGGGCAGTGTAGATGGAGAGGTAGTGAAGAGACATAGATGGTGCAGTGCCAGGCACAGAGATGTAGCCGTGCTGAGTGTGTTGGTGCAGGAATAACTGGAGGACACTAGGGCACGTAGTTCCAAAGCTTTACTCACAGTCTGTTGTGCATACAGGTGCCCGCATCCGTGGTGTGTCCTCCGGGTCAGGGGCTCAGTCAACCTCCAAGCTAGATGAAGCACTCCGTTCCAACACTCCGCCAACATGTGCTTTTTCTGAACGTCTCCCTCTATTGCTACACAACCCCTTTAATTATATTTTTATATAAAAAATTGTAAGATACAAATAAAATTCTTGTGACAATGTATTGTCTTTAGTATCTTTTATTTGGATGTGTACTATAATAAGTAAAATAGTCAGAACTCTGAATCTTTCGTTTTGGTTTTATATCTTTTTGATATTTTGAGTTTTTTGATTATATATTTTTCTATTGTTGGTATCTTTTTCCATATAGGTATTTATCTTGTTTTCAAGTCCGGAAAGAGACCATAGATAATGGATTATAAAAAGCATGATTGTAATTGGCTATCACAATTATCTTCAATATTTAAAGATACTGGACTAAATAATATAGAAGGTATTAATGAGAGTGGAAATGATGAATTATTGTAGAAGGATTTATTATATAAAAGGACAAAAACATGGTGGAATAAATGCTCATAAGAGCAATATTTGCAACGTAATTTAATTCCACGTGGTCTACATGTTCAAATATTCCCATCTTTCCCGATGGAGGATGAAATCCTGATAAAAAAATGGAAAGATACATGTAAGGCCGGAGTCACACTAGCGACTAAATCGGACGAATGCAATGCGATAAAAAAATCGCATTGCATTCGTCCCAATGTTATTCTATGTTGCTGCTCCCATCATGTGTATTTTATCGGATCCGTTCCTCGGACCGAGACAATCGCAGCATGCTGCAATTGTCACCGATTTTCAGATCGGATTCGCCAATGCAAGTCTATGGATTACGATTAAAAATCGCATTGAAAACGCACCACATGTGTGACTTGCGATTAAATCGCAAGACTTCTCCAGGTCAACAGGAAAGAGCATCAGGCATTTTCATTGGATGTCAATTTGACGCTTAGATGCGAATAAAATCGGTTCATCGCCGGAAAATGGGATGACAGACGGATCCCTGGACAAGAATTCTTTGTGCGATTTTGTACCGTTAAAATCGGACCGATTTTTTATTCGTTGTGTGTGACTCCAGGCTGGACAGACATCTGACTTGGATGATTTAGCGAATCCTGCTTTGAGCAGGGGGTTGGACCAGAAGGCCCAGGAGGTCCCTTCCAACTCTACGATTCTATGATTCTATGATTTTAATTCTTTCTCTCTTTCCTTCTTAGAGATCCTTATTGACATAGATAAAAAGAATTTGGAAACTATGGAGAATAACATTAAAGAAATACAGGAAAAAACTCAGAATAAACTTTCCACTGAACAACTAACTAAATTAGATGAAGATTTAAAATTATCCTTCACTAAATGGGAATCTGAAATCCAAAAACTTAAATTGACAAAATTTCAAGGTGATTTACAAGATCATCAAACTAACAAAGTATACAAGTGGCGGAATAAGTCAATACTGAAGAGAACTGAATCAATAAGTTCCTTGATGAGCAACAGTTTAGTTGGCTCATCAATTAACCCTACAAGCGACTCCTCAGAAATCTCGGGACTATACAACACGAGATTTGTGGCTACAAAAAGAAAATTTAACAGTAAGGAACAAGAATCGAATCATGATGGCATTTTGATGGTAATAAATTTGTCAGACATTGTTTTAACTTCTGCTCAGATTTCAGTTCTCTCGTTAGGACTTGGTTTTTGTCCCACTGCTAAAATGGATCAGTTTACTGTGATTAAAGACACTTTTCTTTTTGCACGAAAGTTATTATTGAAAAAATATCACAATGATAGACTTTCATGTTTCGTGTTTTTTCTACAGAAGAGGAATTGACAGCGATACAGGCATTAGAAGACCTCTTGACTGAACAAGATGATATGCCAGGTAATTTTCCTACTTTCATTAATAAAAAATTAAAAAATTTCCCTCCTCTAACATTGAACTCATCTATTGAGGTCTTTGTAAGGATGGTTTGCAACGATTAAGACAAATACCGATGCATAGACCATATGACAATTTAAGTCAAGAACAAAGAGAAGAATTAGGTGAATTAAATAAAATAAAAGGAATTGTCATCAAACCATCCGATAAAGGTGGGAATATTGTGATATGGCTGAGTACACAATATGAGAGGGAAATTTTTAGACAATTACATGATGAAGCATGTTATCAACGTCTACCTCATGATCCAACCCTGGTATATCAAAAGGAATTATTTGATATCCTTAATTTGGCATTGGAAGATGGCATTATAACAAAGAAGATTTGGGAGGGTTTACGTATCATGTCACCAACAGTCCCAACAATTTATGTACTACCAAAAGTGCATAAAAATATGACTGATCCTCTGGGACGCCCAATTATATCGGGCAATGGTGGCCTTCTGGAACCGATCTCACAATTCTTGGACTATTATTTGAAACCAATTGTGTCCGAATTGCCATCATATATCAAGGATACAACAGAGGCATTACAAAGATTAGGTGGGGTATATATAAGTGGGGATATGTTTATCGCTACTTGTGATGTAGAATCCCTATATACATCGATACCACTCGAACAAGGCCTGAATGCAGCTAGACGTTATTTATCTAGTCGAGAACTTGATGATCAGTTAGTGGGATTCCTTATGAGATTGCTGGAATTTGCTTTATCTCATAATTACTTTGTTTTTAAAGATACATTTTATCTTCAGAAAAGAGGTGTGCGAATCTCTTTATGGGATTATGGGAGCATGAATACATCTTAAATATGGACTCTGTTTTTGAGGGGTCAGTGATGCTATGGATAAGATTTATTGATGATATTCTATTTGTCTGGCAGGGATCAAGAATCGAATTGTAGGAATATTTCAAATATTTAATTAATAACACTTCAAACATTAAACTTACTTGGACCTTCACACAAGAGTCAATCCATTTTTTGGATTTGGCAATTTCAGTGGACGAATCCTGACAGCTCCATACTAAGATCTTTAGAAAAGAAACAAGTGTTAATTCACTTCTCCACGCCAGATCATCTCATCCAACCCATGTCATTAGAGCCATACCCAAAGGCCAATTTCTCCGTACAAGGAGGATATGTGATCAGGAAGAAATATTTGAATCACAAGCTAAAGAACTGACCTCTAGGTTTTTACAACGGTGTTATCGTGCAAATGACATTCAGAAAGCCTACATTGAAGCTAAGGAAACAGATCGCCAATCCCTTTTAAGATCAAAAGTAAGATCAAAAGAAAATGACGGACAGGTTCGTTTTATAACGAACTATCATTCAAGATGGCGAGAAATGAATTATATTATTGGCAAATTTTGGCCTATTCTTTTGCAAGACCCAACTCTTTCTAAAATATTGCCAGAACGCCGATCATTTCGTGAGTCAGTGCTCTATCCAGCTTGAGTTACTGGCCATGCGATTTCCTACAGAGCGGGCTAAGGTGGGGTTTATTGTTTCTCTCCTATCTGGCAGGGCGTTAGAGTGGGCTACGTCATTGTGGGAGCATGATGACCCCATGGTTCAGGGCGCTGCTCAGTTCCTCATGGCCCTGAAGCAGGTCTTTTTGGGACCACAGATAACGTACGACACCTCTCCAATTATTGGCCCTAACACAGAGGTCTCTCTCTCGGTCAGCCATTATGCCGTCCGATTCCGGACATTGGCTTCCAAACTGGAGTGGCTTGATAAAGCACTCATCCCTGTGTTTTGGAGAGGGTTAGCGGAGCATGTCGAAGATGCTCTAGCAACCAGAGAGGTCCCCACAAGTCTGGAGGAATTGATTGCCATCTCCACCCGCATTGATTTCCGGTTTACGGAGCGTGGGCTGAAACGTGTGCAATTCAGATGAAGGGTTAACTTGGCTCCCACCTTCTCCGAGCCTCTAAGATTTCCTGCTCAGGAGCTTACACCTTCTGAACCTGTGGAGGTGTCTCGCACCGGCCCCAAGCCACGTTGGTTGCGAAGCTCCGCACGTTGTTACCAGTGCTGGCAGTTTGGTCACTCGGCTAGCACGTATCCTCTGCGGTTAAAAAAACGATCACGTCCAGTGGTCGTAGGTGGTGGTCTAACTAAAACGAAACACTTTTCTCCCAAACCAGTATTCCGAGGGACCTTAGATAGCGGGGCTTCCACCTGGGAGGTAGAGGTCACGGTGGATTCTGGGGCAGAAGGGAACTTTATGTCCTCGACCTTCACCCTAAAGCACGCTATTCCTCTGATGTTACTGCCCCAATCCCTGACCATCAGGGTGGTTAATGGTGCACCTTTACCATCTCAGGTGACCCACCAGACAGCACCACTCGGTCTCTCAATCTCACTTTCCCACCAGGAGATTTTGTCCTTGTTCATTTTGTCTGATGGCATCAACCATTTGCTTCTTGGAGTTCCCTGGCTCCGTTGCCATTCCCCTCATATTGATTGGGCTTCGGGGAATATACTGGGTTGGAGCAAGGACTGTGAGGGAAGGTGCCTGAAGGGCAGTGTTCAGGTAGCTTCCACTGAAGTACCCGCGGATCTCTCTGCGCTTCCCAAAACATACCATCAGTGCGAGGACGTCTTCTCTAAAAAATCTGCGGAGACGCTTCCGCCGCACCATCCTTACAATTGTCCGATAGGTCTATTGCCAGGCACAGAACCTCCTAGAGGCTGCGTGTATTCGATATCACTCCATGAGATGGAGGCTATGTCTCAATATATCCTGGAGAACCTGGAAAGAGGTTTTATCAGAAAGTCGGTGTCGCTGGCTGGTGCAGGGTTCTTCTTCGTGCAGAAGAAGAGCGAAGGGTTACGGCCCTGCATTGATTACAGAGGTCTCAACGCCATAATGGTTAAAAACAAGTACCCTCTTCCATTGATCTCTGAGTTATTTGACAGATTGCGAGGGGCCCGGACCTTTACAAAATTAGATCTACTGGGGGCGCACAACCTGATCCACATTCGCGAAGGAGACGAGAGGAAGACAGCATTTAGCACCAGGGATGGCCATTATGAATATCTGGTCATGCCCTCGGCCTCTGTAATGCGGCTGCTGTCTTCCAGGATTTTGTTAACGACGTCTTCCGCGATATGCTCACTAACTCGGTGGTGGTCTCTCTGGATGACATCATCATCTTTTCATGAGATTTGACCTCCCACCGGAGAGATATCTGCAGGGTCTTCGACCGTCTGTGGGCGAACTCTCTTTTCGCCAAGCTGGAGAAGTGCCAGTTTGAGCAGGAGTCTTTGCCGTTCCTGGGCTACATCATCTCGGCCCAGGGGTTGGCTATGGATCCGGCCAAACTGCAAGTGGTAATGGACTGGCAGGAACCACATTCACTCAAATGGTGCAGTGCTTTTTGGGGTTCATCAACTATTATCGCCAGTTCATCCCCCACTTCTCCACACTGGTAGCTTGTTATGAATGGGTCACCGAGGAGGAAAAAAGCAAAACACGCTAAGTCTCAGAAAACCAGAGAGGTTGGTAACTATGCAGACTGCAGAGCCCTGATCTTAACACACAACTAGAAGCAGTCGTGGAGCGTGCCTACGGTGGTCCTGGACGCCTCGTCACAACCGGAGAGCTAAATAAGCCTAAAGTAAGAAAAGAGGAAAACTAACTCCCCAGAGCAGACCCCAAAGTAAAGACAGCCCCCCACATGTATTGATGGTGAAGCAAGATGAAAACACAAACAAAGGCAGAAAAATAGGCTGAGCAAATGATGGGGCCAAACTAACTTGAAAGGACAGGAAAGGAAAGATACTGTCTGCAATCTGCCGAAAAACCCTACCAAAAATAATGTCCAACGCTTCTGTTAACAAAATTAACCCTGAAGTCACTAGACTTCTCCCACTATATCAGCACTCTGGAATATTCTGAGACAGAGCAAAAAGAGGCCAATCTAATAAAGGACAAAAAGGCAAATTGGCAAATACAGATAAATAAGAGTGGAAATTCAACACAGCCCAGCCGGGCTGGCTGACCACACAAAAACTGAGTTGATCAACAAGAGCAAGTGTGAACATTAGCAAAAAACAAACTTGAGATGACTGGAGCAGAGCTAAAGTCCAAGACCTGAGAAACAGACTGAATCACCAGCAACAGGATAGGGCGTTGGCTGTCTTATATCCAGTCTGATACTCCGGAGATCCAATCACTATCCTCCTCATCAGGTGGTAGACCATTACCAATTAAACTAACCTCACTACCTCCTGTCACTACCAGAGGGAGAACGGAAGGAGAACTCCCAGCTGGTGGAGCAGAAAATGAGCTCATAACAGTAGCTCCTCTGGTTGCTCTTGAAAAGAAAGGAGCTAATCCTAAGACTTGGTCTGAACAAGTCTCCAAGGCCTTCTCATCTCTAAAGTCCCATTTTGCTGGCGCTCCCATCTTACACTGTCCCGATGTGGATAAACCTTTTATCCTAGAGGTAGATGCTTCGTCCGTCGGTGAAGGAGCAGTCCTTTTCCAGAAGGATGCTCAAGGTCAGAAGCATCCCTGCTTCTTCTTCTCTAAGACCTTCTCACCGGTGGAGAAGAACTACTCCATCGGGGACAGGAAGCTGCTGGCAATGGAGTTGGCCTTTTCCGAGTGGAGACATCTCCTGGAGGGAGCCCGGTTTCCCTTCCAGGTGTATACAGACCAAAAAAATCAGGTCTATTTACAAACGGCCCAGCGCTTGAACTCCCGTCAAGCTAGGTGGTCGCCCTTCTTCTCCTGCTTCCGCTTCACCTTGCACTATCTCTCTGGAGAGAAGAACATCCGTGCGGATGCTCTCTCGCGCTCGGTGGTTTCAGTGGAGGAAGAGGGGGCTGAGCCTCGGCTAATTCTCCCTACTGAGAGTTTTAGGACCGTGGCTCCAGTTGCTCTCGAGTCAGTGCTGTCGGGCAAGACCTTTGTCCCTCCTCAGCTAGGGCTGGAGGTTCTCGCGTGGGCAAACGCGTCCAGAGTGGGTGGTCACTTCGGCAATAAGCGGACCAGAGAACTCCTGGCAAGGTCTTATTGGAGGCTGCATATGGCCCAAGACATGAAGGAATACATACAGGCATGCGTCTCGTGTGCGCGGAACAGGTCCTCTAGACAGAGGCCAGCTGGGTTATTGTATCCTCTGCCGGTGGCAGACAGACCTTGGGAAATGGTTGGCATGGATTTTCTGGCTGGCCTGCCCAAGTCTGTTGGCAGTAAGGTCTGTTATGAATGAGTCACCGTAGGAGGCAAAAGCAGAAATACAAGCTAAGTCCAGAGAAGTTGGCAACTATCAGATTGCAGACCCCTGAACCTATCAACACAACTAGCAGTAGCCGTGGGGGGTTCCTACGATGCCCTAGACCCCTCGATCACAGCCGGAGAAATACATAGGCCTAAAGAAAGAAAGGGGAAATCTAAATTGCCCCAGAGCAGACCCCAAAGCAATAGGCAGCCCCCAACATATAATGATGGTGAAGCAAGATGAAAATACTAACAAAGACAGAAAGATAGACTGAGCAAAGACGGGGCCCCAAAGCTACCTAGATAGGAAAGGACAGGAAAGCTGCTGTCTGCAATCTGCCAAAACCCTATCAAAGACATAAGCCAACCAGCTGATATGAAAAAGGCCCTGAAGCAGCTAGGCTTCAAAAACTGAATCAGCACTCAGGTATTTTCAGAAGACAGAGCTAAATGAATTCAGCACACCCCAGCAGGGAATGGCAGAAATCCAGAAAAACAAAGCAAAAACAAAGTCAAAGCACAAAAGCAAAAGGCCGAGCAGCAAACTTAGCTTTGGAGGAGCAGGAATTCAGACTGGTCTCCAAGGATCCCACAGAGAAATCACCCGCAGGGTAGAAGGGCGTCGGCAGCATTATATCCAGTCCGTAACTCCACTCAGCCAATCACAATCATCAGCCTCAGGTGTTTGACAATCAGGCTCACTACCTTTCTTTACCAGAAGAGGGAGTTCCTCGGGCCTCAGTAATTAAGGGGAAAATGAACTCACAACAGTGGTCATTTGGGTAGTCAACGACAATTTTTCTAAAATGGTGTGGGTCGCCCATCAGGGCAGTGGGGTACTCGATACCAGGCCGGTATCTCAGAGAGAGGTGTCACAGCAGCGGTGAACCGGTCCATGGCCCTGGGCGCCCATGTAAAGGGGTTAAGTGATGGATTAAAGTTTATGAGTGAATGATTCGTGACGCCACCTGTGGTGTTCGGTAATGAAGATGTTAAGCCGACGCTGGAGACAGATCCTCTGGGACAGATGGTGTGGTGTAGCTATGATGTTGTGGCCCTTCACAGGTAGGGCAGTAATCCCAGGGCAGTGAGGATAGGTGTTGAGGAAGAGGGTGTAGTGTCTGGCACAGAGATGTAGCAGTGCTGGAGAGGTTGCAGGAAGAAGGCAAGGACACAACAGGGTGCAGTTTCTTTACCTTTACTTTGCTTGGCAAATGCAGTCCAGGGTCCAGATTACAGATGGCACAGGAGCTGGCTAGTCTGGAAGCAACTTAGGAATCTCTCTAGGCAGATGGGTTGTGTAGTCTCCTTCCTAGCGCTTATCTTTAGGGACTTGCAGTACTGTGTTACACTGAAGTTCCACTTGCTTATTCTCTTTAGAACTCCCTCGTATGGCAGACAGCTGTTGCCTTCCTTTTCTGGCTCACACGTCGCTGTTGTGCCTCCAAGTCTTATGTGGGAATAGAGCATTTACAGCTTCCTATTTCTCTGGTTTATGTTGCAGGACCATCAGTGTCCGTACAGCCTTGGAAACCGGACTCCAGATCATGTGCTCTAGCTGGGAATGAGCCTGAACTCTCTGCTCAATCTCCCAGCTCTTCTCCTCACATCCACACACGTTGCCCTCCTCACACGAACTCCCTAATTTTCCCCTTCCTGGCCCTCAGAGACAGCTCCTCCCCCAGTTTTGGTTCAGAGCTCCCTCTGCTGGCCTGGTATGAGAACTGTGTTGTGTGTTGTGATTAACTGACAGAGAGACCCTTCATTGCTTCCAAGCATGACATCACACTCCCTAGGAGAAAGGCAATGCCATTGTGGCGACCATACTCCTGGGGGCACCACATTCCCCCCTAGTGCAATTCAGTACTCCCGGACTGAAGAGGAAACATGAAACATATAAACAATTATAAATATAACAATATTTACAAAAGTGAAAAATACAAAAAAACACACAAAAGAAAAACCTAAAGCTCAAAAATGGTCCTGCTGACGATCAGTCCAACCGTCAATGTCGATGGTCCAATTCCTGAGCAAGTTGGTAACTATATACAAGATAGTTTTGGCCACACATTGTCCTGTGGCCCAATTGTCCATCAAAACAAACTAAAACATCCAAAAAGTTCTTACAGAGTCTCTGTAGGCACAAAACTTGAAACGTTGCATATTTACATTTTAACATTTACATTAGTTATTTATATACGGAACCTTATGGGTAGTATACCTTGGGTACTACGGACAGACCTGCCTAGCACTGGTATTGTTGGGGACCTTACTGGATGCCTTGTGTTAACTACTACTGGTGTAGTGTGTGTTGTACTGGCTACATTACTGTTGGTTCTGCGTAGCACAGGGATACTAGATTTCCTAGGACCACTTCTACTCACTGTGGGCATGACAGATTCACCACTGGTAGGGTGAGAATTCTCTTGTTCCACTGCTGGTGTAGCATCCGCTGCTTGTACTTGCTGGTTTTCAGGGTGGTCTTGAGTCACTTCTTCTTGCACTACCAGTTGGGGAAAGGTCAAAACTGGCACCACAATTGCTTTATTCGCTCTAGTCCAACTTGCAGGGAATTCTCCGAGTACAGTGCTGACTTTTTCTTCTTCTTCCATGGGTTGAAGGTTGTTTTGTTCTTCCATTCTGTCCTTTAGTTGGTCAGGGCACAATTTCAGATGATCCCTCGATACTGCTGATGAGGTTTCTCCTCCATCCTTACTGATAAGGCACACTTTGGTGTTGTCAAAGTTTGATGGTAAGACGGTGTAGGGTTCAGATTCCCATTGGTCATCCAATTCATGCATCTTTCTTTTCCTCTTAAGGACTTGTTCTCCTGGTGACAAGGGAACTGCAGGTGCATGTTGATTGTAGTTCTTCTCCTGCTTTTGTCTCGCCTGAGTTAGACTCTTTTCTACAAACTCCTGTACTCTACGGTACTGCTGCTGCCACTATGTATCCCAGTAGCATCTGGTGATGTCACCTCAGGTGTAAGGACTCCCATATCCAAATCAATAGGCAGCTTGCCAGGCCTCGCTCTCATTAGGTAGGCTGGAGTGTAGTTGGTGGAATTCACAGGTATGTGATTATGGAGGTCAACCAGATCTGGCAACTTCTCTGGCCACAGATTCCTCTCTTCCAAAGGCAAGGACCTCAGTTGATCGATCACCACCTGATTCATGTTTTCACACATGCCATTGGTCTGTGGATGGTACGGTGTTGTCCTGATCTTCTTGCAACCGTACAAGTTATAGAATTCCTGGAACACTTCTGCCTCAAAAGCCGGACCTTGATCTGTAAGAACTCGCTCGGGATATCCGTGTGGTCTACACAAGTGCTGTTGGAATGCTCTGGCTGCTGTCCTGGCTGTTTGATCCTTGACAGGCACGACTACCAGGAATCTAGAGTAGTGGTCAATGATGATAAGAGCATAAATGTAGCCTGAACGGCTTGGGACCAGCTTCACATGGTCCAGGGCGACCAACTCAAGTGGTTGTTTGGTTATTATTGGCTGCAAAGCAGCTCGCTGGCTGCTACGTTCCTTTCTGCACAGGTTGCATTGTCCACACTCCCGGCACCAATTTTCAATGGCCTTCCTCCTACCAGCCAAATAGAATCTCTTCCGGAGCAAGGCCTCCAACTTCTTCCATCCGAAGTGTCCAGCTCCATTGTGATAGGCGTCTAAGACCATTGATGCCTCCCACTTTGGGACTACCACCTGCCAGACCAACTCATGAGTGCGGGCGTTGATACTCCTCCGAAACAGCTTTCCTTCATAGATGAACAGCCTGCCTCTTTCCTTCCACAACTGCTGGGTTTCTTCAGGAGCATCTGGATCTGGGCGTGAGTCAGCTTGTGACAGTAGCTCCTTTACCAGGTGGACTGTGGGGTCGCTATCCTGCGTTTCTGCCCAGTCATGATGAGGCAATGGATTTAGGGTGGCCTCTTTCACGATAGACCGTCTGTTTCTCACTCCTTGGGCACGCTGGGCCGCAATTGGCCGATGGAAGGCAGGTAACGCTATTTCTTTGTGTGCCTCAGGGTCTTCTCCTGCATCTGGCAGATTAGGCATTCTGGACAGTGCTGCTCGATCCTTGTTCACATTCACGTCACTTGGCAAGTGAAAAGGTTTTAAATACTAGAGTAGGGACTGTCCCACAAGGGTTGCCGTGACGTGGCGGGATGGCTTGTACATTATTTTGATCAAAATTATGTTTACTAAATACCCTTATTATTATTACCTTTATGCATTATTTGCAGTTTATTTTTTACTTTTTAGTTCAGGATATTTGTGTTTTTTGCTTATTCAAGACAGTGCATCAGCATTGGCATTCTTGTGCCCCGCTCGGTACTTGATAGTAAATTCATAGTTAGACAGCCGGGCCATCCATTGCTGCTCCAGTGCACCTAGTTTGGTAGTTTCCAAGTGAGTCAACGGGTTGTTGTCCGTGAAGATGGTAAACTTGGCTGAAGCTAGGTAATGCTTGAATCGTTCAGTCACAGCCCAGACTATGGCAAGGAGCTCCAGCTTGAAGAAACTGTAGTTGTCAAGGTTCCTTTCAGTGGGACGATGCTTCCTGCTGGCGTAGGAGATCTCTCTTTCTTTGCCACTCTGTACCTGTGACAGTACTGCTCCCAGCCCCACGTTGCTGGCATCAGTATACGGAACAAATGGTTGGCCATAATCTGGGTAGGCCAGAACTTCATCTCCTGTGAGAGTCATCTTTAGTCGAATGAAGGACCTCTCCAGTTCCTCATTCCATTCAAATGTAGGACTCTTCTTCCTGGCTTTCTTGGGATGGCCCACCAGAAGATTTTGCAAAAGCATGGCTATCTCAGTGAAGCCTTTGTTGAACCTTCGGTAGTAGCCTACCAACCCGAGGAATTGATGTACCTCATGGAGGTTGCTGGACTTCTGCCAGTCCCGGATGACAGTGACTTTGTCAGGATCTGGTGCCACACCTTCTGCACTCACTACATGACCGAGGTACTTTACCTTGGGCTTCAGGAGGTGACATTTGGAAGGCTTCACTTTCAAGCCAAAGTTGGACAAGGCTTCAAACACCTCAGCCAGATGCTTCAGATGGTCTTCATAAGTCTTGGAGAAAACAATGACATCATCAAGGTACAATAGGACTGTCTCGAAGTTTTTGTGTCCTAGACAGCACACCATTGCCAATGAAATGTCCTTGGGGCGGTGCAGAGCCCGAACGGCATGTAGTTGAACTCGCAGAGACCCATTGGTGTAGTAAACGCTGTTTTCTCCTTGTCTGCCTCTGCCACGGGAACCTGCCAATACCCACTAGTGAGATCTAGGGTGGAAAAATAGTTAGCAGTTTTAAGTGCGGCTAATGACTCCTCAATTCTGGGTAATGGGTAGGCATCCTTATGTGTAATGCTGTTAATTTTTCTGTAATCAACACATATTCTCATGGTACCGTCTTTCTTTTTCACAAAGACTATGGGAGCTGCCCAAGGGCTACAACTGTCTCTGATCACCCCAGCCTCCTTCATTTCCCGCAACATACTTTTGGCACACTGATATTGTGTTGGGGGTATAGGCCGGTACCTTTCTTTAATGGGTGGATGATCTCCAGTGGGGATATGGTGTTGAACCCCTTTTGCCTTCCCAAAGTCTAGAGGGTGTTTACCGAATACCCGCTCATACTCCTGAGTCACTCGGTAAACCCCACTGTTTTGGTATGAAGGGGTGGAGTCAGTTCCCACTTGCAGCTGCTGACACCACTCCTCCAGCTGCTTTTCAGAGCCATTGTCCTCCACCTGGTCAGATGAGACCAAGGGCTCTGCTGCCTGTATTGCATTGTTACTGACAGTAAGCAGCTTAGCAACTGTGGCATACTGAGGTATTGTGGCCTTCTCCTCCTCCCCACAATTCAAGAGGCATACAGGTACTCTCCCTTTGCGAACATCAACTACCCCTCTGGCTGTCAGGACAGTGGGCCGGCTATCTGAGTACACTGGCTCTCCCAATGCTTGTTAATCTTTTCCTCTGAGGCCGATGGCTGCCCGACACCAAATCAACATTTCACATCTGGGGGGTATCGCAATGGGGAAAGAATCACTCACTCTGACGCTGCCAATTTCTCCGCCAGACAGTTCTACCTGCTGCCTTTACATCAGGGCCTTGATCTCCTTCTGCAGGACTCGTTGTTCACTGGAACCAGCAGTCTTGGCCACCTGTTGCAACAAAACAATAACCTCGGCAAGACAATTTTCAATCACATTAGTACCTAGGGTCATCATTGGGTTACATTCTCGTCGATCAATGTCTACAACTATCAGACCTTGAGATTTTAACTCTACTCGCCCCACTTTAATAGTAATCTCTTTACATCCTACTTGCTGCAAAGACTGACCATTGCTGCCAACTACTGTGAGTTCATCACTTGGGCCACGGGTAAGTTCAGAGTCAGCCCAATACCGCTTGTAAAGGATATATGGCATAGTTGTCACCTGAGAGCCAGTGTCCAGCAAAGCGTTCATGGGGATGCCGTCAATCACCACTGGGAGGACCGGTCGCCCTCCAACTTGCTTGGCTCGCCAGTTCTTTGGGCCTTGTGGTTCTACTCCTGGGGGTTGGCCCTCTGCCCCAGGGTGGCAGAATCTTGCGATGTGGCCTGCCTTGCAGCAGCGACAACAGATGGAACGTCCGTCCTGGTCATAGCGATCGTTGTCTCTCCCTCGGCGTGGCGGGATCCTCTTCTTCCGCAGCCACGGGACATCCTCTGGACTGGAGGCCAGCTGGATCTTCTCTTTTGATGACTCCTGCAGGGACTGCACAGTTTTGGCAAGTGCAGCCATATTTTTGCTTAGCTCCTGGACCTGAAGACGCAGTTCGGCAGATGGGTCTTTGTCCAGAGTCTGTGCATCAGCCTCCACAGGGCTGAGAGGGAAAGATGCTGCTTCTTGATGGTATGTGATCGCTGGATGCCTAGGGGGCGCTGGACGGCTGACACTTGGTTCATGCAGCACCCGAATAGCCCTGTCCTTAAAGTCTGCAAAGTCTAGGTCAGGGTTTTGTAGGGCTATGATGCGCAGCTGTGCTCTGTGGGTACTGGATAGGAATCCCTCAATAAACTGCTCCTTTAACAGTCTGATTCCATCTTTCACACTGTCTGGATCAATCTGCTTGATGTCTCGCAGTGCCTCCTGTAGGTTAAGGGCATAGTCCCGTATACCGTCCTGCACTCTCTGCTTACACACAAAGAATCTAATTTTTATTTCAGCTGCAGTGTGAGTGTCAAAGGTGCTTTTTAGCTTGGCTAGAATCTTTTTAACAGTCTCTTTATCAGTGTCCTGCCAGGCTTTTACTTCCCTCTGTGCTGCAACAGTTAGCTGCCCAATAAGGATGTTCACTTTTTGGTTTTCAGACAGAGGATACACCTCCAACAAACTGCACAGTCTCTCTTTGAATTCACTCAGGGTATGTGACTCACCTGAGTACTGGGGTAGCCAGGCTGCTCCCAGTATATAGGGAATGGACAACGCATTATGGGGACTGCTGCGGTGGGCGTTGATTCTTTTGGTGCTCTGGAGGCAGCGCTGGCTGCTGGATTCTGTGGTGCCATTGGAGCCACAGCTGCGCTGGCCCCCTGCATCTTGCAGCGCTGTGGGGGGTGCGGTGGCATCCACCACTGCATCTGCTCTTGCCTCAGACATTCTCCTCCCCCCCTAGCCCCCCTAGTTAACATTGCCCAGGCCCTGGGTTGCACTGGCTTACTGGTTACCGCTCCACCGGCTGGACGATCTGGGTGCTGCCCGGGGCTGCAGGCCTCAGCTTCTCTCTTCTCGCGCGCTGGCCTCTTCCCACACAGCACTTCACTTTTCGCGCTCTTCGGCTGGCTCCGCCCATGACGGCCCGCCCCTGTTGCTTCCCGCACGCGCCAAGTGGCACAAATAGTCTATGGCACACAACACAGTCTATGGCACACAGGACCCGGGGACACCGGGCTCCGTAAATCCTGTTCGTGATGCCAAAATGGGTCGCCCGCCAGGGCAGTGGGGTACTCGGTTCCTGGCCGGTATCTCAGAGGGAGGTGTCACAGCATCAGTGACCCGATCCGTGGCCCTGGGCACCCATGTAAAGGGGTTAAGTGATGGTATAAAGTTTATGAGTGAATGATTCGTGACGCCACCTGTGATGTTCGGCAATGAAGATGTTAAGCCGACGCTGCAGACAGATCCTCTGGGACAGATGGTGTGGTGTAACTATGATGTTGTGGCCCTCCACAGGTAGGGCAGTAGTCCCAGGGCAGTGAGGATAGGTGTTGAGGAAGAGGGTGTAGTGTCTGACACAGAGATGTAGCGGTGCTGGAGAGGTTGCAGGAAGAAGGCAAGGACACAACAGGGTGCAGTTTCTTCACCTTTACTTTGCTTGGAAAATGCAGTCCAGGGTCCAGATTACAGATGGCACAGGAGCTGGCTAGCCTGGAAGCAACTTAGGAGTCTCTCTAGGCAGATGGGTTGTGTAGTCTCCTTCCTAGCGCTTATCTTTTAGGGACTTGCAGTACTGTGTAACACTGAAGTTCCACTTGCTTATTCTCTTTAGAACTCCCTCGCATGGCAGACAGCTGTAGCCTTCCTTTTCTGGCTCACCCGTCGCTGTTGTGCCTCCGAGTCTTATGTGAGAATAGAGCATTTACAGCTTCCTATTCCTCCGGTTTCTGTTGCAGGACCATCAGTGTCCGTACAGCCTTGGAGACCAGGCTCCAGATCATGCGCTCTAGCTGGGAATGAGCCTGAACTCTCTGCTCAATCTCCCAGCTCTTCTCCTCACGTCCACACACGTTGCCCTCCTCATACGAACTCCCTAATTTTCCTCCTCCTGGCCCTCAGAGAGCAGCTCCTCCCCCAGTTTTGGTTCAGAGCTCCCACTGATGGCCTGGAATGAGAACTGTGTTGTGTGTTGTGATTAACTGACAGAGAGACTCTTCATTGCTTCCAAGCATGACATCACACTCCCTAGGAGGAAAGCAATGCCACTGTGGCGACCATACTCCTGGGGGCGC
Source organism: Dendrobates tinctorius (assembly GCF_039654945.1). Lineage (NCBI taxonomy): Eukaryota > Metazoa > Chordata > Amphibia > Anura > Dendrobatidae > Dendrobates > Dendrobates tinctorius. The sequence goes on along the minus strand of NW_027361693.1, from coordinate 23,874,914 downwards.
CACAGGAGCATCTGGTGCCACTCGCGCGGTTGCCTTCCGCTCGTGGTCTTGCCACACTGTTCATAAAACATGTATTCCATTTGCATGGCATGCCGGACAAAATTGTCAGTGACCGAGGTCCCCAATTCGCATCCCGGTTTTGGAGGGAGCTCTGCAGCCTACTCAGCATTGAGCTAAACCTGTCCTCCGCTTATCACCCCAAGACGAACGGGTTGGTTGAGAGAGCCAACCAAACCTTGGTCACATACCTGCGGCATTTCATCTCTGCCAGGCAGGATGACTGGGCTGAATTTGCCCTGAATAATGCAGCGACTGATTCCACTGGTCAGACGCCATTCATCTTAATTATAGCCAGCATCCACGCATCCCAGTCCCAATGTCAGTGTCCTCCACTGATTCCAGGGTGGCAGACTGGGCAGTGGAGGCTCGTGACATTTGGGATCGCACCAAGGATGCTATTCGTGCCTCTAAAGAAAGAATGAGGGCATCCGCCAACACACATCAGCATCCCGCTCCAACCTTTTCCCCCGGTCACTTGGTGTGGCTCTCTGCTCGAAATATCAAGCTGCGGGCCGAGTCTACCAAGCTCGCGCCGCGATACATCGGACCTTTTAAGGTTCTCGAGCGAATTAGCTCGGTGGTCTACCGCCTGGCTCTTTCACCACATTTGGCCATCTCTGACGTCTTCCACGTGTCCCTTCTCAAACCTGTTCACATGGCCCGATTCTCCGAGTCATCTGCTGGCTCATCAGACTTGTCTTCGGATGAGTTTGAGGTTAACGCCATTGTGGAATGCAGGATTGTGCGTGGCAAAAAAGTTTATTTGGTGGACTGGAAGGGTTATGGTCCAGAGGCCCAGACCTGGGAGCCAGTAGAGAACATCCATGCTCCACTCCTGATTGCGGCCTTTGAGCGTAGCGAGGCTCAAAGGGAGGGCCCTAGGAGGGGGGTAATGTTAGGCATCAGGTTCCTGCAGCTGCACAGCAGGAATCCAGAGCCATGCAGCCAGCGGTCTCCCATTCCCCTCCGACCTCTCAGGGACCTGCACAGCAATCTCAGCGATCCAGATGCCCTGCTCAGACCAGTTCTCTGAGTCTGGTTGTTGCTGCCACCTCTGGACCAGCAATAGTAGCGCAGCCTGCTCTGCAGCAAGCCACTCCAGAGGCTAAGTCCTCTTGCCGCGCTACTGGGCATGCTCACGAGACAATCTCCCAGTGGAGATCGGGAGTCACATACTCAGGTCCTTCTCCTGATCTGATTGGTCCATCTCAGAGATCTGGAAGGTCCCGGAAGCGCATGGCTATAAAAGGCCTGCATGGCCGCCCGGCCATGCGCTAGTATAGACTTTACTTGCTACTGTGTGAATGATGATGGATGCATGTGCCTGCGAGTGACTCATTAAGATCCCCTCCCTCTGATATTATGTGTGTGGATAGGGACTTAGTCTTAGAGTCAGCGCCAGTCAGTGGCACACTTCAGGCCACATTGCACATCTACACAGTTCTAGTGTCTGACAGTGTGCCCCCTCTTGGGCATTGTCGTGCAGCGGCTGGTTCAGTTGCCGCGCTGCAGTCAGCAGCACTTGGGGCGTCCGTGGTAGCGACGCCGCATGCACGGTAGGTCTAGACGGACACCGACCCTGAGTCTTGGGCCCGAGTCCTGTGACCATATACCCTGTGTGCACACCGCTGAGACCTGTGTGGTCAACAGGCTCTTCATTTATGTTCATGCCTTAAGGCGTCTCTGTGAATATAACAGAGTATGCCCAGTGCACACCGAGTGACATTCAACCTGTGTGCGATATACCACCATATTGTACGTCTGCCATTATATAGTAGCAGTTTAACACCTCTGCACGGTGGACCCCGGGCGGCGAACACACTTTCTTTTATTTTATATTTAGTGCATTCCGCCATCCCTAACACTGGATTCATGACTCATTACATGGACACAGTTCCCACCTCCACAAGAAGGTCTTCAGATCTCTAATAGAACACTTGGTCCTCATCTGCATGTGTAACAAAAACCTTGATTTCCTTGGCCTGTCTCTAGCTAGCATTCATGTCCTGTTATAATTCCTATTTAAAGGTTGCTGTCTCTTCTCAGTAATTCACTTGTAATCCAGCCTGATGAAGGGGCCTTTTGAGCCCTGAAAGCTTGCTTGCAAATATAATTTCTCTGGTTAGCCAATAAAGGTATCACACCTTGAATACTTTTCTCAAATGTTTTGGGGGGACATAAGTATTTAAACCAATCTGAGGCCAGAAATGGCAGAAGTTTTAGGGCAATTATATGTGATCTGTGTGACGGACAAACCACAGTTTTAAATATCTGACCTGTAGGTAACTATGTTTACCATCAAACTGGTATCAATCACTTCGCTAACACACTGCAACAATATTTAAATGGAGGTC